>NC_135959.1:26201103-26550270 GCF_053455715.1 Rhinoraja longicauda | reverse complement strand
TTTGGCTTTCTAAACACAAAGATAAATCCTCACAAGAATAAAAAAGATGAACTGTCAAGATAAATATACCATTATATATAGGAATTCAGAAAAATCACTAGAATGATCTTGTTAGAATAACATTATAGGTGGCCAAAACAATAAAATTATACACATTTCTGCACAGCATAGGTTGGTGGTGGAAAGAATTAACAACTTCAAGCTCGTGGGTTTGCAAATCTCTAAAATCTGTGCTAGACCCAGCACATCGATACATTCATCAAGAAAGCCGATCAATGCCTCTACTTCCTTAGAAGATTGAGGTGATTCGGTATGTCGACGAATGTTCTCTGGAACGTTTACAGCATATTGACTGATTGCATCATGGCCTGGATCATCACTGAAGACACTAATTCTGTTTCAAATGCTGTTTGAATTTTCAGGCTGCAGCAAGACTTGGGATTCAAATAGATAACTTTAGCCATTGTTCAGGTTTACCAGAGGATCTGTATTTCTGTGTGGCTTCTTTAACATTGTTTTGAATGAATATGCTTTCTCGCTTTTGAAGCTTGCTTCAACATCAAGTTGGCAAATAAACAGAATCTCATTGGATAATTTTATTTAAAATAACTATGTTTCCCTGTTGTCCTTGAAATGTTAAAATAAAAGGTGATCTTACAGGTTTCTGGAACATAATCGCTAGGTGCTCACACTACAATATACAAACATGACATCACTAATCTAGCCCCATCTAGTGAATGGCTTCAGAATCATTACTGAAGTTAGGACAAACAGATACAAGCCCAGAACTGGAAACACACAACAGCAGCATTTTCTGGTTGAAAGAAATAATGATCCCTATTCATTAAAGGGTAGACAATCATTAATCCACCATCAATCAAAAGCATGTATCCAAAACATCTTTAGTGTAGTATGCCAAGAGCTGTATGGCATGACTTGATTTATGCCAAAGAACATGTCATACAGGTTTCCAGGCAGGTATAGAATCATTCATCAAATCATGCAAATCAAATACTTCCTGAATTAGTGGCTCAACTCAAACAATGCATTCCCTAAAAATTACAGAAATAGTGAATAAACATTAACAGAGAATCAATAAAAAAGAAATTACCTCCTGAGTTAATTCGTCGGCAGAGAGTTTGTGTCGTTCGAGGTCTTTTCGAAGCAGCGAATTTTGCTTTTCCATCTGTAACAATCTTCTTGCAAGATGAACACTGAAAGGGCAGAAAGAAATTGGTCATTAATCGTTTCAAAGCATTGCTGTCCATTTAATTTGCAAAGTTCTGCAAGGATTCCACATTGGCTTATAGCTCCACAAAGGCAAGTGCAAAAACACTTACTTTCTACAACTGAAAGATCAGTACACCCGACCAGTAAGAGATTAAACATATAATTAAATTGATTTGGAAGTCACATTTCCCCAGGAGCAGCTTCAGCATTCTACAATGTTTGTATCTGCTAAGTGATAGAACATTTCAATCAGGCTTTCCTGTTATACTTGGAGAAGATTCAAAGTGCTTGAGTAATCAGTGAGTCAGGCGGCATCTCTGGAGTACATGGATTGGTGACAATTCAGGTCGGGACTCCTCTTCAGACTTGGAGAAATGTTTTGTTATTAGTTGTTCAGGATCAGGGCCCCATCATCCACCACCAATCGAGAGGATGTGGCGAGCTATCTTTTATGACTGTTGCACCGAGGATGGTAAATGACGGGGGGGACTTTTAGGTGGTGGAGTTCCAAATCATCTGTGTTCCTTGCCCTCTTTCAGGGAGAGATTGTGGGTTTTGGAAGTGATGTCAGAGTAGGCTAGATGAGCAACATTGGTTCATTTTGTAGATGGTACACACAGCTACAGTATGTTGTCATGATGCATATGATGATATCCTGGGGTGATGGTAAAGGTACCAAACAAATTGTGCACTTTGTCCTGCAGATTCTTGGAAATTGGTGATATGCTGTCATCAAGCAACTGAACCATCATGTCACCAATTAGCGAGCGGTCCTTACCTCCCATCTACCTAAATGAAGACATTTGAACTATCTTTAATCGGACTTTATCTTCACTAAACGTTATATTATAACCTTTATCCTGTATCTGCACACAGTGGACGGTTTAATTGTAATCATGTATAGTCTTTTTGCTGACTGGATAGCATGTAACAAAAAGCTTTGCACTGTACCTCAGTACACATGATAATAGTAAACTAAACGAAATATCTAGGCATTGTTGTTCGGTAGGTTTAACTTTCGGTATATTAAACCAGATGAATGATTAAGCCTCTTTGCAGAACATCTCTCTTCCAATCCATGATTTCCAACAACTTTCAATTCTGGTTTAACTATGGCAGCTCTCTACCTGATTATGTAGTTTTCATTAAAAAACTGCAAATCCAAAACACTCATTTGCCTTTCCCATTACATAATAAATCCATTGGTTTAAAAAAAAATTCTATTGTATGCTGCAGCCAACTATAAAAAGTGTTAAATTCTATGCTACAAATGTGTTTCAAACCACAAATAAATATATTTTTGTAAATACATCAATTTCTTTCTCTGAAAGTCTTTGTATATGCATAAAAGAGTCATTCCTTTCTACATGGAAATGTGGTGCCAGAGATTAAAAATAACTAACTGTGATTGAGATCAAGTCTCATATCTAATTCAGTCATGCCAATCTTGGTTTAGTGAATAAAAATCTAAACAAATCACAGAGGCTCTTGTCATGTTTTGGGAAGTCTGTCATTAAAGAAAGCATGCAGGGCAAAAAACGTGATTGGCATTGCATTGATAATAGTGAGATCATGTTTAATTTACCAAATCGCTGTGTACATTTTTACTTTGCCAAAGCATTTTGCTTTAGAGACAGGAAAAGACCTGCATAAGGCAAATTTATATTTTGATATAATGACATGCTACATTGACTTTCATCTTTCATTTGATTTTTGTGAGTCACTATTTACATGAATGGAGGAGTATGCTTTACAATGATTGCTGAAAAACACATTATCTGAAAGAAAATTTTCTCATGAGGATTAAAAAACTAAAAAAATATATAGCCTTAGTTTTTTTGTTAGTAGATCTCACTATAAAATTAAGGACATCTCTTATTCAATGCAAAAATTAAATTCCTGACCTTTGATGCAGGTGTCATTCTCTGGTTCCATAAAATGTGATTATACCAAGCACCATAAATCAAGACAAAAGTCAAAGGAGCAAATGTATTTTTGTCATTACGTTCAATAAATTTGTTTTTCACAAGTATTGCATTCAATTACATTGAATTCTGAAAATACTAGGGGTGCAGGTAGGGCACAGGGAAAGGGGGGGGGGGGGGGGGGTTAGTTAGTTAAAATTGTAGAGTTCATATGCATACCGTTGGGTTGTAAGCTATCCAAGTGGAGTATAAGTGCTGTTCTTCCAGTTTGCGTGTGGCCTCATCTGGTAACGGAAGAGGCCCAGGACAAAGTCCTGGAATGGTTAGAATAGAAATTGGAAGGGGAGTTTAAATGGTTAGCAACTGAGCGATCCAGTAGGCCTTGGCAGACTGAGCTCAAGTGTTCAGCGAAATGTTCGCCGAGTCTACACTTGGTCTCGCCGATGTGAAGGAAGCCATATGGGGAACAGTGGATGCTGTCCAGGAGGTGCACGTTGCATTGAACATCGAAGTATCCAATAAACTGAAGGAACAGCACCTCAAATTTTGCCTATGTAGCTCACAAACCAACGGTATGAACATTGGATTCTTCAATGAAACTGGAGAAACAGCATCTGATATTCTGCTCGGGTAGCTTATATTTAGATATGTAAAAAGGAAAAGACTAGTGAAGACACATGTAGGTCCCTCACAATCAGAGACAGGTGAATTTATAAAAGCAAACAAGGAAATGGCAGAACAGTTAAACAAGTACTTTGGTTCTGTCTTCACTAAGGAAGACACAATCTCCCAGAAATACTAGGTGGCCGAGGATCTAGTGGGAGGGAAGAACTGAAGGGAATCCACATTAGCCAGGAAATGGTGTTGGGACTGACGACAGATAAATCCCCAGGGCCTGATGGTCTGCATTCCAGAGTAGTCAAGGAGGTGGCCCTAGAAATCATGAATGCATTGGTGATCATTTTCCAATGTTCTCTCGACTCTGGATCAGTTCTTGTGGACTGGAGGGTAGCCAATTAACTCCACTTTTTAAGAAAGGAGGGGGAGAGAGAACGGGGAATTATAGACGAGTTAGCCTTACATCAGCAGACCTCCCAAAATTTGATTTTATAAATTCAGAATTTTGATGTCCAAAATTCAGAATATTACATCAAAATTCATATGGCGCGTAATGCAACTTTTCAGCAAAAAAAGGTATGCACGCCAAATGCGCGTACCCGTTGCGTTACATTCATGTGTGAAAAACGACTTATTTCCAACAGTCTGTAGTTCTTGGACTACATGTACAATGTCAGGCCTATCATGAGTATATTCTGGTATTTAGAGAAAGGTTATTGAACAGAAACACGTTTTACAACACAAAGAAAAAATTGTTTTGTTTTCTCTATTTTGCTTTTTCCTTACACAAAATGTATGACTAAGTTATGAAGAAAGAGTTTCATTTAAAAATGCACATACCTAATTTTCATATGATGAAAGAATGGGTCGATTGGGCTTGTATTCACAGGAATTTAGAAAGATGAGAGGGGATCTTAGAGAAACATATACAATTCTTAGAGGATTGGACAGGGTATATGCAGTAAAAATGTTCCCGATGTTGGGGGAGTCCAGAACCAGAATAAGGGTTAGGCCATTTAGGACTGAGATGAGGAAAAACTTCTTTACCCAGTGAGTTGTGAATCAGTGGAATTCTCTGCCACAGAAGGCAGTGGAGGCCAATTCACTGGATCAGCATCTCAGCAGCGGAGGGAAAGAGACTTGACAAGCTGGTCAGGAAGGCCAGCTCTGTCCTGGGTTGCCCCCTCGACTCAGTACAGGCGGTGGGAGAGAGGAGGATGATGGCAAAATTAACATCGCTGCTGGACAACGACTCCTACCCCATGCAGGACACTGTCACTGCACTGAATAGCTCCTTCAGTGACTGACTCCTTCACCCCAAGTGTGTGAAGGAGAGAGATATAGTGTAGATCCATGTCTGGTTTTACTGTTGTGCATATGGTCCATAATTCAGGCCGGGTTTTGTACTGCGTTATCCTGGTGCTAGCACGGCTAGTTAGGAGACTATTCTGAGAGCTGGAGGTAATGGTAGCCAGCATCTGTACTGCCAATGATCTGCTAATAAAGGACTTATATACACCAGAGTGCCTCTGAATGTACCCACTCACAAACATGGTGTCAGAAGTCGAATGCCGTTCGGTATTAACGTGGTCAGTGAAGTGTTTCAACACTCTATGGAGCAGCTCTTCGACAGATACCTGTGCGATTGTTGTCGATTACATTATTGTGGCGGGTAAGGACGTGCAGGAGCACGGTGTTAATTTAAGGAAGGTACTCAATCGTGCCAGAGAGGTACACTTGAAACTCAACCCCAACAAATGCAGGTTCCGTGTCAACAAGGTGAACTATGTGGGACATGTTTTCACCAGTGAGGGCCTCAAGGCTGATCCTGAGAAGACAGCAGCCATCAGTGAGATGGCAGTACCGACTGATGTCACCAGCCTGCAGAGGTTCCTGGGCATGGTGAACTATCTTGGCAAGTTTATTCCTCAATTTAGCGAACTCTCCACTCCACTGCGACAGCTTATTCACAAAGACATTGCATGGACGTGGCATGAGCAACAACAGCGAGCTTTTGACACTCTCAGACACCTGATGTCGTGTCCTCCCACCCTAGCATATTTTGACGTTAATCGACCAGTTACGCTGACCTGCGACGCATCCCAGTACGGCCTCGGCGCTGCATGCCTGCAGGATGGCCAGCCCATTGCTTATGCCTCAAGGACCATGACGGACGCGGAGACAAGCTACGCACAAATCGAGAAAGAACTGTTGGCGGTTGTCTTCATGTGCGAAAAGTTCAATGACTACATTTTCGGCAAGGACATGCACCTGGCTGACACCTTGTCCCGTGCGCCCAGGAAGACCTATAACGAGCATGCTGCCGAGAAGGATTGTTTTGACGTAATGATGGTCAATCATCTCCTCTCGTCTTGTCTGGACATGTTAGTGGCACACATGGACGACACTTTGCAGTCGATCGCATCCGTCATTCGATACGGTTGGCCGGGCAAGTTGCATATGTTACCACTCTCTGTACAGCCGTACTTCCCCGTTAGAGATGTGCTGGTTATCAGAACGGGGTCATTATGAAAGGCCACAAAGCGGTGATCCCTGCCTCACTACGACAGCAGTACTTCGACGCAATACATAGGGGCCACCCTGGCACTGAGGCAACGGTTCAGCGAGCGAAAAGTATGTTTTTCTGGCCTGCTATGTCTGACTACGTGCACCAGAGGGTGCAATCATGTGCAGTATGTAACAGTTTGGCCCCACATCAGCAAATGGAACCACTTTTGCTGCACCCGGTTCCTGATTTACTCTGGTCCTCTGTAGCCACTGACATTTTTGAGTGGCATGGTAATCAATATCTGGTCCTGGTGGATTCTTATTCTGGGTGGTTTGAGATCGATTTGCTCCGCACAAATTCCTCAGCGGCGATAATTCAAAAACTGGCAAGACATTTTCGGTCCATGGGTCTCCTTACACTCTCATGTCGGATAATGCCGGTCAATTGGCCAGCCAGTGTTTCAAGGACTTTGCTACGCGCTGGGATTTTAAACACGTCACCAATCGAACGGGCTAGCCGAGAGGGCTGTCCGTAATGCCAAATGGGTCATGGAGAGATCCAGAAGAGCCGGGTCCGATGTATTCCTGGACCTCCTCAATCTCCGTAACATTTCACGTGACCCGGTGTTGGGTTCGCCGGCCCAACGTCTGATGTCCAGACAAACTCATACCACCCTTCCTGTTGCAAGACACCTGCTGCAGCCCCGTGTTCATGAGCCCCAATCTGTTTGGGTTCAGCTGCAACATAAACGGCAGATCCAGAAGGCGTACTACGACAGGTCTAGCCGTCCTCTCCAGCCTCTGTCGGAGGATCAGACAGTCCGTCTGCAGACCCAGAA
This sequence comes from Rhinoraja longicauda, assembly GCF_053455715.1. Classification (NCBI taxonomy): domain Eukaryota; kingdom Metazoa; phylum Chordata; class Chondrichthyes; order Rajiformes; family Arhynchobatidae; genus Rhinoraja; species Rhinoraja longicauda. The sequence continues at coordinate 26,543,150 of NC_135959.1, read as the reverse complement.
GGGTCATGATCGTCTGGGCGTAGTTAGTGGGACCTGCCAGGAGCCACGGTCCTATCTTGTCCAATCGGAAGGAGGAACCTACCGGCGGAACAGAAAACACCTTCTACCGGTGAATGAGCCGGTGCCATCTCAGCAGCATCCGCATGGCTACACGGAGGTCACAGATGGCAGGATACAGACCGATGAAGGCCAGGCGTCGGCAGATCGCAAGCTGGTCTTTACACCAAGAAAGGAGTCGCTGGTGCCGGTGATGGAATCACCCATAAAATCGCGTATACTGTCACCCGTGACGTCACCGGTGCAGTCTCCTGTGTAAAAGGCTGTTGCGAGACCAGTGCCGTTTGAACCACCACCTACGGTGCTGCCACCTACAACGGGTACAGCGGAGGGCCTGTATCGTACTCGTGCAGGACGGGTCTGTAAGCCCAATCCCAAGTACCAAGACTGTGGCTAGACACTTATTACGGACTCTGATTAATTACAGTCCTTACCGTTCCCTTACATTTATCTTACTCAATTTGTATCCTCCTCTGCTTAGCGTTTGTCGTAGTTGCTGTTTTCATCCCTTATATTAGGATGTCGGTAGGCCGTAGTTTTTTTTCCATATTGTAGTGGCTTGATATGCTCTTATCTAGTTTGAGGGCTTATGCTTAAGAAGGAGGATGTTGATCCATGTCTGGTTTTACTGTTGTGCATCCGGTCCATAATCCAGGCCGGGTTTTGTACTGCATTATCCTGGAGTTAGCACGGCTAGTTAGGAGACTATCCTGAGAGCTGGAGGTAACGGTAGCCAGCATCTGTACTGCCAATGATCTGCTAATACTTATATACACCGGAGTGCCTCTGAATGTACCTACTCACAAACATATAGGAGATCCTTCCTTCCCGCTGCTGTGAGTCTGCACAACCAGCACTGCTCCCAGCAGACGAGTCAACAGTAGCAGTTGGAATACAGTAAATTGATGACAATTTATCCTTGTCTTTACTTTTATTTATAATGAATGATCTCTTGCTATCCACTTTGCTGCTGTAACACTGTAAATTTCCCCGGTGTGGGACAATAAAGGAATATATTATATTATTATTATTTTCGAGAGTTAGGTTTAGCTCTTAGGGCTAAAGGAATCAAGGGATATGGGGAAAAAGCAGGAACGGGGTACTGATTTTAGATGATCAGCCATGATCATATTGAATGGCGGTGCAGGCTCGAAGGGTTGAATGGCCTACTCCTGCAAATATTTTTTTCTAATCCAACAGTATGAACATTTAATTCTCTAATTTTAGGTAACTAATCACCCCAACTACCTCCCCCACCCCTTTTCTCCCACCCCACCCCTTGTGCCCCACCTGGACTCTCACCAGTCACTCCTCTACCCCTGCCCTTCTACCTACATTGCTTCCTCTATCTTTACAATTCACAACTCATCTATCTGCATATCACACATTTTAGTTTTTCATCTCTGGCTGTTGTCCAACCATTTGCCTATTGAAATCCCCCCTCACCTGTATCCACCTATGTCCTGCCAGGGTTTATCCTGCCCCTCCTCTTTTCCCCCAGCTTTCTTCCCCCCCCCCGGCACAATCAGCCTGAAGAAGGGTCCTGACTTGAAACCCAACTATCATGTTCTCCAGAGATGCTGCCTGACCTCCTGAGTTACTCCAGTACTTTGTATCATTTTTTGTAAACCAGCATTTGCAGTTCCTTGTTTCCATATGTTTCACAAAACTTACTTTGTATAGGAAAGGATGAGGAACCAGATTTATAGAAACATAGAAACATAGAAAATAGGTGCAGGAATAGGCCATTCGGCCCTTCGAGCCTGCACCGCCATTCAATATGATCATGGCTGATCATCCAACTCAGTATCCCGTACCTGCCTTCTCTCCATACCCCCTGATCCCTTTAGCCACAAGGGCCACATCTAACTCCCTCTTAAACATAGCCAATGAACTGGCCTCAACTACCTTCTATCCACAGATTCACCACTCTCTGAATGATTCACCACGCTCATTATGAATGGCAGGCTCTGCTTAAACAGGATGTCATTTGATTCAGTCATGAAGCAAGTCGATTCAGAATCCAGGTAAACAAATCTGAAAAGAGGAATCTAAAACTGAACTAAAATATATAAATCACTGAAAATAGTAGACATTTATTCCTCGTGTTGTTAATATTTGCATCTTCTATTTCTCTAGATTTGCAGAACATCGAATTGTTGCATTTTAACCGATGGCATTAAGGAAATACTCAATGCAAGTATTAGAAAAAAACAATTGCCTGTGCATTTTCTGCTTTTTCGTTTGTTTCAAATATGAAGGGTCAGGGTGCATGCAGGGCAATGACTGACAGAAAATAGGGGTACTAAATTTGATGGGAACAGGGAAGTATCAGAGAATTCAAATGAGTGGCAAAACAAGAAAAGTGGTTGAATTGCATTTTTCTTACAACTTATCTCCCAACTAGTAGAAACAAAAGTGTAAAGAATAAAACAATGTGTATAAAAATGGAGATCAAATAGAAAAGATGAGGTAGAAACCTCCATTTTCCATAACTAATAACCATTTCTTTGGATTTGCATCCAGGATATCAGATAGACAAGAAAATTATGATATTCCGGAACTTAGCGCATACCCAAAGTAGTCTACAATACTTATTAATAAATGCTTGCAGGGCTGTGTCACCCTGTTAGCTGTTTCGGGCATTTATTTTGCAATTGAAAGGCTAGGGGGTTCCCTGGCAGCTTACAGCATTATTAGGATTATGATCTCATCTACAGCAATACAAAAAAGAACCAGCAGTTCAGAACTGGGAGAAAAAGAGATGACATTTTGATAAGTAACTGCTTTATTCAGTACATCAAAATTTTCAAATAGTTACTGCAGTTATTTTCCCCTGTCACATAATGAAACTTCAGTTCTGTAAACCTGTGACTGTTCGTTACGAGCAGTTCAGTGGGTACTTTATCAAACATGTCATCACAGGTGCTGCTGCAGCCTGTATCTACTCTTCTAAACAATGATTTACAACTACATTCCCAGACACCATGTCAAGTCAGCAATATTATTCAAAAATTTGTTGCATGTTAGTAGGAACAGCAATGTAATGCAACATAACTTAAAAAATAAGTTCAACAAACCTACTGGCATTAAACTTCTGACCGACAAAAACACTGCTTGAAGTTTGTTTTCATGTGGTTAATATAACTTGTGTTATTGATTGACATACAATTAATATAACAAATGTAATTTTAATAAAATTAATGTCTTCTAATTCAGATTCATTCTTTAAAAAAATAAACATTGAAAGCATGGAAAATACTTTGTAATATACAGATGGCATATAGTTTCTTGCCATATATTTGCCCTTAAAGGCTTGCAGCAATAAATAGTGATGTTAAAATAAACATCATTGTATAAATAACAGTTCAGAAAGAGGGCGTCAATAGAAGGTGCGGGGAAAGTCGTGGTTGTGTATGGCCTGTGTGCTCACCTCCCACGCCTTCAGAAATGTCCTAAAGTTCCATGATCAATCTAAGGAAGCGGGACATGGAGACCTTGGTGCACGGAAGTAGAGTCATAGAGTCATACAGGCCCTTCAACCCAACTAGTTCATGCTGACCAAGATACCCCATCTTAGATAGTCCCATGTGCTTGCATTTGGCACATATCCTTCTAAATCTTTCCTATCCATGTACCTGTCCAAGTGTCTTCTTAATGTTGTTATTATACCTGCCCCAACCACCTCCCTGAGCAGCTCATTCCATACACCCTACACCCTCCACAGTGAAAATGTTGCCCCTTAGATTCCTATTAAATCTTTCCCCTCTCACCCTAAACCTGTGCCCACTGATTCTTCATTTTCCTATCAATTCCCTTCAAGATTTTATGTACCTCTATAAGGTCACCCCTTAACTTCCTGCGCTCCAAGAAATAAAGCCCTAGCTTGCCCAATTTCTTGCCCCTGTAGCTCAGGAAATCGAGTTCTGGCAACATCCTCATCAATCTTCTCTGTACTCTTTCCAGCTCAACAACATCTTTCCTATAACAGGGATGACCAAAACTGAACATAATACTCCAAATGTGGCCTCACCAACTTATTTTACAACTGTAACATAATGTCGCAACCTCTATACTCAAAACCCTGACTGATGAAGGCCAATGTCCCAAAAGCCTCCTTGACCACGATATCTAGCTGTACCGCCACTTTCAAGGAATTAAGTACCTTAACTCTCAGATCACTGTTGTCTCTAATGCACTCCAGAGCCCTACCATTCACTGTGAAGGTCCTGGCCTGGTTTGATTTCCCAAAATGCAACACCTCACACTTGTCTGCATTAAACACCATTAACCATCTTCTGCTCACTTGCCCAGCTGATCAAGATCAATAGACAATAGGTGCAGGAGTAGGTCATTCGGCCCATCGAGTCAGCACCACCATTCAATGTGATCATGGCTGATCAATCTCAATCAGTACCCCGTTCCTGCCTTCTCCCCATACCCCCTGACTCCGCCATCCTTAAGAGCTCTATCTAGCTCTCTCTTGAAAGCATTCAGAGAACTGGCCTCCACTGCCTTCCGAGGCGGAGAATTTCACAGATTTACAACTCTCTGACTGAAAAAGCTTTTCCTCATCTCTGTTCTAAATGGCCTACCCCTTATTCTTAAACTGTGGCTCCTGGTTCTGGACTCCCCCAACATTGGGAACATGTTTCCTGCCTCTAACGTGTCCAACCCCTTAGAAGGATGAGGGGGGGATCTTATTGAAACATATAAGATAATTAGGGGATTGGACACATTAGAGGCAGATAACATGTTCCCAATGTTGGGGGAGTCCAGAACAAGGGGCCACAGTTTGAGAATAAGGGGTAGGCCATTTAGAACGGAGATGAGGAAGAACTTTTTCAGTCAGAGGGTGGTGAAGGTGTGGAATTCTCTGCCTCAGAAGGCAGTGGAGGCCAGTTCGTTGGATGCTTTCAAGAGAGAGCTGGATAGAGCTCTTAAGGATAGCGGAGTGAGGGGGTATGGGGAGAAGGCAGGAACGGGGTACTGATTGATAGTGATCAGCCATGATCGCATTGAATGGCGGTGCTGGCTCGAAGGGCTGAATGGCCTACTCCTGCACCTATTGTCTATTGTCTATTGTCTATAATCTTAAATGTTTCAATAAGATCCAACTATAATTTTTGTTAACTATCTTCAAGGTTTATGATACCAACTACTTTGGGTGTCATCTGCACACGTACTAATCATACCTTATACATTCTCATCTAAATCGTTGAAATAAATCACAAACAGCAATGGGCCCAGCACTGATTCCTAAGGCACTCCACCAGTCACAGGCCTCTAATCCGAAAAATCATCTTCTCCCACAATCTTTTGCTTCCTTCCTTGAAGCCAATTCTGTACTTAGGCAGCTAGCTTTCCTGGGATCCCATACAATCTAAACAAGTTAACACCACATTATATAATGAACAATAAGATAACCCACTGAAAGTCATCTGTTGAGCTCATTTTAACATGTATATATCGGAGATCTTTTGAAGCTCACATTGATTCTCATTTTAAACAAACTGCTGAAAGATATTGCAGTGACAATCATTTTGTGAATAAATCGATTTGTACCAGCATCTGCAGTTATTTTCTTATACAAGAGGGTCTGTTATATTCCGCCCTTAGTATCCAACTGCCTCACCCATCTAGTATCGGACCTCCCGATCCCAACCCAAATAGCGGCTCCCAACTAGGGATTCAGGACCTGGCCCAGAGCCCCAGTGCGCCCCCTGATCCCGCCATCAATTGTCCCCCTCCCCCTAAATATACAGACACAATGACAAATAAGGACATGAGCCAGGCATAATCGGCGACGGGGGTGTATTGGCAGGTGGAGTACCAAAGGCAGCGCGAACATGTGAATGAGCAAAACGCAAAGCTTTAGTTAGGGCAATAATATAGGAGGTCATTTCATCAGTCATATGGCGGAGAGGCCGCCCATAAACGATCTCCGCAGGCGAGAGGGCAGTCCGACCTGCGGGAGTGGTGCGAATCTGAAAAAGAGCTACAGGCAACAGTTTTAGCCAAGAAGAACCCGTTTGTTCGACTAGTTTAGCGAGTTTGGTTTTCAAAGTCTGATTAGCTCGTTCGACTAGGCCAGCAGCTTGTGGCCGGTACGCGCAGTGTAGTTGCTGATGCACACCCAGCTGGGCGTACATTTCCTTGTTAACCGCTGTAATGAAGTGCGGACCATTATCAGAACTGAGGCGAGCAGGGATGCCGAAACGAGGTACGATTTCCTTAAGTAACACTTTAACCACCGTGGAGGCCTTATTATCCGAGGTTGGATAAGCCTCAATCCATTTACTAAAAACATCAATAATGACAAGCACATATTTATTACTTTGACACCGTGGAAGTTTAATGTAATCCATCTGTAGAGTCTCAAAGGGACCCTCAGGCAAGGGGGTCCTGCCGGGGGGGGGGGGGGCACGGGGCCCTCCGATCAGTGTTGTGGCACAGACATACAAGGCAGACATACTTACGCGTGATGACAACTCTTGGAGGCGAGGGTGCCACCAGGTATTAAGGAGCAAAGAACTGGTGGCCCGTGCCCCACAATGGGTGGCCAGATGGATACATTCAACAACCCATAGGGCTGTTGTATCAGTCATACAGGTCTGACCCACAGGTGTTGTCACTTCATCAATTCTACAGCCAAAATTGACCCATAAAGCCTTATCTATATCAGGAGTGTCCTCCTGTAACCGAAGTACTTCTTGGATGGTTGGCATAGGTGTTTCAGTGGTTGACCGTCCCTTGGGGGGGGTTAGTGGTCAGTCTCATCATTTTTGACACAACATTAGTCCTACTTCGCGCAGCCTGTTTGGCAGCAAGGTCGGCATTGTGATTCCCGAGGTCGACAGGGGACGTGCCAGAGGTCTGGGCAGAGCATTTGATAACAGCGATACTTCGGGGTAATTGGATGGCTGGAGAAGGGAAGAAACGAGGGCTTGATTGGAAATAGGAGTGCCTGAGGAGGTAAGGAATCCCCGGTTCTTCCAAAGTTGGTCAAAGTCGTGCACCACACCGAAGGCGTATCGAGAGTCTGTATATATATTAACGCTTAATCCCTCCCCCATAATGCAAGCCCGAATCAGGGCATAAAGTTCGGCCTTTTGGGCAGACACAGGTGGGTCAAAAGCCCTAGATTCTAAAAGGCGATTATCATCAGTAACTACCGTATAGCCAGAGAGACACTGACTGCGCTCATCCGGGGAGGAACCGCCATCAGTGTACATGACCAGGTCAGGATTGAGAAGCGGTGTGTCGGAGAGATCAGCACCACTTGTGATGGCTAATGTCTTTTTGGATCAACTGGGGGTTATTCAACAGAAAGATCTCATAGCGGTTCTTCCGTGCTGAGGTCAGGTGTTGGGTTTGTAGTTGGCCGAGTAAGGTGGTAACCGAATGGCAGCTATCGACTGTGATGTCCTGTTGGAGCGTGATGTTAGCTGCAGCCAGGATTCTGTTGATATCAATGGGTTTTGAAAGGACCCCATGACAGGCGTTAATGATGGCATCCACCCTTGCGTTGGCATTAGCGATGGCTTGTGCCAGAGCTGCATGGTCCTGATGCCCCCTTATTATCTCGACAAACTTCAGCCACTCCTTCCCATTCAGGATCTGTCTAACCATGGACCATAGATCTCTACTATCAGCCTGATACACCGATACTGTGGTGCGAAGCCAGTCGCAGAATGCCTGGGGGGATTTTGTTCGGTCTGGAGCGCCATTGAGGAGGGACATGACGTCCAGGGAATTGTCGATTGGGGTTTTCTTCATCATCAGACGAGTCTATGTCCGTTTCCCCCTTGTTAGAGTGGCTGTCTGACCCGTGGCATACTGAATGTTTAACCCGACGGTCTTGCGGGAGTGCAGTGGCCAAATCAAGGGCATTTTGTAGACGAGTTTTACTCCTTGTTCTTTCAGATGGTCCTCGGTGAAATGTCATTGTGTCTGTGTATTTAGGGGGAGGGGAGCAATTGATGGCGTGATCAGGGGGCCCACTGGGGCTCTGGGCCAGGTCCTGAATCCCTGGTTGGGAGCCGCTATTCGGGTTGGGATCGGGAGGTCCGATAATTTGTTTGTTTGACTATTGAGAAACACACCTTCCCTATCCTTCCCCGCTTCGGGCCAAGGGGAGACTCTCTAGAGCCCTATATGTACCCTATAATATGTTCTGTGGATGAGAATTCACGGTTCCCCTGTGATGATAATTGGAGCAGTGATGGAAAGACCTCCCGAGGATGGAGGGACACCGGGGGTAATTTATACCAAGTCCGGGTACTACTTCTCGGGACACGGGATAGGAACAAACTTCCTGGTAACAAAAGGAAAGGATACCCCGGCCGCAGTAGCCGTAGGCATCCTCACCCCAACAACTATACCCTGCCCAGTACAATGGAGTTTAAACTTTCCCGTCGGTGGACGCAGAACCAAACGGGGGGTCTCTAGGGAGTTCTGTGCCAACTGGATGGAACCGGCTGCAATCGGAAGGAGCCGGGGCCAGTCGGTTGGGTGTGGGATATTGAGTACCGTAACCTTCTCCCCAAAGGGTCCGCAGGAGCAATGGCAGCCAATAACCGTAACTACCTTGTCTGCGGACTCACCTTCCTGGGGAATAAGACCGTAACGGCCATAAACGAGATAAAGGAAGGTCTATCGGACCTGCGACTGTTCTCAATGCAGAACCGGTATGCATTAGATTATTTGCTAGCCCGGGAAGTGCCATCGTGCAGGGAAAATGTATTATGGAAGTTATGGACAGGACTGCGAACCAAACGGAAATCGAGGATGACATTCAAACTTTCCTGAATGGGATGAGCAATTGGGGGGATTGGGGTCTGGGCAAGTGGTACAACTGGTTCATAAATAAGGGCGGCACGGTAGCGCAGCGGTAGAGTTGCTGCTTTACAGCGAATGCAGCGCCGGAGACTCAGGTTCGATACTGACTACGGGTGCTACACTGTAAGGAGTTTGTACGTTCTCCCCGTGACCTGCGTGGGTTTTCTCCGAGATCGTCGGTTTCCTCCCACACTCCAAAGACGTACAGGTATGTAGGTTAATTGGCTGGGTAAATGTAAATGTAAAAATTGTCCCTAGTGGGTGTAGGATAGTGTTAATGTACGGGGATCGCTGGGCGGCACGGACTTGGAGGGCCGAAAAGGCCTGTTTCCGGCTGTATATATATGATATGATATGATATGATATGACAAGATGTGAGAGGATTATAAGTTGACCTTTTTTGGGATGCAGGTTTAAGTACAGACTGATGGAGAGAAGACTCCAATGCAATCAGGTGCTCTAGGTGAACTGATTTCAGACATTTTCAACCTATTTCTTGGTGATTGGGATGTGAGGCACAATATAAAATAACATTGGTAATTAATGTTCATTAATAAATGGTAATTCTTCTGTAATTACTGGTAAAATACTTCTGCATAGTAAAAAAAACTAGGACCTTTTAGTCTGCCCTTAACCTAATTATTGATTAAAAAAGACAAATAACATTGTGGCCAGCATTGATCCCTGAGGCACATCACTAGCCGCAGGCCTCCAGTCCGAAAAACACCTTTCCACCATTAATGCCTGCTTCATTCCATGAAGCCAATTCATTTTCCAATCAGCTAGCTCTCCATGATGTTATGCAATCTAACCTTCCAGAGCAGTCTACCATCCGGAAACTTATGAAATGTCATGTTGAAGTCAATGTGAATAACGTCTGCGGTCTAGCCCTCCTCATCAACCTTCTTGGTTACTTCTTCAAAAAACTCGAACAAAATTTGTGATTTAGGATCTCCCTCATGTAAAACCCGTGTTGACTATACCTAATCAATCCATCTATCCAAATGCATATATATATATATAGCTTATATGCATTTTATTATAGTTTATTCCTCAAAATCTTCTCCTACCTAACACAGATGTTAGAGGGATAGCTGTGAGGCGAGGGGGGAGGAAACGATGGCGTGCTTGCAGTGGCTGCGGATTGTAGTGTTGGTGGAGGCGACTGCTGGAGGCCCTACAGCAGCGGGGTGAGTAAGCAAATTGAACAAAGGGAGCTGCGCAGAAAGGCAGTGAAAGGAGCTGATGGCATCGTTTAGGCCGACTCCCTACATCATTGATCTCGTGCTGCCAGGACACAGAGCGTTAAAGTGAGAAAATATGAAATTGCATATCTCTTTTGGCCAAGTTTGGACTTTTCAGAGACCTTACACTTGTGTGTTGCAACATGATGCTGGAACATGGTGATTTATTGTGTGTTGTCCCAGAAGTGGACTTACTGATCACTTCACTCTTTTGTTCATGACTGTATTCATGTGCAGTTTGATTTGACTGAATAGCATGCTAAACAAGCTTTTCACTGCATCTTGCTACATGTGACAATAATAAACTAAACTAAAAGTAAACTAAGGTAATAAAGTATGTTGCAGATTAATGTTTAGATTCATCACCCTGACGGCCTTCCAATTTCTAGATTTACTATGAAGACTTGCTAATCATGTTTTTACTGCCTGCATTCTCAAAGGTTTTTTTTTAATGCTTGTGCCTTGGGGTAAAACTGAAGGATAAGAATGGAATCTCAGAAATGCTTGAAAAAAAGACTGATGGTAATGAAAACTTGATTCTGGATAAATATCTCGTATGTCTGCTTACTGGGATGTTAAGTAATCTTGCTTAAAGCAGCTTTATAAAAACAAGGGAAACGGTTGGAAAACAATTGTCAGAAATCTAAGATTGATGGTTATGCATTTTTCTAATACCAGCCATGCACATTAGATTTAAATGGATGACCTTCATTGGATAGAAGAATAATTTCATCAGCACATTTCCTACTAAATGTTTGATGAATCACGGAGTAGTCTTAAATTAAATATTCTATCCGTACAAATTAAAAATAAAGGCGGATTCACAAACAATGAAAGTGGCCAGGATACTTGAGGAACTAGTAGAGATAATGACATGGACATGGAAATGTTCCTTTGCATCCTAACCCAGTTTATTATCACCAATTTATCATCGAAAATGATGGGCAAAATGCTGTGCATCAGGTCAAACTCTATTGTGAATGCTGAATTAATTTCAGTGATGGAATGCAATCAAATATCTTTTCACAATGCTAGATGAACAATTTACCTTCTCGCAGTTACTACTGGTAGCAGTATGGACATTTTAGCAGAAAAGAGGCCACTGGCAGTGAATTTCTGAGTCATGACAGGTATTACGTTGTAAGTTGGTTTTATTTTACTCTTAAGATGGATAAGTACACTGAACGTTTCTCAGCTGCAGTTCAATAGACAATAGACAATAGGTGCAGGAGGAGGCCATTCGTCCCTTCGAGCCAGCACCGCCATTCAATGTGATCATGGCTGATCATTCTCAATCAGTACCCCGTTCCTGCCTTCTCCCCATACCCCCTGACTCCGCTATCTTAAAGAGCTCTATCCAGCTCTCTCTTGAATGCATTCAGAGAATTGGCCTCCACTGCCTTCTGAGGCAGAGAATTCCACAGATTCACAACTCTCTGACTGAAAAAGTTTTTCCTCATCTCAGTTCTAAATGGCCTACCCCTTATACAATTCATACCTAACTACTGCAGATGAAACGAAGAGAAAAGGAATAAATGTTTCAGTTTAGCTTCTATTCATATTTAGATTGTCATTTAAAAAAGAAATGCAATGGACGGGAGTATGATATGATAGAATTTCCATCAATACTTCAATTGCCACATCAATACTTGTTAGAGGAATATTCCATGACTGTGGATAGATTATATTATGAAGGGACTGAGAATTCAAATTGTCCAGGTTTAAAGCAGTCAATTTCCTTTAATTGAATATTCCTTTACCATTTTAGATAATGAATAATTTATACATCATAAGTGATAGGAGTAAAATTAGGCCATTCGGCCCATCGTCTACTCTGTCATTCAATCATGGCTGATCTATCTTTCCCTCCTAACCCCATTCTCATGCCTTCACCCCATAACTTCTGACACCCATACTAAATTCTAAACCAAAAGAAAAGGAAAAATTGAGAAGACTGGAACACTGGGTTGCAAAATCACTTAAAATAATGTTAATCCAGGATTAGGATTAGAAAAAAAAATCCTATTTCATCGTCCGGCACTCCATAGTTGGAAAAAGAAGTGAACAAATATCAAACCCTTACCTCTGCTTAAGGCGCCGTTTTACTGTTGTGGGAACGTTAGCACCATAACCATAAGAGAAAAGGACACGTTCAGCATCATCCTCATCTTCCACTGCAGTCAGCAAATAAATGATTATAAATGTTATGCCAGTAGGATTTGAAAACTATGAATACACTTTTATTAATGAGTGGCAGCCTGCAAAATCAGTAATGCGTCAAATGAGGTAGTCTTATGGATCATTCAATAATGCTCAATAAGCAACAAAAATCACGTTTTTAGGAATGATTGTGGCACTGAGTGTCAGAGCTGGTTCGGTTCATCTGTGGATATAGTCATTCCCTGACACTTGCATGGCATATTATTTGCCACCTGTTGGGCGATCTGGATACTTCCCAGATATTGGAGTGCAGCAAAAAACTGTTTTATTATTAATTGATTTGGAAGGCATGATGATCAGCAAGATTTTTTTCTAAATGTATCTAATGAATGGTACATGTCAGCTTTGTTGCATGTACCATTCATTAGATGCATCTAGAAAAAATCTTGCTGATCATCATGCTGTCCTGCTCTATCACTTTTTATGGGAAATGTAAGGGGTTACTGGACATTGAAATATTGAAGAATATTGCTCTCCAATGGTTTATGAGTAATTGCAAAAATTAGATGGAAGTGACACACAAAAAATACCCCAAATTAGCTTTCCAAATCAATAAATAATAAAACAGTTTTTGTTGCACTCCAATATCTGGGAAATATCCAGATCGTCCAACAGGTGGCAAATAATATGCCATGCAAGTGCTGGGGAATAATGATATCCACAGATGAGCCGAACCAGCTCTGACACTCAGAACTATTATCATTGTGAACTTCCACTTGTGAACTTCAATGTCTTAGCCAGAAATCCAGTGGGCCAGTCGCTTCGTATGTGAATGGACAGTGGTCAGTTGTATTCCACACTGAGAGGTTCATCTCCAGCTTCTCTAAGCTTCCCCAATAAAGCACCAGTATGGTGGAATATCTTTCATTTGACTGGATAAAGCTGCAACACACTTGCTACCAATTATTCAGGACAAAGCAGTCCATAGATCAATATTAATCAACTCAATTAAATTCAACAAAAACTAAACTCATCAAGATTTTCTAGCATATGGTCTAAAATAGGAGCAAGTTGCAAAGTCTTGTTTGGCAATGGATTGGAATTTGGCAACCATCACCACCGAGAAAACACAGAGCATGGCAGCAATAGCATTTACAACTTGACAGATAATTGTCATTTCTTCATTGTCACTGGGTTAAAATTCTTGAATTTTGACCCAATTGAATAGTGGGAGTATCTTTATTAATCTTGTAGTTGAAGGTGATTCAATGTTACTTCCTCATGAGAAGCAAAGAGTATATTATTCCAATTAGAGGGGTGCCATTCAGCCCAAAGAGTCCATGTCAGCTACCAGCAGAAGAGTATATTCAGTCTCATCTCCCCTCTTCTTATTTCCCTGTAACCTTACGACTTACACTCTCTCACATGCCCTTTAATTCTTTTGTACTTAGCTGCACAAAGGAAAAGTCTACCATGATGAATTCACCAACCAGCATGTCTTTGGCATGTGGAATGAAACTGAAGCGCTGGCTGTCATGAAGGACAGTGCAAACCCCACAAAGTGAGGATTGAACCTGGGTCCTGGAAACTGAGGTTAAAGCACTGATGCCTGCATTAAGATGCCTTAGATAGTCAGATGCCAGAATTGTCAGCATCAGCCAACAAAACAAATTTACAGTATCTTCGAACAATTAATCTTAAAAATTATTACTGCCATGGTGTCTTAGAGCTATACAACATAGAAACTGTCCCTTGCCAAACTTATCCACGTTGACCAAGTTGCTGAGCTGAACTAGTCCCACTCGCCTGTACCTGGACATATACCTTTATAAACCTTTCCCATCCATGATTCTGTCCATGTCTTTTAAATGTTAAAATTGCACATGCCTCTACCCCTTCTTCTATACATGCACCACCATATGTGTGAAAAAGTTTCCCCTCTGGTCACTTTAAACCTTAACCCCCTAGATTTAGACTTCTGTACCCTGGGGAAAAGACTATTCACTAGGGCTTGTCACTTTATTTATGCCCCTATGATTTTATACATTTTTATAAGGTCACATATAAAGTCCCAGAGCTCTTACTCTCTGGGGGAAAAAAGTCCTCACCTATTCAGCCTTTCCATATAATTCAAACCCTCCAGTCCTCATAAATATTTTTTGCACCTTTTCCAATCAAATGACATCCTTCTTACATCAGGGCAATCAGAACTGTCAACCAAATGTCAACTTACAAATGTCTTGTACAGCTGTAGTACCATGTCTCAACTTCTTACCAGTGATACCTCAACTCCCGTACTCAACAGTGAGTATTGGTTTAAGTACATGTGCACAGCATTTTGATCAGTGTGTGCCAGCACCATACTTCAGCATTAAACTCTACTAGATGTGTCTGGATTATTGAGTAGATGAATCCTCCATCAATAATGATAAGAGTAATATTGAAGAATAAGTGCTCTGCGGATGCTGAAACAAAATATCATACAACCTGAATTTTGCTGCTAACCCGTTTATAATTTTGTTAAGTAATAGCGAGGAAACCTCAGTCTAATATTCAGATGCAACTTACTTTCAGCCGATTGCATTATAACGCCATCCAGTTCCTGTTCTAGTTTCTCATAGGTCACCAATCGTGCTTGAAGCTCAGTATTTTGAGTCTGAAGCTCAGTGGTATGCTTGTCTGCTGATGCTTGCAGTTTGTAAAATTCTTTTGTTAAAACCTGTTGAGCCAACAATGCAAGAAATGACAATTAATTGTAAACCTCCTTGACATACTAACTTCAAAAAGTTGAATACACATTGTTACACAAGTTTCTGCCAGCCTGTTATATAACATGCTCACATACAATTTCCATGCATTATTTAACACAGGCACTCACTATAAGATTAACTATGCTGATGAATTAACAGTAAAATGAAGTTTGCACACACCTGTAGTTGTACATGAAGAACCCTGAACAATTGCAGCAGACTGGTCATTGTGTTGGAAGACAGATGCATAATTAGGCATAGGATGGAAAAGTAGATGAAGGAGAAGGAGGACAAAGGGGCAGATGGAATGGTAGGAATAACAAAGGAATAAAAGAAATACGAAGTAGAGAGAATAAGGAATAGAAATGGATAGGATGAGGAGGAAATTGGTAGGATGGCAAGAGATGCACAAAACAGCTGTGGGCATGGGGCTAGTGATGGAAAGAGTATTTGGTGAAAGGGTGGCAGAGGTGGTGATGGGGAGATGGAAGGGATAATCGCACAAGGAGAACACTTGTTGTTTCTGAACTATTGGCCAAAGACCCGGTCTGCTGACCGAGAGGCAAGAGTAATTAAATAACAATGATCATGAACTTGAAACTGACCATGACTAGAATTGTCATGAAAACCAATCTGTTCAACAGTGTACCTCAGGAAGGAAATTACAGCTTTAACTAGTTTGACCTATATTTGACTTTCAATTGCTCTGTGAAATGACCCAGTGAGCTACTCAACTCAAATAGCAATTGAGTATAGACTATAAACACTGTTATTGTTGGCAGTGACATGTGAATGAATAATAATTAAAATTAAGAGATGGGACTGGGGCAGGGTACGATAAGAAACCAAGTTCAGTGTAAAGCAACAAGCTTGATGGAGGATACTACTTATAGGATCCGCTTGTCCAAGAAATTATAGTGTCATAATCATAGGGGGTGTGGGTGTGGTCAGACATTGTGCACCTCCATTATGACTTCTTAAATTTGAGTCATTTCTAATGTTGAAAATAGATAAATTAGCCATCTTACTTAAACTCAGAAGTCACTGCCAGACAGAGGGATTGCTAAAATTTGACCATAAGCGTTGCAAACTCGGTACTGAAAATTTGCTTGAACTGATTTTCAGAATGCATTCAAATTTGGGGACGGGGATGAAGAAAACAGAATGAGCAGCACTGAAAAAAACAAAACTGCTGGCACCAATTGCTTTTACCTTCCTCATTGGATATCTGTTGCTCCGGGGGTAGTTCATATTTTAAAGCAGGGGTAAATATTTACAATGAATTTCCACAATTATAACAAAAACACAAAAACCATAAATGAGATGAACCTGTACCTTTCCTGTGTATTAGGGTGTGTCATTGTTTTTGCTAGTGTTTAGGGCTAGCAGAAGGCACGTTTCGCTAATCTTTGAAAAATAATTTGGCAAGAATTTTTATTAAACAATCCATTTCAAACCATGAACTTTGATTAAATTTAGTGATTAAATTCAAAATCACAAAATAATAAGATGCCGTGAAATGTCCGGCATCCCAATATCCACGAAAAGGCCACTCATTGATTGTCACTGGAATCCAAGCTGACTAAATAAGTCTCAAAGAAAACATTTTTTTAATGATTGTTTTGGCCCTCATTATTAAGGCTAATGCTTTCCAAAAAAATTATAGTTCCCACAGGAACCTTTGTTTTTTTTTAACTTAAAGGGTAAGTTTTATTTGTTATTTTAATAAATAAGGTATGAATTTCAGAGTATGTGTAACACAAAAAAGAGTTTCATTATTTCTGGAAAGCACTGTTTGTACTCATTAGACAACCTCAAAAGTTTATTTAAAGTAAATTCATTAAAAAAAAATTCTAGTAGTCAAGGTAACAGTCTATAATCCTCAGGATTTGGCTTCTGATGTATTAAAAGATTGGAATAACATTTGTTCTTTTCCAGACTTCTGGTGCCACAGTTTTGTCTAATGAGCTGAAACAATTTTCAGAACTATCAGATGTATTCAATCTGATCAGCGTGCTTTATACATATTCAAGCACATCATACTTTTAATTGTCATGCTGACTTGTATTTTATCCGCACTTACAAGAAAGATATGCTAAATTCTCTGTGAAGATTCAACTAAATCATTCCAACAGAAATTTTGAACTCACTACTGATTATTCATTTGTGTATTTGATCTGTTTAACTGATTAGGTTCATCTCTACTTTTGATGGTATTGTCACCAGTAAAATGTTTGGTCTTATGGTTGTCTGTCCAATAGAAACTCCTATGCCTCACTGGTTAAATCATCTATCATCAGATCTTGTTAGACCAAATTAATTGTCTTCAGACTACATTCTCCTACATCAAAACCACCCAATATTCCATAAACATCCTGGAGAATAAAGACCACTATTATCTTTCTATACCCTACCTCTTCCTTCCAGTACGATCTCTAGCATTAAGTACATAGTGCTCATGGACTAGTCTGAAGGGAATGAGAAAAGTTATCTTTCAAAAGAGGGTAGGCATTTCCTGGTATAAACTCAAACTGTATTGGGGCAAATTAAACTTGTCACTTCAGCACACATTATTTCATACTGGGTTCTTGTTCTGAGTCTGTAAAGAGGTACCATGATGCAACTTACGTAGCTAATGTTTTTACATTCAGAAAATCTGGTCTCATTAGTTTAGGGACTAATTACATTCCATGAAGTGAATGCCATTAGATATACATTTTGATTGCAAAATGACTAGAAAACATAAATAAAGACTGGTGGATCAATTGTGACCCTGTAGGCAAGCTCACAGTTAAAGATATTCCTCTTGTTTCAAGACACCAAGAGAATGGGGGGCTGCAGGGGAATATGCAGAGATGGAGGTTAAGGGCATGGATCTTACCAACTTTCTCCAAAGATCTTTAATCACTTGAGTCACATTGGCTGCATGTAAAATGTCACCTTCTGGAAGTAGAGGATTTAAAATTTCTGCCCCTGACAGGCTAGAACTTCATATCACGAGTCTTATTGGTCATGACTGTTATCAAATTTATATTATGGTTTTATTTATATGATGGATAAGTACCCTCTTTACGTTGGGAAGGGGCTTGTATTTCCAAATGTTTAAAATAAAACCCTTAAAATGTTGGAAATGCGCAGCAGACCTAGCAGCTCTCTGTAGAGAAAGAAACAGACTTAATGTTTCAGGTGAATGTCCTATAGAACTAATTTTATTATGTTCTATTAGGGTTTTTTTAAAGAGCCTTGATACAAAAAATTCAGAATTATACAAAGATATCAAACATTACTAGTTATAGAGTCATAGAGTAATAGAGGTTTACAGTATGTAGCAGGCCCTTTGGCCCAAAAAGCCTGACCTGGTGTGAATTTCTAGCATTTCTATATGTATTTTCCTCTCCAGACATTAACAGTGGGAAATAAGTGCTTGGCTTCTGAAGTCATCACAGTGCAATAAGTCAGAGGCATTTAAATCTGACTTCATCAAGAGTGTTTAATTATCACTTGTACCAAAATCAGAACAATGAAATTCCTATGTGCAGCAGCATAACAGGTCTGTAAACACAACACTCATAGATAACACAATAAATAATCATACTGTTTATAATAACTTTACGATAGGAAAAGGATGGGTATAAGCAGCATCCTGCTTATAATTTTGGGATGCAGGCAAGGAAAGCAAGCAGCTAGAAATGTGTTCCAATGCCCTTTGCAGCCTTCATGAGGAAAGACATTCTTGCCATAGAGGGAGTACAGAGAAGGTTCACCAAATTGATTCCTGGGATGGCAGGACTTTCATATAAAGAAAGACTGGATAGACTCGGCTTGTACTCTCTGGAATTTAGAAGATTGAGGGGGGATCTTATAGAAACGTACAAAATTCTTAAGGGGTTGGACAGGCTAGATGCAGGAAGATTGTTCCCGATGTTGGGGAAGTCCAGAACAAGGGGTCACAGTTTAAGGATAAGGGGGAAGTCTTTTAGGACCGAGATGAGAACGTTTTTTTTTCACACAGAGAGTGGTGAATCTGTGGAATTCTCTGCCACAGAAGGTAGTTGAGGCCAGTTCATTGGCTATATTTAAGAGGGAGTTAGATGTGGCCCTTGTGGCTAAAGGGATCAGGGGGTATGGAGAGAAGGCAGGTACGGGATACTTAGTTGGATGATCAGCCATGATCATATTGAATGGCGGTGCAGGCTCGAAGGGCCGAATGGCCTACTCCTGCACCTATTTTCTATGTTTCTATCCTTGCTTGAATTCACTTTGGTATATTAGTACCCTTTTGCAAGACAGTTTAGCTATTGAGCAAAATGTACAATGCAAAAGAGTGTGGTGTTAACAAAATGTAGTGCATATAATATAGTTCATTCCATCATCTTGAAATTATTTGAGTCCATCTGCCATTTAGTTGCTGTGAAATAAAATCAATTACTTTACCTCAAGTTTCTTCTGGTATTTATCACATTCCACCTGGCAGTGGTTTAAATTTTTGGCTGTTTCCTCTTGTACCAACTGAGCTCGTTCTGCCTCGAACGTTTTTACTTTTGTCTGATTCATGAGTTCAGATACACGGCTATCCGTGTTAACCTGTAGCTGCCTAAACCTAGAAAGCAAGAGAGGTATGAAAAATGTGCAATTTCTCTTTTAACCAATTTACATAAACTTACTTTCACACAGTCACGGCCATTCATGGTAGAATGTTTTAGTAGAGAGAACATTGAATTAAAAAAAATTAAATAAAAACTCTAATAATGAATTCAAAAATGTCAGAGGTATCACAAAATGCTGAAGTAACTCAGCAGGTCAGCCAGCATCTAGGAGAGAGGGAATGGGTGACGTTTCGGGCCAAAACGTCACACATTCCCTCTCTCCTAGATGCTGGCTGACCTGCTGAGTTACTCGAGCATTTTGTGATACCTTCGATTTGTACCCGCATCTGCAGTTATTTTCCTACATTCAAAAAGGTCATATATGTTAATATTTTATAAGTTGATTCTCAACCAGAATATCCCATGGCAACAACAGAGTAAAACGCTACAGTAAATGAGATTTTACAGAACTATTAACATTTAAAACGAGATCATTTATGTTAATGGACCAACTTCCTTTCTCGTTCCTCAATTTTCCTCGACATGTATTAACTATCTGAAATTAGCTTTGAAAAGAAGGATTACATATGGACTGCAAGGTATAACTAAAGCCAATTATTCATGACTTCGACAATAGACAATAGGTGCAGGAGGAGGCCATTCGGCCCTTCGAGCCAGCACCGCCATTCAATGTGATCATGGCTGATCATTCTCAATCAGTACCCCGTTCCTGCCTTCTCCCCACACCCCCTGACTCCGCTATCCTTAAGAGCTCTATCCAGCTCTCTCTTGAATGCATTCAGAGAATTGGCCTCCACTGCCTTCTGAGGCAGAGAATTCCACAGATTCACAACTCTCTGACTGAAAAAGTTTTTCCTCATCTCAGTTCTAAATGGCCTACCCCTTATTCTTAAACTGTGGCCCCTTGTTCTGGACTCCCCCAACATTGGGAACATGTTTCCTGCCTCTAACGTGTCCAACCCCTTAATAATCTTATACGTTTCGATAAGATCTCCTCTCATCCTTCTAAATTCCAGTGTATACAAGCCTAAGATTTCCAAGAGTTGGAATAGTTTATAAAATCATTTTAAAAGTGTCATAGAGAGATATAGCATGAAACATGCCTTTTGGCCCACAAACTCTGTATCAACCATTTAGTTTAGTGCACCAGCACAATAGGTTCACTAAACTTGATTTCTTTCAGCTGAATTGCACTGTTCAAAGAGCATTCATTTATTTTAAACACAGTATTGTCTGGTGGCAAAAACAAATTGTCATTCTGCCATATATAGACAATAGGTGCAGGAGTAGGCCATTTGGCCCTTCGAACCAGCACCGCCATTCAATGTGATCATGGCTGATATACTTGCAGCACAACCCACCTTACTCCCTAAATCGGCAATGAAAATATTCAATTGTGGCCATTGCAAACAGCGAGCAATTGCAGTGTACTCATCACCAGACATAGTAAAGGAATCTCAAAAACGTTGTTCCTTTTTTTGTCTTGACCTGAACAAAATGCAGCTCGAGTAATTTCCCAAATCATTTTACATTTCAGCTGTATCACAGCATCTGTTGTTGTTGGCTCAGAAACTTTGATTGCATGAATGTAAGCCATCTTTTTTTTTGCTTGCTTGAAACGTTGGGTATGCTCAACAACTGTAGCAAGGATTTGCAGGCATTCAAAGTATGTATTTGCTGCACCATAGTACATCTCTAGTATCAAGAGCGAACAGAGCAAGTACTGTACCGTTTAATTTATGTAATTTATGAAAATAGCAAACTTCAAAGATAATTAAGCTCATGTGAACTGCTGCATGAAAATTTGAAAAAGTGTAAAATAAATATACAAATATATAACCTCTAAGCTGTTGACTGCATAAAATGCAGATTGATGCTGCCCAAGTATGTCATAGCAAATTACTCGCATCATTAACATTGCAAACATACATCAGCTTCTTTTATTAAAGCTCCTCTGCACAAAACAAGCCCATACAGAATTTCAGTTTATTCAATATATTAATATAATCCCATACAGCATTTATAAAATCTGATTCTTGTTGCAAACTCGAGTAGTTTAAAGCAAATTAAGTTTTTTTAAAAATAATGGAATTTAATGTTTTTTTGTGATGCAAAACTTCAAGTAAACTTAACACCGATTTATCAAACATTTTCTTGTGAAAATGCAACATACCAAACATTTAAATTTTAAACTGATGGTAATTTAATGGGTTATATTTTTATCCCTTTAAAACATTAAGGAAACGTCTTAACACTGGTATTTCACAAACCATTTAGTGATTGCCAAATGGTAAAATGCATCCGAGAGACATATCTGCATGTTAGAAAAATTCTTGACAAATAAAACGGCATGTTTTCTAAAGCAACTTACTGTATGTAATGAGGATCTTCAAGTATTGTTTATAGGGAGTGACCCTTAGCTAGAAGGGGGTAAGAGGGAAAGGTAGAGAGGGGTATGGTGGTCAAAGGAAGCAAGGAGGAGGGGAAGAAAAAGGGAAAAGAATGCAGAAAGGAAAGGAAGAAATGTGAGGGCAGCTGTGTTAGTGTTGTTCAGTAGAGAGGAAACTTATTGAGCAGATTTGGCCACATGTTTTAGCATCAGTTTGGATTCTCGATAGCTTGATAGCTGTGCTTTCTTCTAATCCTTTCTCACCAACTGACCATTGAAATTTTTTCCTGTCCTGCTGTAAATCAGATATTTATCCACTGCCATCTTTCTAGACCCATATCTTCTTATCCACTTGATAGTCATCCCATTAAAAGAAAAACAAGTAAAACTGCAGATGCGAGAATTTCAAACAAAAACAGAAATGCTGGAAGAACTCAGCCAGTCAAGTGGCAGCCGTGGAAAGTGAAATCAGTCAAGATTTTGGGTCAGAGATCCATCATCTGAACTAGTACAGAGTGGAATAGTTTAGGACAGAGTAGAATGGTTTAGTTTAAAAGCAAAGTATGGAGAGCCATGAGATGTATGACAAATGCTTACATGGTCATAGGTTAAGACAAATCAGATGGTGAGTATGAGTACTGACCATTAGCAAGACAGGAAAAGGGACAGAAGCATGATGATGAGAAACAATGAAAGCAGTTTACCTTAAGCTGGAGAATTTGATGTTTAGTCTCAAGAGTTGCAAAGTGCCCAAACCAATGTTGTTTTTCTAGTTTACTTGGGCCTCACTATTGCAATGGAAGCCGCAAACAGGCGGGTCAGAATAGGAGTGGATTTGAGAATTAAAATGGCATGCAACAGGAAGCTCAGGATCATGCTGTGTTCTGAGAGCAGGTATTCCGTAAAGCGACTGCCCAATCTGTAATTGGTTTCTTCAATGGGAGGAAAGGCAAAAATGTGACTGGTATTTTGACCATGTTGAAGTTGGCGAAAATTGTGCAGAATGCATTGAATTTGAACATTGACGGCGTAGGAAGACAGGTACCAGGGAAATTCTATATTGGTTCTGTCCCAGCAGAATGGGGATTAAATCAGACATCCCCCACTCCACTATGGAGATCAGAGCTCCATCCACTATGGTGGAGGCGAAGCCACATTTCAGGAAGGAGGACGACTTTTGAGAAATGCCAGAGTGGAATGGACCATTGACTTCAAGGCAACCCAATTTCAAGGATCTTGAAGAAGGGTCCTGAGCCGAAACTAACCTTGTTCTCCACAGATGCTGCCTAACCCGCTGAGTTACTCCAGCAGTTTGTATCTCTCTTTGGCAGAAACCGGCATCTGCAAATATTTATGCCAAATGCTGGTTATTTAGCATAAACCAGCATCCTTTTTATTACATTTAGAATTTTTTTGTTTTGGTTATTTTTTTGTAAAACTTGCAAGATCAACAGAGAAACACAATTTTTATAGTTGAAGTGTTTAAGTTGAGTGACACCAGCAGAATAATCTATATAAACGTCAGTCTTAGATTACTTATAATGAAAAATATTTTGGTGCACATTCTTACAAATTCTTGTATTACCTCGCAGCACAAATATATCTGCTGAAGAGGTTAAGGAACTACCAGTTTGGATGTCTTCCAAATACCAGTTTGAAAATACTCTGATGGCATCTGTTGTTGATGAGCATGAATGTCTGCAGATGTAATGGAATGGTTTTAATAGAAGGATCAGTGAATCAGGATCCAAAATGCATGAGGTAGTGTCAACTTCATCTTCCAATGATGCTATTCATTAACACATGCATATAGCTCAGCTCACACAGTAAATTATATTTCAACTATAGCAACAAAATTTACTAACACTTTTTATTGTGAATCAAAAATAAAATGCTTAGAACCCTAAGCGAAGTAACTGTTCATCACTAATTGTGAGTAAAAAAACAGTATGTTTACTTCAAATTAGATCACTAATTGGGACAGATAATTCACCAATTTACCAATGGACACTCAGAATATAGTGTTCACATTAATTTCTTCAGAAGTTGCTTTAAATATTTTCTTCGACTTAATGGAAGTGCAGCACAACGGTTTCTCTACCCTTTACTAGGTTATGCAACGTTATTCGGACTCAAAATGGTGAAGATTACATTGAGCAGCAACAACACCAATATATCAGCTCATTTCCTATTACCGTACATAGAAGTCACACTGAAAACTACTGCAAGGCTTACGACACATATTTTTGAATAATTGAATGTACAGATGGAATCTGTTTTAGGATTTAGATCTAATGATGATATATCATTATCAGTGAACAGTGATATATTTACCAAGTAGGATGCTGTGTAATTTGGAGGTGTTTTAATGTGTCTGTTGTCTTTGGCCTCCTCGATTCGGGATGTGCTATTGGAGCATGTTAACTGATTGACTGCCGTTTAATTTGGAAATGTTACACACTGTAGTCGCGTACACCGATGATGAGGGAATGAATGCTTAAGGTGGTGGATGAGTTGCAAATCGAGCAGGTTCCTTGACGATGTATATCTGAAATGCTTTCAGCAGTGCCTGCTGGAGTTGGGATGACTGACTTCCAATAATCACAGCAATTTTATTTTATGTACGGTGGAACCTTAAACACTGGATCACATTTATAGCTCATTGGCTTTATATGTTTCAAGGCTTTTGGATGCCTCACATCAAATAGTGCCTTTGCACGCGAGGTGAGTGCAACTATGAAGTCTGGAGCATAATGATTGCATCAAAACCCAAACTGGGTACAAGTAAGTAGATTATTTTGGAGCAAGTGCCACTTGATAGTGTTGTTGATAAAACCTTTTGTCACTGCCACTGATCAGGTCTAAATTTATTAGCTTATTGGGTGGTAATTAGACACATGGAATTTTCCTGCCTTTTGTGACTAGTTCTGTTTCCTGAGTGCAGAATTATTTCAGCAGGTCAGCTTTCTGATTATGAAGAATTGCAATCTTTTGATGGTATTTCACTCTTCTTAGACAATAAACCAGAGGAAAGGCGGCAGCAGCGGCGGTGAGGCCAGGCGTTGGTGGAAGTGGAGGCCGAGGCCTGGCGCTGGGCCTGCCCTCTGCTCCCCCGCTCCCCTCCTCTCCCCAGCCAGCTCATCGACTTCCCCACGCCACCCAGAGTCCAGCGGCTCAGCAACAGTGGGAGAGCCGCCGCCGTCTACCACTGATCATGGGAGGAGGGTTGCTATGGCAACCAGGGGTTGCTCCGGGGGTGGAGGTGGGGAGGGAGGAGAGGGGGAAGGGAGGAGAGGGTGCTGCAACAATGCAGGAGAGGCAATCCTAGGGGGAGGGGAGGAGAGAGGGGGCGAGAGAGAGAGAGGGTGAGGGAAAGAGGGGGGAGGGGAGGAGGGAAGGAGGGAGGGAGGGAGGGAAGGAGGGAGGAGAGGAGGGAAGGAGGGAGGAGAGGGGGGGTGGGGAGGAGAGGGGGGGTGGGGGAGGAGAGGGTGCTGCACTAATGCAGGAATGGTTTGGGCCCAACGGGTCCACTTGGTTTAGTATATCTATATACCAAAGCTCTCATTTGTTAGTTTGTTTGTTTGTTCCTGAACTACAGCCAAAACGGTACACGATAGCACGACAATTTTAGGCCTACTTTACTCACCCTCGTCCCTTTCGTGCTAATGGAAGTTTCATTGAAATCGGTGTTATATTTTTTAATGTTATTCACATTTTAATGTTTAAATCTATCTCCTAGGGAGAGAACGGGGTGTGAGGGGGGGGAGGGAGGGGGTGGAAAGAGGATAAGGGGTTTGAGAGAGATGGAGTGGGGGGGAGGGGAAGGATGGAGGTGGGAGGGGAAGGATGGAGGTGGGAGGGGATTGGGTGGGAGGGGGAGGGGAGAAGGGGGGAGGTGAGGGGGAGAGGGGAGGGGGTGGAGAGGGGAAATGGGTCCATTTGTTCTAGTATATATATATATATATATATATATATATATATATATATATACACACATATATATATATATATATATATGTATATATTTTACTCAAACTCTCATCTTGTTTGTTCCCCCACTTCCTGTATGTTTGTTCCCCCGTATGTTTCTTTGTGCGGTTTTCATCAGAAAAAAAGGGTACACGAGAGCACAACGATTTTAGGCCCACCTTACTCATCATCCCCCCACGGACTGAATAAATCCACTCTTGTTACTTAAAAAAAATAATTTACCTAATAAACGTTAATAAATGCACCCCTCTCCCCCCCCCCCCCCCCGGAGGACCAGCACCCGTCCCGGCGTGCCCCGCGCCTGACCTTCCCCCCCGGTACAGCACTGCGGCAGATGTTCCAACAAGATGGCCGTCGCCGCCGACCGCTGCAGGTGTGCTTTCGGGTCCATGGCTCGCTCTGGCCGACGCGATGGACGCCAGGGGCAGTCGTGAGTGGCTCCCTCTCCCCTTCCCTGTCCTCCCTCACCCACTCCCCGCCCGGCAACGGGTCCACAGATTGGCAGAGTTGCTGGGCCCGCAGGAGAGGTTTCTACCCAACTGTGCTGGCCGCACCCGCAGGAGATTTACACCCAACGGGTGCACACCCGTCTAGTTTACTCCTAAAAACTTGAAGCTTTCAATCTAGTCTACTGTCACTTGATGTCTTCATCCCACTTCCACTCTGATCTCTCATTCCTTGGCCTTAGTCCAATACATTAGTCCAATGATGCCCAATGTAAGACCGAGGAATAACTTGGGTACCTGGCAACCTTCAGGACTCAATACTAAATTGAATAACCTGTTTTCTCCCCTCCCTCTCCCAAGATCTAACTGGACCTTTACCTTTCAAATTGTTTTTGTTTTATTTTCTGTCATCAACTGCCATCTTATAAAGAAGTTTTTACCTTCACAACTTTCTATCACTCTATCACAAACATTCCCTCTTTGCAACTTAACATAAGCTTCTTTCCCCACTTCTCTAATTGCGACTGAGGATCTACAATACAAAAAAAGATTCAATTTCACTCTCCACTGATGCTGCCTGACCAAATGAGTGCTTTCAGCAAATTTTGTTTTTTTGCGTGGATTTCCAGCAACTTCAGCATTTTGATCAAAATATGTTTTTAAGCATTGGTCTGGCATTCTTCGTGGTTTCAACTCCATATGCCACCTCAAGCTCCAAGTAAATAATCTCTTGATCAGTCCATGAATCTGGAATAAAAGTTCCTGGCCTCCCACCCTCAATTCACACACAGCACTGTGATGTGGTTTACTGCAAAGGCTGAAATCGTGCATGTTAATTGTATAGCTAAGTTCTAACAGCTGTGCAAAATTGATGCGGTCACACATATCACTTCCCTTGTCATAAATCTTTTCACCAGGACCATAATTAAAAGCAATTCTAATGATGCAGCAAAAAAAGTGCAAGCGAACCATGTTACGTTATTTAAAGATCCTAAAGCAGAGATACAGAATTTCCAAGCTTTTATCTTTTGTGTTGTTTTCACACCAGATCAATCCTAAATGTTGTCAATATTCTTTCTGGAGTGGCAGTAATGGTGTCTGGCTGAACTATAAAATACAGTACAAAAAGATTTAGGTGAGAAATCATTTTAGCAAGATGTTTAACTAAAGATACAATATAGAGTGTTTAAATAATGAGGGCTTCGATTCCCTTTTCCAACAGTGATAAGCTGCGGCCACAGTAGAGACCTGTGGACAGACAATAGTTATACATTGCCGTTTTAAATACATGCTCTTTACTCCAATTGGAAATTACAAACTAATTTCCTTCTAAGGGAATAGGTGCCTATCGTTTAAGGTACTGGCATTTTTTCCCGTCTCTTATGTAGACGGTCGTTTAATGCTTTCTTGATTTGACCACATCAAATTCACATACCACATTGGTTCCTTCCTTAAAAATGTAACTAAGTTCATCGGACTTGCCCCATCTACCAATAATAAATAATTTGTTACTTACGATACATTCCGAATACTCCATCCCTAATAAATGAACCTAGCAAATTTCCCCAATTGACCCTGGACAGACTATAACAATAAAGTTAATCTCTCTCTCCTCACTCTGAATAATAGACCGACAGTGCAGTTTTCCAATTGGGTACAAATCCAGGATAAAAGGCGCTTCAGAATATTGCATTGAAAATTTCCTCAGGCACTTACATACATCAGGCTGTGGAAATCACCAGAAATTTGCATTGAACTATAATTAAAGCATGTGCATCATTATGATTTACTCGGACAGTGTGTACTTTGTACCTTTTATTTGATTTATTTTTAGTTTTTCTTATATTTTTAATTTATAATCCACATCCACAATTGAGAAGACCAAGGTAAAGTAGACGATCCCCTGTTATTTCCTAATTTCTGTTTATGGTATCACTTGCATGCCTTTAAGGATCACATGTTATACTTAGCTAATATTCTTCTTATTCCATATCAAGACCAAAATAAAATGCCTAAACAAGATTTATGCATGGGGTGTGATGTGTTAATTCACATACATACATCACTCCAAATTTAAGCCCTCTTCCAGCAAAATAAAATGATTTATTTTCAGACCACATCTCTTAATTAAACCGATCTCGGTGTAAAAATGGCCTTTGGTCAAATTAATATGGTAGCCAGATAAGAATATCAGTCATTTAAAAATAGCCAAGGAATTCCCATGCACACAATATAAATGGCTTAGAAGCAGCAGTGCCAAGCTGAATGAATTTGAAAAAACTCTTAAATCCTCATCATCTGTTGACTTAGTATTCATAGGCCTGCATGCTTGTGAGATTGGCTATTACTGAGATTTTAGAAAGTATTTTGCCTTTGTCTCGAGTCCTCTCCAGTGGTGCTCTGCATGCAAAATGGGTTGCATTTAATGTCTTCTGCTGGAAATGTGCAGGTGGGGTTTGGGTTAGGAACATCGGGGTGGAGGCGGCTAGAATGTTGTTAGGTTACATATAAGCTGACACTCACACACCAAATCTTACTTAGAAGCTGTTATATCCATGTAGACGTTGACCACGAATATCATGCAGTCTCAAAGTCAAGCCAACAGCCTTATTGGTGTTCCTGTTTAGTTATTTGCAGGAACCGCTTTCACCTATCCTTCGTGAATAACAAGGACTCAGTTTGGGTGGAAAAGTCAGCCATATAAAATAAAACTCGAAGGAAATTGAGACAATTATTCACAGATGCCTAAATTAATGATTAATGCAATGATAGGATCAGGCAGCTGGAAATACAACTCTCATATTGCTGGTGGCTGAGCTGAAGAAAGAGCTCTATATATATTCAAAGCATGTACACTGTGTGCTTCCCTTCCCGTGTGATTTCTACTGATAGATAAAAGCCATCAGAATGTGAGTATTTTATTGCTTCCCTCCCCCCGAACTGTCTATTCAAAATTGTAGTTTAAACTCTATACTGGCATGTTAATGGAGTACATTACTTTTAATATGCTATTTCCCTTCCAATGCAAGACTGCACAATGATACCATAATGATAACCTAACTATCAACAACCAACAGAGATGAAGCATTATTGCAACATAAAACCCATGAGTTTGAAACAAACCACTTTACAGTATCAAGACACATCAAGGAATGAATTGGACATCAAAGTCTGCCTGATTAACAAATGCTGGAGTTGATGGAAAAGACTTCAATAATGGTAAATCAATGACGTTTTTCTTTCCATTTTTCATTTGGGCAGCTATGGTTTTCCTTTTACACAGTTGATCACAGTGTGCATCTGGCTCCATCGCCACTCCTGGCACCTCATCCAACACCCACCAGTATCTGTGTAAACAAAGCCTTGCACCACACAACTCCTTTAAACTTTGTCCCTCTCACCCTAAAGGGCCTATCCCACTTTAGGCGATTTTAAGGTGACTGCCGGCGACCAGGCTGTCGCCGACAGTTCGCTGGGGGTCGCGGGCACAATCGTGAGGAATCTTCCAAGAATCGTAGTGGATCTCAGCACGTCGCTGAGAAATCATCCGGAGTGAAATTTCTCGGCGACACCTGGCTTGTCACCAGGTATCGTTGCTTATTGCGGGCGCTGTCGCCTGCTGTCCCTAGGTTTGCTAGGTTCTCTTAGATGCACTTAGAAGCACATTATATTAAAATAAGTAAAGTCATTTCAAAATACCATAAAATGCTTGTGTTTAACCAATTTATTTACCGTCAAGACATTTGACAGGTAGATTGGAGGCGACAGTTTGACGGTCAGGTAAGTGTGGGAATTTTGCGATGTTAATGGCCATCAGCCATTACATTTAAAGTGGGCTCCCAACCCAGATATGCAACCCAGAAACCAGATATGCATCTCCCGTACATTTTCAAAGAATGCCCACACACTTTTCACAAAAATCCACTTAACCACTTTTTAAATTATTTTTTTAAAATCCATTTAGTAAACTGGAAGTAAATCCAGTTTATGCCTTGTTACAGTGATGCTTGGTTTTTAAGTAACCCATAGAAGATGTTATAGTTCAAAACTCTCAAGAACTTACCGACTTGTCAGTGATTTCAGCGAAAATTAGGACGCCGGAGAAGCATTGACAGCGTGGGAATTTCGCGATGTTTCCGAAGACACTGTAATTTCGACCTCACTCGGCATTGTCGTGGTCATTGTCGTCGGATAAAAGAAAAGTTCGGCGATCTGCTACGACTTTGACAGTCGCCGGCAGTCGCCTTAAAATCGCCTAAAGTGGGACAGGCCCTTTAAGCTATTCCCACCAGCATTTGACATTTCCATCATGGGGAAAAAAGTTCTTATTGTTTTATCCATGCCACTCATAACTTTATAGCCTTCTATCAGGTCTTCCCTCAGTCTCTGACCCGCCAGAGTCAACGTAAGTGTAAATCAATAACGTCTTTCCAAACACAAATTAGACATATGCGAGTGATAAATCAAGGAATACTATTTGTATAATGCGGGCAGATTTGGTTGGTTATAATGCGATTTGGACTGGGAACTAGAGAATCACTTAAAAGTTACTTTGGAAATCGACAAGCAGAAGAGAAAGTTGTCTTGGATCAATATTGGGGAAATAAATATCTCCCTGCAGTAATCAGACACCATTGTCTCTTAAGAACAGAGCTGCTACTGTAACCACAGATGGCCATTGAAATTGACACGATTGCTTCTATTTACACTTGTGCAATAATACCGTTAAACAAAGTAACATACATTCTTTAATTTTTTAGCTGCAACAATAATAAGCTGTTGCTGTAGAAAAGACCTTTAATTTTGAAATTCATGCAGGCAAAATAACTGAGTATTGCGAATCTGAAAGTCTCCAACACCGTGCGCTCTTTATCCGATTTGACATATTTGTCTTTATAATGCGATTTTCTATAACATAAGGTTTCTTAGGAATGCAATTTGTGTTATAGCAGAGCTACTTGTAAATTGCATCAATTCAGTAGAATCCGTTGAGAAGGAAACGTCTGACTGAAAGCATATAATTAACAGGTGGGCTGTGGAATGATAATCCTTTCCATGGCCTATATATCCAAAGAACAAATAGCTGACATCACAGTCTGACAATTTCGCCCTATGTGACAAGATAACAACAAAGAAATACGATGCCGATGGCCACTCAGCAAGGAGGCTCAGTTGGGAACTGGGTGATCAGCTGCACAGATGTTCAATGGGAATGATGAGAGGGTGGCATGAACATCAATACTGGAGGAGGAGTTGTCCTGATCAGTCAAACTCAACATAGTATCTAAAGAAGGGGCCCAACCCGAAACTTCACCTATCTTTGGCTCAGACCGACTACCTGTGGAAGGACTACACATAGTAACTACAGGCTCTATGGGATCTGGGAGTAGAACAAAGCTTTTTTCCCCCCTCTATTTTCAGATACTGCCTGACCCGCTGAGTGTTTGTAACTTTTTCTACTCTTACTCTTGAACTATTTTGCTCATCTTCACGTGATGGATCCATTAACTCACTCCAGCATCCGAACAGCACAATGTTTCTCACAGTTTCCTGCTATCCTGGCTTTAATGGTGTTGGTATGGTTATGGGTTCCGTGGTTGGCACAAAAGTGTATTAATTTCTGGGGATATTCAACTGGGCACTATTACTGGTGCAACAGATTAGCAATTCAGTCATGATGTTTGAACACCCTGATCCATATCGATGAGCATAAGTCTCAACAATCGCCTGGGGCCGCTGTATTTCACATGCCAAATGTCAATTGTCACTCAAATTACATTTGGCACACAATGAAAAAAACATACATGCAGTATAATATTCCAAAAATCATCTGGAGTAAATTTATTGTAATACTGAAAAACATGAAATACAATACCTATTACTTAAGTGCTTATCTATTTTTCCTGCAAGAATTTCATATTTTCTGTACATTCATAGAAACATAGAAAATAGGTGCAGGAGGCCATTCGGCCCTTCGAGCCAGCATTCATTGTGATCATGGCTGATCGTCCCCAATCAATACCTCGTGTCTGCCTTCTCCCCATATCCCTTGATTCCACTAGCCCCTAGAGCTCTATCTATCTCTCTCTTAAATCCATCCAGTGATTTGGCTTCCAGTGCCCTCTGTGGCAGAGAATTCCACAAATTCACAACTCTCTGGGTGAAAAAGTTTTTTCTCACCTCAGTTTTAAATGGCCTCCCCTTTATTCTAAGACTGTGGCCCCTGGTTCTGGACTCGCCCAACATTGGGAACCTTTTTCCTGCATCTAGCTTGTTCAGTCCTTTTATAGTTTTATATGTTTCTATAAGATCCCTCTCATCCTTCTAAACTCCAGTGAATACAAGCCTAGTCTTTTCAATCTTTCCTCATATGTCAGTCCCACCATCCCAGGGATCAATCTCGTGAACCTACGCTGCACTGCCTCAATTACAAGGATGTCCTTCCTCAAATTAGGAGACCAAAACTGTACACAATACTCCAGATGTGGTCTATACTCTTTACTCCTAGACTGAATTCCTCTTGTTATGAAGGCCAACATTCCATTAGCTTTCTTCACTGCCTGCTGTACCTGCACGCCAACTTTCAGTGACTGGTGTACAAGGATACCCAGGTCTCGCTGCACCTCCCCCTTACCTAACCTAACTCGATTGAGATAATAATCTGCCTCCTTATTTCTGCCGCCAAAGTGGATAACCTCACATTTATCGATATTATACTGCATCTGCCACGCATCTGCTCACTCACTCAACCTGTCCAGGTCACCCTGCAACCTCCTAACATCCTCTTCACAGTTTACACTGCCACCCAACTTTGTGTCATCTGCAAATTTGCTAGTGTTGCTTCTAATTCCCTCTTCCAAATCATTAATATATATGGTAAACAATTGCGGCCCCAACAACGAGCCTTGCAGCACTCCACTCGCCACTGCCTGCCATTCTGAAAAGGACCCGTTTACTCCTTCTCTTTGCTTCCTGTCTGCCAACCAATTTTCTATCCATGTCAACACGCTACCCCCAATACAATGTGCTCTACTTTTAGTCACCAATCTCCCGTGCGGGACCTTATCAAAGGCTTTCTGAAAGTCTAGATACACTCCATCTACTGGCTCCCCTTCATCCATTTTACTTGTCACGTCCTCAGAAAATTCCAGAAGATTAGTCAAGCATGATTTCCCTTTCGTAAATCTATGCTGACTTGGACTTATCCTTTTACTGCTATCCAAATGCACCGTTATTACCTCTTTAATAATTGACTCCAGCATCTTTCCCACCACCGAAGTCAGGCTAACCGGTCTGTAATTCCCCGTTTTCTCTCTCGCTCCTTTCTTGAAAAGTGGGATAACATTAGCTATCCTCCAATCCACAGGAACTGATCCCGAATCTATTAAACATTGGAAAATGATCACCAATGCTTCCACTATTTCTAGAGCCACCTCCCTGAGGACCCTGGGATGCAGACCATCAGGCCCAGGGGATTTAACATTCTTCAGTCCCATTAGTCTGCCCAATACTATTTCTTGCCTAATGAAAATTTCTTTCAGTTCCTCTATCCCCCTAGATCGTCTGTCCTCCAGTACATCTGGGAGATTGTTTGTATCTTCCTTAGTGAAGACAGATCCGAAGTACCTGTTCAACTCTTCTGCCATTTCCTTGTTACCCAAAATAATTTCACCCGTGTCTGCCTTCAAGGGACCCACATTTGAATTTGCTACTCTTTTTCTCTTAACATATCTAAAGAAGCTTTTATTTCCTTTTTTATATTCTTGGCCAGCTTCCCCTCGTACTTCATCTTTTCAGCCCATATTGCCCGTTTTGTTACATTCTGTTGTCCTTTGAAAGTTTCCCAATCCTCTGGCTTCCGGCTACTCTTTGCTGTGTTATACATCTTTTCTTTTAGTTTTATTCCATCCCTAACTTCCCTTGTCAG
The DNA here is from genome assembly GCF_053455715.1 of Rhinoraja longicauda. Lineage (NCBI taxonomy): Eukaryota > Metazoa > Chordata > Chondrichthyes > Rajiformes > Arhynchobatidae > Rhinoraja > Rhinoraja longicauda. The sequence goes on along the minus strand of NC_135959.1, from coordinate 26,508,739 downwards.
CCACATTCATTTTGCAAAATATAAAACTTACTGTTCCAGAAGCTGGTCATATTTTGTGTGGGCATCCTTTTCCGCTTCAGTTGCTCGGTCTTTTTCTGCAATTGCATTGTCCCTTGCTTCTCTCAAATTTCTAAATTAGAAGTCAAAAACTGTAAGAACCAACCGCCACGAATAAATTGTTTGACATAGTGACTCAACAACAAATTTTAATGTACCGATGGGTAAGAACTTATGAGATTCCAGATTGTGAAGCCACAAAAAGGTAATTTATAAACATTAAGATTAAATAAAGCTTTTTAAAAAAGCAAAGCACTTAGCTGTTATATGCAGGTCAGCCTAATCAACACCTACACTCAATGCAGCATGCGGAAACGGCAATCAGCAATTAACTGATCCACAAAGGCAAACTATATATATATATATATATATATATATATTCCTTTATTCGTCCCACACCGGGGAAATTTACAGTGTTACAGCAGCAAAGTGGATAGCAAGAGATCATTCATTATAAATAAAAGATACATAAATTGTCATCAGTTTTCCGTGTGTTCTTAGCTGTTATTGTTGACTCGTCTGCTGTGAGCAGTGCTGGTTGTGCAGTCTCACAGCAGCGGGAAGGAAGGACCTCCTGTATCTCTCCTTCACGCACTTGGGATGAAGGAGTCTGTCACTGAAGGAGCTACTCAGTGCAGTGAGTGTCCTGCATGGGGTGGGAGTCGCTGTCCAGCAGCGATATTAGTTTTGCAATCATATCATATATATACAGCCGGAAACAGGCCTTTTCGGCCCTCCAAGTCCGTGCCGCCCAGTGATCCCCGTACATTAACACTATCCTACACCCACTAGGGACAATTTTTACATTTACCCAGCCAATTAACCTACATACCTGTACGTCTTTGGAGTACGTCTATTGAGCAATAATCCTCCTCTCTCCCAACCACCTGCACTGAGTCGAGGGGGCAACCTAAGATAGAGCTGGCCTTCCTGACCAGCTTGTCGAGTCTCTTCCCTTCCGCTGCTGAGAAGCTGCTGCTCCAGCAGACCACTCCATAGACAATGGCCGATGCCACCACCGTGTTGTAGTAGGTCCTTAGGAGTGCCCCAGGTACTTATAAGAATCCACCCTCTCGATGTCCATTTACTGGATGTTCACCAGTGTCGGGGGGACCTGGCTGCGCCTGCGGAAATCTACCACCACCTTCCTGGTTTTCCCCGCGTTGATCCGGAGGCAGTTCCGCTGGCGCCAGTCCACAAACTCCTTGATCAGTTCTCTGTACGCCCTGTCCTCGTCGCCCGTGATGAGGCCGGCGATAGCAGAGTCGTCAGAGAACCTCTGTAGATAGGAGTCTGCAGAGCTGTGCCTGAAGTCCGCAATGTACAGAGAACTTCTGTAGATGGGAGTTCATTAATGAACCACCATCGAAAGGCAAGTATCAGGTGCCACTAGTACAATGTAGTCACCCAGTTTCAAGACAGATAGCAGGAAATTGGACAAAAACAAAATCCATTCATATTAACAGAAGGTAGAAAGTGAAATCCCAAAGATCAGCCTGGTGACAGTTTATTTCAGCCATTAGCGACAACGATCCTGACTTTGGAATCAAAAGTACAATTTCTATATTTTCTGATGACATAATTTGAAGGGACAATTCTCACTGAATCAGAAATATTATTTGGAAACATTAAACTTTGCGCACGAGAATAAAATTGACAAATGAATCACAAGAGACACATTTTAGTAAGTTGTAATGGGGGGGGGGTCACAGAGAATGGCAGATGCTGGTTCGCAAAAAATAACGCCAGAGTTGTGGAGTAGTTCAGTGGGTCAGGCAGCATCTCTAGAGGACATGGATAGAGATAAATCTTTATTTGGGAAATGAGATTCAAATGGACAGAAGAGCAACTGGATCATGGAACACTGATACATAAATACTGAAGTACAGAGGTAGATTAATGAGACCATTAAAAAGAGGAAGTATCGGGCACCCATTTATTTCAAAGGATAATCTATCCTCGACCTGCATTCTCAAGCATTTGGAAGAATGGAAGAAAATCTCACCAAAATGTATACAATTACTACAAGTTGGACGCAGTCAGATGTTTTCTAAGCCTGAGGAGCCTAGAAACAAGGGTCAAATAAGGGGTCGACATTTAGGAATGGGCTATCCATTACTATCTTTACATAAAGGATGGTGAATTTGTTAAATTTTTAATTTCATAGGGTTGTACAAGCTCAGTCACCGTGTTCAATCAAAAAGGAGGTAATTTGTACAAAGATACAATTGTACAAAATGGTTTTGATGTAGATCAGCCATGATCTTGATGAATGAAGGGACATTCTCAAATGGTCTTTCCCTGCTCTGATTGTGAACACTTTTTCTGTAACTTGATTTAAACTTTAGACCAAAAGTGACAATAACAAATATGCAAACATAAACAAGATGTTGTGGCGGGCCGAGCCACTGTTATCGAAGCTTCGTTTGTCAGGCTCGAACCGGGCGTGATCCGGGCCGACCAAACACGTGGTCGGGGGGGGGGGGGGGGGGCGTCGTGTGCTAGGAGAACAAAGGATTTGGCAGTTGAGATTTGGACTCGGGCACGCGCGGGTGAGCGACGGAACTGTATTCGGTTAATGATTAAACTGTGTTTACACGATGTGTGGACCTCCTCAATGTCTCCCTTTTCTATTGACAACAGAAAGGCAAGGAGTGACTTTAATATGATGAAAGTTTTTGACGTGGACATAGAAAGTATTTGCACATAAATGCAGAATTAGAGGATATTATTGCAAGATTGTAACAAGATTGTAAACTGATTAGAGAATTCAGAACAAATTTATTAACCCAGGGAATGGTGAGACTGTATGCTCCCCGATTGCAGGGAAAAGGGATTGAGGCAAATAATATACATGAACCCAAGGGGGAGGCACACAAGTGACCAGGGAAGCATTGAGCAAGTCATATGAGGAAACACAAATACTGGCAATAACAGAAGATAGAAGCAAAAAGCTGGAGTAACTCAACGGGTCAGGCAGCATCTCTGGAGAAAAGGAACAGGTTATGTTTCAGGTCATGAGCCTTCCTCAGACAATGCTACAGGTTGAGATAAATGGTTTGATATTGTCCTGCATATTCCATGTGATTCCATGCAAGAAATGGTGCACTGATTTGGAAATAGAAAATGTATCCTATTTCTAAAAAGTGAAGTAATATCATATTTATTCATCTCTTTATGCTTGGCTGCAAGCAGTAGAATAACATGTTTAAAGTAATGTCTTGGCACAACAAATCAGATAAAAACTTTAGATTGCTATCGCCGTTACTCAGAACTTCTATTATTTACATTGTGTTGGCTCATTTATATTAAAGCTAAAACCCCACACCTAGGCCAAAGGAATTCTACACCACCTTCATCAAGCATTGTGTGGTAACACATTGGCATTGAAGCTTTAATAAAAATTCCATGCTATGAAAGATACACCAACACAATCTAACCCAGAGAAAATGATGCAGGTTCGACGAGTGATCAAACAAACTTCAGAGCAACAGTTGCAAAAACAAATAATTGCTGTAGTATGTAAATATATTCCATAGAATTTTAATCCAAGGAGTGATGATACAGAGAAAAATAATGCTGACAACAAAAGCTAGATATTATACTCGTATGATTACCATAAATGAGATTTAGAGGCAGTTAAAAGCATTTTGAATAAAAGTATTTGATGTCATCAATTCCAATGAAACAAATAGGCTGCTTTACAGGAGAATACAAAAGTAAATTGGGGGGGGGAAAGGAAATGCCAAAAAAAAAACAATCTTGAATGCCACTACATCCGTCCTCACATATGGGGCCCTAAACTGTTGACAATATTCCAAATATGGCCTCAGCAGTGCCTGATAAAGCCTCAGCATTACAACCTTGCTTTTATATTCTACTCCACTGCATTTGCCTTCCTTATCTACAAATTAACCTTTTGAGAATCCTGCACCAGCACTCCAAAGTCCCTTTGCATCTGATTTCTGAATCCTCCCCCAATTTAGAAAGTAGTCTACATCTTTATTCCTTTGTGCATGACCGTACACTTTGTTACGTTGTATTCCATTTGCCACCTCTTTGTCCACTTTTCCCAACCTGTCCAAGTCTTTCTGCAGACTCCCCGCTTCCTCAACACTACCTGCCCCTCCATCTATCTTCGTATCACCTGCAAACCTGGCCACAAATTCCCTCATCCAAATGAACACATAACGTGAAAAGTAGTGAACCCAACAACGATCCCTGCAGAACACCACTAGCCACTGGCAGCCAACCAGAAAAGAGCCCCTTTATTCCTACTTTTTGCCTTCTGCCAGTCATCCAAACTATTATCCATGCTAGTACCTTGCCTCTAATACCATGAGATCCTATCTTGTTTAGCAGCCTCATGTGTGGCCTTCTGAAAATCCAAGTAAACAACATCCACCGACTCTTCTTTGTTCTGCTTATTACCTCAAAAAACTCCCAACAGGTTTGTCAGGTAAGATCTCCATTTATCAAAACCCTGCTTTCTTTATCCTAGTTTGTCATGTGCTTCCAAGTACCCCAAAACCTAATTCTTAATAATGGAATTTACCCAGCGCAGAAGTCAGACTAACTGTCGTTTAATTTCCTTTATTTTGCCTCACTCCCTTCTTAAACAGCGGAGTTACATTTGCGATTTTCCAGTCCTCCAAAACTATTCATGACTCTAGCAATTCTTGAAAGATCACTTCTAATGCCTCCACAATCTCAACTGCTGCCTCTTTTGGAACCCTGGCGTGTGGCCCAACTAGTCCAAGTGACTTATCCACTTTCAGGCCTTCCAACTTCTCAGGCACCTTGTCCTCAGTAATAACGACTGCACTCACTTCTGCCCCGTCTCTTGAATTTCTGGTACATTGCTGGTGTCTTCCAATGTGAAGACTGACTCAAAAAAATGCATTCAGTTAATCCGCCATTTCTTTGTACCTCATTACTACTTCTCCAGTGTTGTTTTCCAGTGGTCCCGTATCATGAACCTTTGCCGATGAGGTTGGCTACTCCATTCCTTTGAACTTAGAAAGTTTGAATGCAAATCAATTTTGCTCATCCCAAGTCATGTATGTATATGGTCGTGGGGCCTTTCATCGCCCAGCTCGGCCGCGAGACGTTTCAGCGCCCGGTGCGATTCGGCCGCGGGGACTTCCATCCCCTTGCGGGGACTGTGCGGGTCGGTCGGGGACGAGCTGTCTGTCCGTGGGCGTGGGGAAGAGAGTGGAAGTTTTGTTGCCTCCATCACAGTGAGGGGGTGTTTGGAGTCACTGTGATGGACGTTTGTGTTGGGGTTATGTGTCTTGTGTTCTTTTTTTCTATGACTGCTATGTAGTTTCGTTCGGTACTTCGGTACCGAATGACAAATAAAGCTCTGTTACACTGTCTGTTATACTGTTATATGGGTGATCCAGAAACCAAACCTCTCAGACCCTCTGGAAGCATTTCAGATAGAAAAGCAGCAAAGGATCCAGATATCACTTGCTACTTTATGTCCCATCCTTTCTCCTCACCTCGTTCTATCAGCACATGACAAGTTTGTCCATGGAGGCAACTGAACATACAAACTGGCATCAGTTGGTGAGCTACATTATTTTTCTATTTCTATACATACTTTTCTATAAATGCTTCCAAGTGGTCTGAGAGGTTTGTGCTCTGGATCGCCCATATGACTTAGTATTAGCGAAATTGATCTTCTGTATTCAGACATGGCTAATTCAGGGAATGGAGCAGCTGACCTACAACAAAGGTTCAGGATGAGAAACTGACTCGATTCCTCTTTTTTCACAGACTCGATTGAGAAAGACTTACCTATTTTCCCTCTCATACATTTCCTTGGAGCCACATCGAAGATGCTCAATTTCCTGGTCTGTTTTTACTCTAATCTGTTCCAATTCATGTCGAAGTTTGTCCTGATATTCATTTTTGTAATGGTCCCTAAAACATAAATTTCAGACATGTTAATATTGATCACACCAAAGGAAACAGAAAATATCTTATTTTGCAGATCTATGACATGATCAATTAGGAATCTTACAACTAATAGTTCAAATGATTTGGGTGAAATCCATTTCAAAATTTATTTCAAGGATGCTTCCAAATTTAAACTACTGCATCATTTGAATTTATCAAATAGAATTACAGTTGTTAACTTCAGTAACATCAATTCCCCATTTCCCGATCTACCAAGACTCTTTCCTCTGGCCTCTGACTCTTTCTTGATCTATTATCTTTAATTGCTGATGTGACAACCATCTCTCAATTATTCCACTGTATTGTGTACAACCCTGCACTCTGTGACCTACCTCCTTCTCAACTTGCAGCAGTCCGCTCATTAAGGCTAATCTTGACATTGCTGTTAAACCTGCAATGCGACAATGGCAGTGCGGCTGCTGTTTGATAAACGTGACTTCCACCTCAAATAAGCTGAATTCCTTATACCCCTCTCTGGATCATTATCACACTACTGGAGACCATTATCTAGACCAAAGACCAAAAAGCCAAGGACATCTTCGTGATCTTCCCTTCATGCACCCTTGCGTCATAGTTCAACCCCCTTCTATCTCCTAGCTATCAGCAAGTATCAGTCTGAAAAGGGTCCCAACCCAAAAAGTTACTCATCCACATTCTCCAGGGATGCTGCCTGACCTGCGGAGTTATGCCAAAACTGTTTTTTTGTTGTTGTAAATCAGCATCTGCAGTTCCTTGTTTCAACAAGTAGATAGAAAATATCCTACAGTGTAACTATTGGTGCTGTGAAGGCTCTAGCACAGTTAAACTGCACCTAATATCTAAGTGACACAACAGAATGACATGTTATCCCACTGGTAGACACAAAATGCTGGAGTAACTCAGTGGTTTAAGCAAGCATCTGCAGTTCTTTCCAATACATGTTATCCCACTGGGACATTTAAGATGCCGAGTGCAAATGACAGGGGAGACACTGGTTGGTGTTTCCTCAGGGTGAAGTTTTTAGCACAAAAGAGGATAGTTTTGGAATAAGGGTCCAATTGGTTTAGAAATGCGATTTTCTTTTGTAAAATATGCAAAATTCGTATCAACAGCACCAGAGATCAGTTGTAAACCTTCAGAATTCAGTACTTCAGATGATTGTAGATGCTCATTCAAAGTACATCAAGGCTATAATCAATTGATTTCTGGATACAAAAGGGGATCAGCGAAATGGCAATTAGCAAAAAAAGTAGAGTTGGAGGATCAACTATGTTGTTGGATGATGGAAAAGCTGCATTCCTATTAGCATTTAAAAAAAAAAAAATTCAACATTAAAAAACACTTGAAGTTCACCAAAATTATTTCCATAATACGGAACAAAAACATTATGCTAGTGATGATGTAACATTTCAATGCATAGAACTGGAATCAAGTGATAACAAACTTACAGCAACCTCACTTCTGTTTCTTCAGATCATCAATGCCAGATTGCACAAGACAAATTAAGGAGATGATGAGCATCGATGGGATCCTATGTATGTGAGGTTAAGACAAAACCACATACCTTGAAATCACATATTTTTCATACATTTCTTCTCTAGCTCGCTTTGCCTCCTCGAGGTGAGTTTGGAGGCGTTCTATACGATCTTCTTCATGAGCGCACCGAACATTCAGTTCCATATTTTGGCGATTCAAGTATTCTTTGTCTTTTTGCAGCAAGCTAATAGACTGCTGCATTGCTGCTACCTAAGTAGAGCACAGATAATTACGTTTTATTATTGCCGACTAAATTTTAAGTGCATTATTTGGTTCTGGGAATAGTTACCATGGCTCTGAAAAATCTTGAGATATTATACTTTTCAATAACTAGACGTAAATTATGAGTTGCTTTACCTTTTACCGTTTACATGCTTTAATCCACTGTCTATATGTATTGTATTGCACTAATTGTCTAATTGTATTGTATTGTACTGCACTGTCATCCCGTCTATATGTTTTGCATTTGTACTGCACTATGGCCACCGGAGGCACTCTGTTTTGCCCCTTGCGTTGCATGATCTGCAAAGACTGGAATGACAAATAAACTAAACTAACTAACTATTTCAAATTCTACAAGTATTTAGTCATTAACATTTATAATTAAAATTAGCATTGTCGGTACTCCATTCGGAACCATAGATAGAATTGTGAAATGCACTTTCTTATCACTTAAGCTAGTATTGTGGTTCTTTCATTGACATAGTCCAGCACCATTTCCACATTACTAGTTCTCTTGATAGTACAAATCAAATGATAATTTAACTTTTGAATTACATCACATGCTGCTCACTAGTTATAGATATCTTGTTTGTGTTTGATTGTCAGTGACTATATTTGACTATAACCCAGAATGTTTGAAATTTGGAAAACCAGTTTAAGAATATATTAACTTGTTCTTCCCAAAACTTCTCAATTCCAAACTCAACAAATCCTCCAATATTTACAAATTTCAGGTTAAGCATAATTTTTAATTGACTGAAATTGCAATTTTTTGATAATATTTACTACTTTCGCCTATCCTCATCATTTTCTTTTTCGATATCTTATCTAAAAACAAGCACCTCTCTCTATTTCCAATGGCAAATCGGCAATTTTGGTGAAGCTAGAATTATGCAATTACCTAGTTGATTAACAACAATTAATTATTTGTTGTTAAATTGCAGGTACATTATTTTTTGCATGTTGGTAAAGAGTGTTGTCCAGGACACCCACACCAAAACATTTTTGCGCAGCACTATATGAACACTTTTGCGCAGCCATATCAATGCTGCACCAATCATCAATCTAGATTACAGTTGAAGACTTAAAAACAAATATGGTTAAATAGCTGTTGTTAGCAGACTGGCATCCAGTGGCTGTAATTATTGATAAAGAGATACATTCAAGTCTTTGGAGGCTGTCATTTATATTCAAAAATGAAACAAATTTGAAATTAAAATCAACATTCAGTAAAATGACTATGAAAACTCATATTGTCCAAGTCTTCAGGGAAGGAAATCCACTATATTTACCTTCCTATTTGTGACTTCAGACCACCAAAGTGATAGACTCTAAAACACCCCTGAAATGGATAAGCAAGCCTCATAATTTATGGACAGAGGTGGTCAATAAATATTGGTTCAGTGAGTAACATACAAATTCTGTTAATGGGATATAATCTGAACACTCCATTGTAATGTGATTCAAATAATCGTAAAAACAGCACCTCTTTGGACAAATCATTTTTCTCCTTGGTTTGTGCTTTGTGTGCGATTTCAAGTAATTCCAGCCTTTTCCTGAGCTCTGAAGCCTCCTTGTCAAATGCATCTCTCTCTCTGAAACAAAACTCATGAAATAAGATAGGCACATTATGGGTCCGCCATGTCAAGTTAAAAGCAGCTCAAATATATTTTTGTCCAAAAAACTTAAGGTAATGAATAACTGCGCTTTAAAATCTTAATTTTTATATTTATTGCAAACTTTGTGTAGATCTCAGCACAATTGCATGTTGTTCCTGTTACTCTATCAACCTGAGCTTACTAATAGATTTACTTAATATATTTAACTGCAAAATACAATATCAACATATTATAATTCCAATTTGCACATACTGTTATCATTCCTAATAATCATGGTTTCTGAAAGCTTTGATAGCCACCAGAGACATTGATTTTTGACTCTTGATGTACAGTAATTCAAGAGAACCAAATGTAGTATTTAAGCTATTTAGCAGCTAATCACCAGATTTGTATGTACACAGATAGGTGTGTCTGTTCACAAGGAAGTATTTGCTTAATTCCCAATGCTTCGTAATATTCTAAAAGTCTTCTGCATAGCACATGAGGTAAATGTTGTAATTTAGACATCACACCTCAGCAAATCCATCAACTTACCATCTGCAATGCCATTTTGGAATTACTCACATACATGCCTTCCTTTTTATTATATGCACCTGTTGTTGGGAACATTTTGCATGCCTTTCTATTTTGATTAGGCCAGGGTTTAAGTTTTAAATTATATAATGTGTCAGGTATGTAAATTGAGGATAACACTGACCTTAAGTTTCAGTCCTCATTAGCCATTGTAACAATGAAGGATTATGCTCCAAAGTGCTACCTGTTTTATTTGTCTGGGTCAAAGTGGAATCTGATCTTAATTCTTTTCATATTTAAAGATGATGAAATATGGGCATACTTACTGCTTTACTCGATCATAATGTTCCCTCTTATAGTCTGATTGCTGAATAAGTTGCTTGGTATCTGCTAGTTCCAATACAAGGCGCTGACAACGGACTTCAAGATCAGAGCGAGTTTTCCTTTCAGACTCATAGCTCTAAAAATTTTACACATGGAAAAGATGAGTAATAAATAATTAGCTTCTCAACACTTCAGGAAAGGAGGCAGTCCATGCCCGCATAACTGCAAGACTTAGATAACTTGTACACATTGGGTTGATAAATGGCAAGTAACATTCACACTGCGATGCAATGACTATCTTCGAAAAGAGAGCCTAACCATTCACCCATCGTCTTCAAAATCATTACCATCGCTAAGTTGTTCACAATCAACAATCTGAGACCACCATAGACTCCAAACACAGGTGGGCAGGCCTCAAAAATATTTGGCTAGATGGTCCATTTAGCTGTTTTGGCAGTTACAAACAAATGGAAGTTAATAAGGGCAAGGAAACACAGGAAACTAAATGATGGATGTAATGCCTATATTTCATCAGAAATCTAACCTGTTAAATGACAGGTAAGCTCATACAATTGGCCTGTGCAAGGAGAAGTATCATAATTATTACGACATTTAATGCCGATTAACATCAAAATCTGAGCAAAATTGCTTTTCTCAGGGTTTTTTTATTTTTCAACTGACAGTAGCAAAAGGATGTCAATAAATTCCTAATTTGCTAATGAAAGAAATGGATGCATGTGGGAAACTGAACCAAGACGACAGTGAAAAAAATAAATCGCTGTCACCGTTTACTTTTCTTAAAATAACATTTAATGCAAATATTTTGTATGAGCCAAAAAAGCACAGAACAAGACCTTTCATCGTAATAGCATGAGACTTACTGCAATATCACTGCAATTGTTCTTTTATAAACAATTCATATCAACCATTAGCTAAAATTTCTTTGGCCATTCTAAAAAGTTTGGCAAGAAGAAAATTCCACACATCTTTTCACTTCTCACATGCTTAAAGTTTAATACCTTGATATACGTCAACCAGCAATTTGCTCCTTTTTATGCTTCCTAAATGAACATCAGGATAAAAATGATTCTCGATTTGTGGGACAATCTGATCAGACAGGTAAATATTAAACCAAGATTTTCAAGGTCTTTCATGGTTAAAATTAATAACTTTGCCTGTAAACATTTGGCTTTATGATTTTAAATGTTGGGTATTATTTTTTTGTACCAATGATTAACTTTATTAAATATATGTAACTGTAGCATATAACCCAACAATCTATTAATATTTCTTAAAATATTAAAAAATAATTAACAACAGTTATACAACTGGATTCTGGACATCATTAATGTTACTGTGAGAATATTATCAACTGAAAGGTCAATTGGTGGATCCAATTTAGGATGGTAAAAGTTGTGCATTTGGAAGAAGAGAATATGCAGAGAACAAAATGTGCTCTGACAATCAATGCACACCAACACGTGACAAATTAGTTTTTAAACAGCTACAGTTATCACATGCATGGTGTAAAACAAACCTTTTTTTCAAAGCTTTGTTAAATGCAATTGATTGCTTAAATAGTGAGATAAACAATGCAAAGCTGTGCAGTTAATAAATAACTTCACTAAAAGATTATTTTGAATAAATCCACTTGGCACGACAGGACAGCTAATTAGCTAAAACAAGCGGACACACAAAATGTCAATCCATCCTAGAATCTTGCCATTTTATCTGAGAATCTGCATGGATTACCAACCTCTATCAAGCTATTCAGCTGATTTTTCTGAGAGTTGCTCTCTTCACAAAGGCTGGTTTTCTTCTGTCGTAGCTCTTCAATATCTTCTCTCAAGGGACGGACCACTTCATAAAATCTTATCTAGAAACATAAAACAATGATAAAAGTCTATAAACAAAATTCTCTATATTCATTTGGCTTCAGTGCTACAATTTACAAATCCAGGCACAAAAGAAACATACTGGTGGAACTCATGGTGAGAATTTTGACCCATGTGTGCTTAAGCAGGAGCCAGCATAAGTCAGCAAACATGGTAAGCAGAAGCTGGTTGAATGAAACTTGTTATAAATTAGTCCATTGGCAGCAGAGTTTTAGATGGCCACAAATTGTAGAGAGTAATGAGGGAGACCTCCTAGCAGTGTATCAAAACAGTCAAATCTAAAAGCAATAAAAGTGTTTAAAACTTTCACCAGCACATGAGCGAGAATGATATTGGACGATGTTATGGAGTTAAAAATAGGCTGTCATACTGATGAGCCAGATATGTGGTTATGAAAAGTCTGGTTCAGTTTCAGAAAGTTGGTAGTGAGAGGGATGAAGCAGGTGGCTGGGGAAGGGGATTTACGGTGGGGATTTATTCTTTCAAACAGATCCCAGCAAATTTCTGCTCTTCCACCATAGGATGCAAGATAAGCAGTCTTGCGAACAGTGGTCTCAGTGTACATGGAAACTGTTGCTGTGTTTTCAGATCACATTGCTGCTCGGCAGCATGTAGACAAGAAATACGAATGGTCAAGTATAGATCCTCAGGCGACACTAGAGGTTTTGATGAGTGGTGAGAAAAGTAACTGCAGGCGTTTCTCTGCCTTTCACTGAACTCAAGGTCATCAGCAGTAAGTGAGGGGAGCATGGGCTGATGGAGGAGTGGAAATGGGATTGGATATAAATGATAACTTAAATAGGAACCTACTTGGAAAAATATGAAGCTCCAATAGCACCAAAAGATCTCCAACTATTGCCTGGCTATGCAACCAAAGCCCATTTGGAAAGGTGCTTGGTTTGAATCAGATACCTGCTGTGTTAAAAATGTTTTAAGTAGGTTTAGCAGTGCAGTCCCAGCTTGTGTTCAGTATGTTATCCAAATCAGGATAATTTGTTTAAATATAATCACATCTTTCCTCTGTCCATGATCATAACAAACAGTTTTCCTACTTTTCGGACAAAGCATCAAGATGCGGTTGGATCAGGTGTTATGAAGAATGTTAGAAGTACATAGCCCTGCATTGGTTTTCAAATTTATATCCAAGCAGACCTCCAGCTTTATCTCTTTAATTCTGCTTTTAACACCATTGTGTCAGAGCTACTATACTACAAACTCTCCCAGCTGACTGTGCCTGAACCCCTCTTGTCAGTGGATCATCAACTTGCTGACGGACAGGAAGCAGCATGTGAGGCTGCGAAAAGACATCACGGGCCCGCAGACCCTCAGCATAGGAGCACTGCAAGGCTGCCTACTCTCCCCTCTCCTTTACTCTCTCTACACCAACGACTGCACCTCCACAGACTCCTCTGTCAAGCTCCTCAATTTTGCGGATGACACTACCCTGATTGGATTGATCCAGGATGGGGAGGAATCTGCCTACAGATAGGAAGTGACACAGCTGGCGTCCTGGTGCCATCACAACAACCTGAAGCTCAATGCTCTCAAGACAGTGGAACTAATTGTAGACTTTCGAAGAGATCCCCTTCCCCTCTTCCCCCTCACCATCAACAAAACCATAGTCACATCTGTGGAGTCACTTAAGTTCCTTGGAACCATCATCTCCAGGGACCTTAAATGGGGGGCCACCATCAACCCCACAGTCAAAAAGGCCCAACAGAGGATGTACTTCCTGCGGCAACTGAAGAAACACAATCAGCCACAGGCAATGATGGTCTAATTCTATACTGCTATCATTGAGTCTGTCCTCACCTTCTCCATCATGGTCTGGCTCAGTCACCAAGCATGACATCCAGAGGCTGCAACGGATCGTTTGCACAGCTGAGAAGGTTGTTGGCTGCAGCCTTGCCCCCCCATTGACAAACTGTACACTGCAAGGGCCAGGAAGCGAGCAGGCAAGATCATCTCTGACCCTCTCACCCTGGCCACAAACTCTTCGAAACACTTCCCTCTGAAGGCAACTCCGGACAGTCAAAACAGCCACAGCCAGACATAAAAACAGCTTTTTTCTCTTTTTTGCTCTGGTCTATTTTCACCCACATGTTTAGACCGTAATGGTGTATCCTTATTGTTTTGATATGTTTATGATTTATTCTTAATTGTTAACTGTATGTTTGTGTTGTCATTTGTGAGCGGAGCAATAGTCAATATTATTTGTCACAAACACATAAATGTGCAGTGAAATGAAAGATTACCCACAGTCCAACAATAAGAGCAATACAAATCAGCAAAAACACACACAATCATAAACCAACACCAAACAAAAAGAAGCATCCATCACAGTGAGTCTCCTCCAGTCACCTCCTCATTGTGATGAAAGGCCAGAATGTCTTTTCTCTTCCCCTGCCGTCTTCTCTCGTGGTCAGGCTGTTGAAGTTGCCACGTTCCAGGCCGCGCCGGACGGTGAAAGGTCCACAGCGGGCTGACCCAAGCCCCGCGATCCGGGGCGGGCGAAGACGCTGCCGCTGCACGTCGGGGCACCAAGGCACATTCCTTGTATCTGCATACTTGGCCAATAAACTTATTCATTCATTCATTCATTCAATTCAAACCTGCTTCAGTGTGCAAAGCACTGGCCTTTATCTGGAGAACTACTCTGTGCACATGATGACTGAACATGTATTTGACATCAATTAAAATCACTTCTTTGCCTGGCATGTTCAGAGGAAACATTTACTTTAGGAAAGGGCACATTAGAGCACAAATTAATTACAATCAGTCTTTCATTAACATTCGAACATGTAAAGCTAAAAACAACGGATTCACATAGTGGAAGATCTGGACCACTAACATTTAATGCACAATGGCACCATCTGGTGAGGAAAATATATCATAGCAGACCCAGAGGTACAATGGAGAGCAAGCATAGATTGGATAGCTGTGGGTACTATCGTGTATGAAGGTAGACAAATCTCCAGGGCCTGATCAGGTATATCCAAGGACATTGTGGGAAAGCAGAGAGGAAATTGCAAAAGCCTTGGTTGAAATTTACAAGTAGTCTTTAAATACAATTGAGGTGCCGGAAGACTGGAGGGTGCCAAATGTTGTGCCTCTATTCAAGAAGGGCTGCAGGGAAAATGCTGGGAACTATAGGCCAGTGAGCTTAATATCTGTAGTTGGAAAGTTACTAGAGGGATAGGCTATACGGACATTTAGATGGACAAAGGCTGATTAGGGATAGTCAGCATGGTTTTGTATGTGGGAGGTCGTGTCTCACAAATCTGAGTTTTTGAAGACGTGACCAAAACGTTCGACGAGGGCAGAGCTGTAGATGTTGTGTACATGGACTTCAGCAAAGCATTTGACAAGGTTCCGCATGGTAGGCGGTTCCGGAAGTATAGATTGCAATGGGATCCAAAGAGAGATAGCTGAATGGATAGAAAATTGGCTTCATGGAAGGAAGCAGGGGGTAATGGTGGAAGGTGTTTCTCAGACTGGAGGCCTGTGACTAGTGGTGTGCTGCAGGGTTCAGTGCTGGGCCCATTACTGTTTGTCATCCTTATCAATGACTTGAATGAGAACATACAAGGCAAGATTAGCAAGTTTGCAGATGATACAAAAGTAGGTGGTTTTGCATAGTTGTGAAAAATTGCAACAGGATCTTGATCGATTAGCCGTGGGCTGAGGAATGGTTGATGGAATTTAATACAGAGAAATGTGAGGTGTTGCATTTTGGGAAGTCTAACATGGGAAGGACCTACACAGTAAAGTGTAGAGCTCCAGGGAGTGTTGCAGAGCAGAGGGATCGAGGAGTGCAGGTTCATGGTTCCTTGAAGATGGAGTTACAGGTAGATCGGGTGGTCAAAAAGGCTTTTGGCACATTGGTCTTCATCAACCAGAGTACTGAGTATAGAACTTGGGATGTCATGTTGCAGTTGTATAAGACGTTGGTGAGGCTGCATTTAGGATATTGAGTTCAGTTCTGGGCACCATGTTATAGGAAAGATGTTGTCAAGCTGGAAAGGATAAGAGACGATTTACAAGGATGTTGCTGGGACTAGATGGTCTGAGCTACAGGGAGAGATTGAGTCGGCTGCGACACTATTCCTTGGAGCATAGGTCATGAGAGAAACAGATTGCGTAGATGCACAAGAGTCTCTTGCCCAGAGCAGGTGAATCGAGGACAAGCAAAGGTGAATGAGAGAGGCAGCAGGTTTAGATGACCTCTACTGAAAGAACAGGGTCATGAAAATTTACAAACTGGAGGCCATTACACCATCATGTCTGATGCAACCAATTTGCAATCAAAATCCAATCTTTAATTTTTCCACCTATGTTGACTGGAATCCATTTGCACTGTTGCATTAAAAGGCAGTTAAATATTTTCTTTACAATGATGACATTACAATGCAGTGCATTCCAGTTGTACTTACGGATACGTATTCTGAGATGGAAAGCTGGTCGTCAGGTCTAGCCTTTAGTTCCGCGTACTGGTCTTGTGTCAGGTCTAGATCTCGTAAACTGCGGCGAATGTCACCTGCTCGTTCCTGCAGCTGCAGGTTTGTCTGTTCAAGATGTTTCTGCCTTTCCAAAATAGACTCCATTTCCTGCTTTCTTAGATCTTGGCGTCTTCTGCTCCATAAAACAAAATTATTTGTTAGCATAGACTTCCCTAATTATTTTAAAAACCATGCAGTTTTTTCTTGAAGATAAGTCGGAATGAAATGGATTTAGTTATCAAGTGGAACACTTCAAAATTGTATAATTCTTGCAAGCATAGTTCTGATTTACACCTCTTCCGTTCAGTTGTTTTTAGTTTTTTTAGTTGAGTTTATTATTGTCATGTGTACAGAGGTACAGTGAAAAGCTTTTTGTTGTGAGCTATCCTATCAGCAAAAGATTATGCATGATTACAATCAAGCCGTTCAATAAGCAGAAACAGTAGAACGGGTCACATGATACAAGGATGAAATGTGTCCTCATTCAAACTAATTCACAATAAAACAATTCACAAGATGCAGGACAGAACACCACAGGAGATCCTTTTCTCCTGTGGCTATTAAACTATACAACTCATCCCCCTTCTGTCATAGGGTAGACCGACTTCCCTCCCGCCCCATAACCACCCCCCTCCCCAATCTTTGCACATCCCCAATTCTGGACTTTCCACTCGTCACTTTAATTTAACATTTTATGTATCTTGTGTTTTATAATTGTTGGCAGATTAATTTCCCTCCTGGAATAAATAAAGTTCTATTGTATCTATCGTCTGTGCTGTATAACCCTGTGATTAAGTTAACAGGTGAGCAGGAGGAACAAGGCGTGGAAGCAAGAGGTCATAGCCTCAGAATTAAAGGACGTTCTTTTAGGAAGGAGACGAGGGTGGTGGTGAATCTGGGGAATTCTTTAGCACAGAGGCTGTGGAACCAAGTCAGTGGATATTTTTAAAGCAGAGATAGATTCTTGATTAGTATGGGTGTCAGAGTTTATGGGGAGAAGGCACGAGAATGGGGTTAGGAGGGAGAGATAGATCAGCCATGGTTGAATGGCAGAGTAGACTTGATGGGCCGAATAGCCCAATTCTACTCCTATTCCTTATGACCTTAAAGTGATTTTCAACATTTCATTATACGTTTGGAATGTTCTTTTATTATACCACTGAGATTATATCAGAATGGACTGCAAGTTTGAAATTTTGTTTACCAGTTACAAGAACAGCAAACTTTGAACCACATCATCTCACGTCTGTGCAAACTCACCTGGCATCATCCTGTTGAATTTTCAGTTGGTTTTCCAAACGGACCTGCAGCAATTTCTTCTGGTGAAGAGAATCATTCAGTCTTTCCTCTAAATCCTCTATCTATATCACAAAGAAACAGTGAAAAAGATGAGGGTTTGTGGATGTGAATTGGGTTGGTGAGAGTTGAACGTGGATGTTCAAAGCAAATGTTTCTCTGCAAAAATTTAAAAGTCGAATCTGTACAGAATAAGGTTTATAACTGTAAAATGCATCCTGGTCATTGCGGCCAAATATTGACAGCTTTGTCCATTTTTTTGAAGGAGACTGTTCATATGCAACTGCTCCCAAGAATGAAAGAAAGATCCGAACATATAATGTCTCCCTGCTCCTGCTGGGATTCCTTCCGTGTATCATGCTAGGTATCCTGTCATTACAATCAATTCACAAAAAAATGATTCCAACATGGCAATTCCATATTATAAATGGGTTTTTTGGTCCGTCAAATATTATTAGAATAGACTGCATGAGCCTCCCAGCCTGGAATTTAGGAAGAAAAAGTATTTTGATTCTTTGTAATTTATTTGCAATTTCATACATTTTTTTTTCTTAGAATTGTTTTAAGAATTGTAAATGTTAAAGAATTACTGAAGACAAACTTCACATTATTAAAAAGCCTCCCAGCTTTGACAGAAGACTCTTCTGGGGACAAGGCTTCAATGGTATGCCATTGAATAGACCCATTTACTATTGCAGTTGCACTGTCCTTCCCTGCGGCAGGAGGGCTGCAGGTTCAGCTATCCCCCAAGCCAGCTAAGTCCCAGCAGACATTGGCTGCAAGCATTTCCGCCATTTTTAATTTTTAATTCAGAGTACCAGCATCTGCAGTTTTCTGATTTCCATTTATATTCAAACAACTTAAACAATCCAAAGTCATGAACGTCCTGATTAATAAACAAAAACTTACTTTTGTGAGATATTCTACTTTCAGGTTGTCAATAACCAAATTTTTTTGGGACAACTCTATCTTCAACAGCTGTAAGTTGTGAAGAAGCTCCTTCCTCTCGATGAGCTGCTTGGTGACTTTGGTAGAAGCTTCCCTCTCTTCTGATGAAGATACGTCATCTGTCGGCACAGTTGTTTCTAAACTGATGTCCTCAGACTCAAAGGAACTGGAAACATGGGCCTTATTATCATCTTTACACTTCTTTCGAGACATGGTCTTCCTTTGGATGACTTATAGAATGATGATGTTGGATTCTAAATATGAAACAAAGAATTTTGACCTGCTCTTTCTCAAGATTTAGATTCATTCAAATCAATCACCTTCTCTTTATTACCTAGAAAATTAAGTACAAACAAGACACCTAGGTTTAAAGAAAGCAGCAATTTGTAAAGGAAATGAACAACTAAAATAATCAATAATAAATTCACATAATTTATTACAACATTTTCAAGAGTTTTAGACCAGGGAAGTATCTATCCTTTGATATTGTAAGAAAATAACTGCAGATGCTACAACAAATCGAAAGTATTGATTTCAGAAAAATGCTGGAGCAACTCAGGTCAGGCAGCATCTCAGGAGAGAAGGAATGGGTGAAGAAGGGTCTCGACCCGAAACGTCACCCATTCCTTCTCTCCTGAGATGTTGCCTGATCTATCCTTTGATATGTTCATTCATTGACTCACAACATGCAACTCAACTGTTATGACCAACATTTTTGCCCATTCCAGCAGGAAGTTTTTTCTTGAACAGATAATGACTGTGTAGTGAACGAAATAACATAGTGCAAGGAGCAACATCGTTTCTAACTTGATGGCAGAGTGATCGTTGTTATTTTCCCAAGTCAGGATAGCGTGACTTGGATAGGTATGTGTGGATATCAGTTTGCACATGCACACCCTGCCTTTGTCCTTCCAGGTTGCGTTTCCAACAAGATTTGGGTTATTTTTGAAGACTTGGTGTGTTGCTACAGAGTACAGTCCAACAGTGACAAGGGGAATTAATGTTTCATATGATGTGTGATTTGTCAGACACGTACACTGCTTTCTCCTGTATAGTGTTAAACTGTTCACCGTTGTTGGTAGTACACCCTCCGACAAGTGAATGGTATACCAACACACTCCTATTCAGCCTTGAAGCACTGTTGAAACGGCAGCTAAAAAATTGCAACAATACAATTACTTGCCTTCTCTTGTCGCACCAGCATTTATATGGCTGGTCCATGTAAACTCCTGTTCTTTGGTTACACACAAGATGCTTATAATTATGGATTTGATGATGGTTACATGCATGAATGCCAAATGACGGCTGACAAATACTCATTCATTGCTTGACACTAGTGTGACAGTCATATCATCACAAGCCCATACTTTAATGCCAGACAAAGTACAATAGCTTTTGTGCAGTTTCCATTTCAAATACGACATTGGATCACATTGGTGTAGCTGACGGAGCTCTGCACAGCTTGCGTGACCCGGATTTAATCCTGACTTTTGGTGCTGTTGCTGTGGGGTTTACACGTTCTCCCCGGATGGTGTTCCCCTCCACATCCCAAAATGTACTCGAGCATGTAGGTGGGTGATTGTAGAGGACACACCGACCAGTGCAGCTCCAAAGGAATGCAATCAATTCTACGCCAGCACTTCTGAAAATAAATCCAATTCCCCTGACCAAATTCACGGTCAAATAAATTGATTTTAAATAGAGGAAAAATGATCTTGCACAGAGGAAAAAATGTATAATGGTTTCTGGCAAAAGGAATATAATGTAGCAGTGTTTGAAGATGGGAACCAATCCTGAGAAATCACCTATTCATATTCTCGAGAAATGCTGCCAGATCTACTGAACTGCTTCAGCACATTGTGTCTTATCATGCAGAATGTTGTCGGCGCAGACAGCAGATGAGTCATGAAGGAAACATTATTTTATGTGCTTCTGATTTCCCTTCCCTTCATCAATTGTGGCATGGTGGCGCAGCGGTAGAGTTGCTGCCTTACCGCGAATGCAGCGCCGTCGACTCAGGTTCGATCCTGACTGGGGGGGCCGTCTGTACGGAGCTTGTACGTTCTCCCCGTGACCTGCGTGGGTTTTCTCCGAGATCTTCGGTTTCCTCCCACACTCCAAAGACGTACAGGTATGTAGGTTAATTGGCTGGGCAAATGTAAAAATTGTCCCTAGTGGGAGTGTTAGTGTTGCGGGGATCGCTGGGCGGCGCGGACCCGGTGGGCCTAAGGGCCTGTTTCTGCGCTGTATCTCTAAATCTAAAAAACATCAGAAACAGGAGTAAATCATTCAGCTCCTCATACCTACTCTATCATTCAAAAGGATTGGTAGACACAAAATGCTGGAGTAACTCAGCAGGTCAGGCAGCATCTCGGGAGAGAAGGAATGGGTGACATTTAGGGTCGAGACCCTTCGTCAGACTGATGTCAAGGGAGGGGGCGGGACAAAGATAGGATGTAGTCGGAGACAGGAAGATTAGTGGCAGAACTGGGATGGGGGAGGGGATAGAGAGGGGAAGCAGGGACTACCTGAAATTAGAGAAGTCAATATTCATACCGCTGTGGTGTAAACTGCCCAAGCGAAATATGAGGTGCTGTTCCTCCAATTTGCCCTGGGCCTCACTCTGACAATAGAGGAGGCCCAGGACAAAAAGGTCAGATTGGGAATGGGAGGGGGAGTTGAAGTGCTGAGACACCGGGAGATCAGGTTGGTTGAGACAGACTGAGCAGAGGTGTTGAGCGAAACGATCGCTTGGTCTATAATAGATGAGGCTCTCACTAGGGTCTCCTCAATATTCCGCAGCTCCGCTCTTGCTCCCCCTCCCCCCATTCGTAACAAGGATAGAGTCCCCCTTGTCCTCGCCTTCCACCCCATCAGCCGTCGCATACAACAAATTATCCTCCAACATTTCCGCCACCTCCAACGGGACCCCACTACTGGCCAGATCTTCACATCTCCATCCTTTTCTGCTTTTCGCAGAGACCATTCCCTCCGAAACTCCCTGGTCCTCTCGTCCATTCCTACCAAATCACCCCCTCCCCAGGTACCTTCCCCTGCAACCGCAGGAGATGCAACACCTGTCCCTTTACCTCCCCCCTCGACTCCATCCAAGGACCCAAACAGTCCTTCCAGGTGAGGCAGAGGTTCACCTGCACCTCCTCCAACATCATCTATTGTATCCGCTGTTCCAGATGTCAACTTCTCTACATCCGCGA
Organism: Rhinoraja longicauda; assembly: GCF_053455715.1. NCBI lineage: Eukaryota > Metazoa > Chordata > Chondrichthyes > Rajiformes > Arhynchobatidae > Rhinoraja > Rhinoraja longicauda. The sequence continues at coordinate 26,486,672 of NC_135959.1, read as the reverse complement.
GACCAAGCACAGGCTCGGCTATCGTTTCGCTCAACACCTCCGCTCAGTCCGTCTCAACCAACCTGATCTCCCGGTAGCTCAGCACTTCAACTCCCCTTCCAATTCCCAATCTGACCTTTCTGTCCTGGGCCTCCTCCATTGTCAGAGTGAGACCCAGCACAAATTGGAGGAACAGCACCTCATATTTCGCTTGGGCAGTTTACACCCCAGCGGTACGAACATTGACTTCTCTAACTTCAGGTAGTCCCTGCTTCCCCTCTCTATCCCTTCTCCCTTCCCAGTTCTCCCACTAGTCTTCCTGTCTCCAGCTTCATCCTAACTTTGTCCCACCCCCTCCCCTGACATCAGTCTGAAGAAGAGTCTCAACCCAAAATGTCACCCATGCCTTCTCCCCCGAGATGCTGCCTGACTCGTTGAGTTACTCCAGCATTTTGTGTCAACCTTCGATTTAAACCAGCATCTGCAGTTTTTTTTGCCCTACATTTCCCCTATTCAATAGGATTGTATCTGATCGGTTAATGGAAAACCACCATTCTGTATCAACTGAGATCACATGATTCCTTTAAGCTTCAAAAGTCTAAAATCATCTTTCTTTCTGTTTCTACCTCTGTTCATCTAATGAAAAACCTTAATAAAGCCCACTTAATTGTCCATGATTTTGGTCATCTATCCTTATAGTTGACATAGCCTAAAATCACTAACTTGAAGATACCATATGTATTGTTCTACTTTTTTTCTCATTAGGTTTTTTTGGTTTTAATACCTAACTCTTGAAAACATCCAGTGAATTGGTCTCCACAATCTCACTATACTTGTGCATATGGCACAAGCAGGTGGGACTAGTGTAGCTGGGACATGTTGGCCAGTGTGGGCAAATTGGGCCGAAGGGTCTGTTTCCACACTGTATCACTCTATAACTCTATATGGCAATGAACTGGACTTGAATATAATATCAATTTTCTGTTCTTACCCTCATTCAATAAGTCTGAAGGGTCTCAATCCGAAATGTCACCCTTTCCTTCTCTCCAGAGATGCTGCCTATCCCGCTGAGTTACTCCAGCATTTTTTCTTGTTTTACACCATCTGTAAACCAACACCTGTATTCCTACCACAATTTAACAGAACTGTTTGCCTTCTTCCTCTCTTTCCAAGCTGACATTTCTCCCACAATTCATTCACCTTTATTGGCTTGTAAACAATTGTTTCCAGCCTTTGCTGTTGTTTCTGCCTTGTTCTGCATGATATCAAGTGCAAGTATCTCGGCCCGAAACAGGGTCGAGATGCTGCCTGTCGCGCTGAGTTACCCCAGCATGTTGTGTCCATCTTCGGACATATTATACAACCTATGAATACTTGTGTGAAGAAGGGTCTCGACCTGAAACGTCACCCATTCCTTCTCTCCCGAGATGCTGCCCGACCTGCTGAGTTACTCCAGCATTTTGTGAATAAATCGATTTGTACCAGCATCTGCAGTTATTTTCTTAAGCTATGAATACTGATCTGTAGCCCAGAGAGGGAGCACATATGTGTATGGTTAAAGTGACATTGTGGGTGTGGGTGGAGGGGCAGAGACCCTTCTTCAGACCCGAAACGTCACCTATTTCTTCTCTGCAGAGATGCTGCCTGCCCTGTTGAGTTACTCCAGCATATTGTGTCTACCTTCGATGTAAACCAACATTGCAGTTCCTTCCAGGTCGGAACCGTTCACCCTCGGCCCGCAGCTGACAGCTGCACCAGACCCTGGCTGAGCAACGTTTGCTCTCCGGGTAACTCGCTTGCAGTTGCACCGTTCGCTCCCGACCCCTCGGCGCCCACTTACCAAGCGACTTGTCCTCTCGCCGACTGCAGCGACTTGAAAATGCCGCCGGAAAGCAGCGCCTGCCCGCCACCGACAGGACCCCGGCAACCGCCGCGTAACAGCCTCCCTCCTGGCCTGGAGGTCCACAGATGGCGCAGCAGCGGCTGCCCTGGAAGACCACGACCCGCAGCGCCCTCCGTGCTGGAGGACCACGACTCACAGCACCCTCTATGTCGGATGACCATGGCTCACAGCGCCCTCTTTGTTGGAGGACCGCGTCTTACGGAGCCCTCTGGAACCAACGTTTACCCCCTAGCTGCTGCCAGCTCGTCGCGAGCGGCGGATTTTAATACATTTAATCGTTTTATTTTGGAAGAATCAATGTTGAAGTCCAAAATCTTCGTGAAGAAGACGAGGTCGGGAGGAGTGCTGAAGATCGTCCGTGAGCACTACCTGCGCGACGACATCGTGTGCGGCTGGCGGCCGTGCGAGGAGTGCGAGGCTCCGGCCCAGGAGGACCAGGACCCGGACCAAGTCCAGGTCCAGGTCCCGGACCGGGCCCACCTCAACGATGAGCCCCTCACCAGCAGCGAGCTCTGCCCGCAACCCCACTTCGTCCTGCCCGACACCAACGTGATACTTCACCAGGTAGAGTTTACTTCGCCTGAAGAAACCAGAAACGTGACCCATTCATTCCATCTCTTCAGAGATGCTGTCTGTCCCGCTGAATTACTCCAGCATTCTGTGTCTCTTTTCGGAGTTTAGTTTATTGTTGTCACGTATACCGTGGCACAGTGAAAAGTCTTGTGTGTTCACCAGTCAACCGAAAGACAATGTATGATTACAATCGAGCCATTCACAGTGTACAGAAACATTATAAGAGTGCGAGTTAAAGCCAGTGAAGGTAGTCCGAGGGCCTCCAAAGGTAAGATAGTAGTTCAGGACTGCTCTCTGGTTGTGGTAGGATGGATCAGTTGTCCGATAACAGCTACGAAGAAACTGCCCCTGAATCTGCACATTTTCACACTTCGAAACCTTTTGCTCAATAGGGGAGGGGAGAAGAGGGAGTGGCCAGGTTGCAATTCGTCCTTGATTATGCTGCAGGTAGCGGAAGTAGTAAATGGAAGAGAGGATGGTTGGTTTGTGTGTGACTGGGCTGCCTGCACAATTCTCTGCAATTTCATGTGGTAGAGGCGCTGGGGCTGCAGTGTGGTGAGAAGGTCGAGAGTGGGTTGGGGTGATTCAAAGAATCACACAACATGGTAATGGGCCTTTGGCCCAACGATTCCATACTGACCAAAATGCCTTTCCACGTTTGTTCCATTTGCCTGCATCTGGTCCCCCTCTTTACTTTTTTATCTACATATTCGCCATGGCTGTAACATATTCTATACTGTTTAATTTCTCTTTTTGCACCTAATGTTGATGTTCTATATGGCCTGACTATACTCATCAATATGATTTGACTGAATAACACACAAACAAAACTTTTCACTGTAACTTGGTACATGTAACAATAATATAGCCACACCATCAATAATATAGTAATATCCCCTGAAACCTCAAGGATACACGAGACAGCAGATGCTTGGATTGTAAGCAACCCAGGCTAAAGCATTCCTATTCATTTACCTGTTTATATATATATATATAAAAGATTAGAGTGGGTGTGAAGTGGATGGGTGGTGATGCTTGTGCAGTGGAAGTAGGGTGAGGGGTGAAACATTGAACACAATGATATTAATTGTTTCTTCTTGCGTTTGAGGCAGCAGAAATTATGTAACTCCCTCCAGGCACTGTAGCCAGTGCAATGTGCTGTTGTCAAGGGCCGTGAGGTCTACCCCTCCACCAGGGGGACGGAGGACAGTGCAGTAGAAAATGACGTGCTGCGCTGTTTGCTGGTCTGCTTCACACACGCAAGCTGCTGATGAACGCAACCCCCCAACGATGCATGTTGGTGTTGAACCGGCGACCCACTCTTTGCGGGGCATGTCCGAGCTGGGTGGGGCTGTGGTGTTCGGTGCAACAGTGAATTGAGGAGGTCGCGATGTCTGTTCCCAGCTGGTTCTCCATGTTCCTAGTATGTTGAAACCGGAGCCACAGAGGGCCGCTGCTTGACGGGAGAAAGGGCGACGGGACGACAGGCGTTGAGGTTCCAGTTGCTGTGAATCCTGGGCAAGGTGGTGCAAAGGATGTTTGGCGTCCGATGGGGCCTTGCACACCAGCCTATGAGTGAAGAACTCTCTGTGAAGCTTGGCGGGCGTGATACCTGCGAGCACCAGCAGGAGATCCGTTGGAGTAGGGCGTAGGCAGCCAGTGATGATCCGCATGGTGTCGTTGAAGGTGGCGTCTAGCTTGCTGGGATGAGCGCTGCTACATCATGCTGGGGCGGCGTACTCAGCGGCGCTGTACACGCAAGCACTGGTTCGGAGAGTAGATGTCCTGGTGCCTCATGACGATCCGGCCAAGCAACGCAGGAGGCTGTTCCGTGCCGAGTCTTTAGCACGGATAGCTTCAAGCTGTTGCTTGTAGGTCAGCTGCCAATCTAGTTTCACCCCGAGGTATGTAGGAAATGGGTTGTAGAATAGGGGTGACCCATTGAGGGTGACGGTTAGCTGGCGTTGAGCTTCCTTGTTCAGGTGAAAGGCCATTGTGGTGGTTTTTGCCACACTCAGTTTTAGTCTCCAGGTCTTAAGGTAGCCCGCGACAAGTTTCATATCCGCCGAGAGCACATCCTCAACATTTGACCAACATCCTCAACATTTGTTCGTGTGCAGTAGGGCCAAGTCATCTGCGTATCCATACTGGCGCGAGGTCGTGCGTGGCATATCGCGGATATAGAGATTGAAGAGCATGGGGGCCAGTACCGAGCCTTGGAGGACTCAGTTTCTTAGGTATTGCAGTCGGCTAGATTGTCTGTCGCTGGTCTTGAGTACAAAACTGCGGTTGGCAAGGATGTTAGCAAGGAACCGCACTAAATGACGGTCAGGGATGGTGCGGAGGAGCTTCACGATCAGGCCCTGGTGCCACACAGTATCATAGGCAGCGGTGAGGTCCACCAGTGTGATGCCCACCTTGTGACCCTTTTTGAAACTGTCTTCAATGCCATTGGTCAGCTTGACTATTTGATGGATGGTGCAGCGTCCACGCCGAAATCCGGCTTGTTCAGCGGGTAGTTGAAGGTCGACGATTGGATCAAGCCGGGCCAGGAGAAGCCGTTCGAGGAGCTTGTATGGGACACAGAGGAGTGAGATGGGCCGATAGTTCCTTGGGTCATCCGCAGGCTTGTTTGGTTTTGGTAGCGCAATGATGGTGGCTTTCCGCCAGATCGAGGCAAGAGGAGTAGAACTCACGGAGCCAGACCAGGCATTTAGGGCCACAGTGTTTCAGGAATTCTGGGGGGATGTTATCAGGACCCTGGGCTTTTCCACATTTCAGTTGAGAGATGACAGAAGAAAGTTCTGCAGAGGAAAAGGGTGCTGACAGGTGCCCATCAGCACCTGGAGCTTTCCAAAGATTAGTGGATTCCTGTTTGACAGAACGAGTATGGTTCTTGTCCACGTCTTTGGAGTGGCCATTGGCCAGGAACTGGTGGGCGATGGAGTTGGCCGTGACAGGGCAATGCTTTGGGCGGGTACTTCGACCGGTGAGGCGATTGAAGGTCTTCCACACCACCCTACTGGAGTTTGTGTAGTCGATTCCTTGGACTGTCTGCAGAAGCAAATTAATTGTTTAAAAAAAAGGTATTTGGTTGCATTTATGCAAATAAAAACAAAAATATTCTAGGAATGTTCAACAGGGTAATCCAGCATCTGAGTGGAGAAGTGGAGGGTTGCCTAGCAGTGAATTGAATGGTAATCAAAAGGACACAGGTATTCAGAAATCAGTTGATTGGACATTGGAATAAATGCAGAAAATACTGGAAACACTCAAGAGATTGGGTATGTTCAATTGTACAGTGTACCATGTCGGCATGTGAGGGTGGCATGGTGGCACAGCGGTAGAGCTTCTGCCTTTCAGCACCAGAGACCCGGGTTCAATCCTGACTACGGATGCTTGTCTGTTCAGAGTTTGTACGTTCACCCTGTGTTGTGCATGGATTTTCCCAGAGATCTCTATTTTCATCCCACACTCCAAAGACATACAGGTTTGTAAGTTAATTGGAATGTAAAAATGTCCCCAATGGTGTAGGATAGCATTAATGTGTGGGGATCGCTGGTCGGTGTGGGCTCGGTGAGCCGAAGGACCTGTTTCCGCACTGTAGCTCTAAACTAAAATAAACTATGCATTATTGAGCGTTGTATTTCTTTATTGTGATTTTCCGCAACACGAACCCTTTTATTCCTATAGAATCCTATGCTATAGTGGAGATGCATTCCTACGGGAAGTTGCACTGTAAACAGTAATACCCCTATGGGTGCATTGTCTCCAGGCCATTAGAATTCTGGTTGTATTGTAGGGAGAAAAGAAAAGATTGTTTAATTAACTGGAAAATGAAAGGAACATTGTACAAGTTTCAATAGAAGAGATTGTCAGTTTCCAAATGAAATCTCTCAAGTGGCTTCCTGCTGTAAAGCAGCAGCCTGCGATCATTTTCCTTGGTAAAATTAGTTAGGGTTAATTTTTTAAATCATAATTTTTGTAAGAGTTATTTTTTAATTCTGTATCTCAAATATTTTGAGAATTTTGTTCGGGAGAATTTATATACGCCATTGGACTAGACTAATGGAAGGTGGGTGGGGGGGATGATCGTGGGGATCACTGCATTTTACTGTTCATTTGGCTCATAGGAACATGTATAGTTGCTGTAGAAAACAAATATCCTAACAATGGCTCCAGAGTCTGAAGAAGGGTCTCGTCCTGAAACGTCACCCATTCCTTCTCTCCAGAAATGTTGCCTGTCCCGCTGAGTTGCTCCAGCTTTTTCTGTCTATCTTCGGCTTCAGAATTGTTCTTTTCAATTCATATTTGTATATAGATGATTTACAGCAGTTTAAAAAAAAATGTTTGCATTCACTTTTAGATTGATATCCTTGAACATCCTGCGATCCAGAATGTGATAATGCTGCAGACAGTGTTGCAAGAAGTCAGACATCGAAGTGCTCCAGTGTACAAAAGAATCAAGGATGTAATTCACAACCCTGAAAAGCATTTTTACACTTTCACAAATGAACATCACAAGTAAGAGATAGATAAAATATATATTTTTTGTGATTTAGACACAAATAACAGACTGAGTTACATGTAAGGCCTTTTATTTTACCTTTTATAAATAAAATTGCATGAAGGAATGTTAAAACCAGCTATCTTGTTTCCCTGTACTGAATAGGTCTTTGAGAATATATGCTGAATTTATTCCCATTTGGCCCTAATTTAATTATTCTCAAAACAATGATAGTCTAACTGTGTTTTGATGTGGCCGTATCATATTGTGTCATTCTCATTGCATAGATGGAGGTCATTCAGTGAGTGTGCACCAGTGAGTGCATCAGTGAATGTGCATCAGCTCTCGCAGTGATCTCATTTATCCACTTGCTTTCTTTGCAACCTGCCTGTTCTGCCAACGTAGGATTATTTTCAGTAACCAATTAGCTTACCTGTCAGGATGCCTTTGGGATGTTGACTCAGAGCAAGTCCACATGGTCACAGGGTAAATGTGCCTCTTTCCACACTGGCAACTCTGAAGGCCACTATTAAACTCAGCACGCTGAAGTTTTGAGCATATTAGTTGTGCCAATTTAATGATTGGGAATGTCACTGTGTGGATTTCTGCTAATGGTGCATGTTAAAATTAATGACATAATGTATGGTTATGTGGAAATATGACAGAACTTTAATCTGTTTGATCCTGTCATCCCTCATCTCTCACTCTTACCTTCACCTTACTTTCCCTCTGATTCTGTCTCTAATTCAAGTCTATAATTCAGAATATATCAATACAATACAATACAATACAATATATCTTTATTGTCATTGCACAGGGGTACAACGAGATTGGGAATGTGCCTCCCATACGATGCAATAAATTAATTAGCTAGTCAGTATTAATTTAAACAACCCAATGAAACAAATTAGAACAGTTTTAAAACAGAATAAAGTGCAATCTGATTGATATGTGTGGTAATTGTGCCAAGCATTGCTGCTGGCAACATGTTTCCAAAAGAGAAATTCTCAAATACAAGTGAATAGTGGTAGACTCCCATAATCAAATCTGACTATTGTTTCATAATAATTAATTCAGAGTGATAGTAATTACAGTATTTCAGGTATCATCATATACCAATAAGACCAGAGTTGCAGACTGAATAAAATAGTTCCACTAAACCTTGTGCTCTGTTGAATCATGATGCTAAATCTGGGGGGAGGGAATCACTCTGAAATGATAATATCATCACATTCCAGAGAGCAAAGTTTGTTATATGCAATTTGATCTTCTGATTTTCAACACAATGGGTGCATATTGATGATGTTCTTTGTACATTTTTCAGTCCATTGTTTTTTTAATCTGCATTCAATGAAATTTTTCCACTGCTATTTCTGATAGACATGCCATTCTGGCAGGTGCAGATTGTCACCTGATAAGCATTGATATCTGTGTTATTGGGAATTCAATATGAATCTATTTTAAAATCCGTAACATGTGTTACCTCCTTAGAGATACCTACATAGAACAAGAACAAGGTGAAGGAACAAATGACAGAAATGATCGAGCAATACGAGTAGCAGTGAAATGGTATAATGAGCATCTGAAAAAATCGCAAAACAGCAATGTGCACATTCAGGTTATCTTAATGACAAATGACAGAAAGAATAAAGAGCGTGCTGAAAAAGATGGCCTGACTGCATTTACTTGTAAGTATGAGAATAGAGGAAAATTTGTTGGCAAACCACTGAAATACTGCTGGAAATCTGGTAAAATGCTTCTTGTAAAATATGATATGTACTTGCAGAAATGGTGAGCAGTTTATCCCACTTACATTAAATAGGCCGAGTACCAAATAATTTGATATGCTCAACACATCAAAATTGACAAGCACATGTTGAAATTCTTGGCAGATCAGGAAACATCTGTGAAGGTAAATGTATAGTTTACTTGTCTATTTCCCTTCACAGATGCTGTCTGACTGACTGAGTTCCTCCAGCAGCACTTTTTTTTGCCATAGATTCCAGAATCTGTGGTCTCTTATGCCACTTTAACGATTGTCTCTTTTAGTTCCCTGTGCTGGTTTGAAAAATAAATTACTATTAAGTGTATGATCATGTCTTACAGAGCTAAATCATTTATTGCTATCTTGGACACTAATGAAGAATATATTTCAATTTTTCATTTACACACTAAAAACACCCGAAATATGATATCTATCATTAATAGAATACATGTTGATTTACAATGCATATGTAAGAGGTATAACTATACAGAAAAACATGAGACTGCAGATGCTGGAAAGAGGGGAGGGGGATGGCAAGAAGGGCCAATGAGTGATTGGTGAATGAAGGAGGAGGAAGAGATGACTGTTAGATTGAACTACGTGGGGGAAGAGGAGAAGCGGAAGAGTTGAGAGATAAAGGCAGGTGCATGATAAGTGGAGGCAAACAAAAGAAAGGTAGGTGGAGCCAGGAAGGGGGAGGGGAAGTTGGTGTATGAAAAGTGTGGGTGGTAGATGGATGGGGAGGGGAATGCAAAGAGTGATAGGGGTCTGGAGGGGAGTATGAGGAAGGGGATGAAAATGGAAGGATTGGGAAGTGAGGTAGCGCGAGGATACCAGGGAGGTGAGGGTTAACCACAATTGGAAAATTCAATTTTCATGCCAATTGGGCCACGAGTTCAAGTTACAGGGGTAGAATTAGGCCATTCAGTCAATCGAGTCCACTCTACCATTTAATCATGGATGATCTCTGCCTCCTAATCCCATTTTCCTGCCTTCTCCCCATAACCCTTGATACCTGTTCTAATCAAGAATTTGGCTATCTCTGCCTTAAAAATATCCACTGACTTGGCCTCCACGGCATGAGTTCCACAGATTAACTACCCTTTGATGACCCAGGAAGAATATGAGGCATTATTCCTCGAGTTTGCATTGGGCCTCATCCTGGGAGTGGAGGAGGCCAAGGATAGACAGTGTGAGAATGGTAAGGGGACTTCTGTTCTGTTCAGCACTGCCTTCAACCACTGAAGGTCACCTCACCTACTGTCTCCTTTCTCTGTTCATTTATTTATTTACTTATTTATCTATTTATTAATTTCCCTATGTTCTCAAAATCTCTGTAAAGCGTCTTTGAGTATATGAAAAGCGCTATATAAATAAAATGTATTATTATTATTATTATTACTTCTTGGTCCATTGGCTCCTATCTCACTCCTCCCCCTCTCTTTATATTGGCTATCTTCCCTCATCCCTCTCAGTCTAGATGCAACGTTGACTGAAATGTTAGCAATTCCTTTTTCCTTGCAGAGGCTTCTCAACCTGTTTTTCTTCCACTAGATTGTTATAGCTTTACAATAGTTCCTACAGAGTTACCATTGTACGTTTTAAGATTTTAGGATATGGGATAATGTGTGAAAGTGGCATTGAGATAGAAGAACAACTATGATCTACCTGTCTGCAGGCTTGAGGGGCTGAATGGCTTGCTCTTGTTTCTGTTCTCTGATGTTCCAACAGAGGATAATCTTTCCTTGGGTTGATTTATGATTCTGCGTGGTTCAATAATGAAACATCTTTCCCACCACATCTTGCTTTTAGGTGATGAATATATCAAAAGTTTGGCTGGAAATCCTGAACTGATTGATCGACTGGCTTGCATTGCTGATGCTACTGTAAGTACTTTTGAAAGATTTACATTATGAAGTAATGGGACAGGGTTTATAATTATTTAAGTGTCCTGTGGAATCTTATTTGGCTAATGAGAAAGATGAAAACGATCAAATCAATATTATAAGCAGTGTGGCATTCCTGAGTAACCCAGATCAGCCGATGTACAATCTTGCTAATTTGGCCATAATATATCCTTATTTTGCATTGATGCACAATTGACTGATAGAAATAGTGGGATAGAATTTATCATCGTCACAGAAGTTGTCATCTTCTACACAAAATCACAATAATAATGAATGGAAGTTAAACAAACACAGTGATTCCAGTATTTAAGGATCCAAGGCATTCAAGTCATACAGTTGTACAGCAGAGAAATGGGTTGTTTCGGCGCAACTTGTTCACGCTGACTGGGATGTTTATCTACACTAATCCCATTTGCCCACATTAGGCCTGTATCCCTTATTCCTTATTTATCCAAATATAACTTTGGTGGCTTGTTCGATATAACCGCCATATTCTGTGTGGAAAAAATTGCCCTCAAAACATTTTTAAAGTTTAAATCTATGGACACCTCCATACCAAGAAAAGAACTTTGACAATCTACCCTATCTATGTCCCTCATAATATTTCAAAACCTCAATAAGGTTGCCCCCCCCCCCCCCCCCCCCACCATCCTACGATTCAGTGAAAATAAAACTAGCCTATCTAATCTCTTCTTGTAAGTAAATCTTGGATGAAAATATCCTGGCTGAAACACTGCTATCTGCTAACACTGCTATCCATTTTGCAAGCCTCACTCAGAGTCAGGCTGTTCAGATCAGATGCAGTGTATTTTTTAAACCTTCAATAACATTTAAAATCTTGGTAGCATTAAAATCTTTTCTTTAATTTAACAAAAACAAAAGTCTGAGTTATCTCATGCTAAATTGACTAAAATCTGCTTTATTATTAATAACAGTGAGTTGAAATTTAAAGTCCTGGTGTGGATTTTCTATTCTGATGGAACAGCCCACCTCAGCAGTGCTGCCTATGAGCTGCTTGCCTAAACCCTTCCTATCTATATAATAAACATTTGAAGTTTCCTCAGCTCCCTTTCCTTCCAGTAAATCTCTTAACACCAGAAGTAACACCATCAGCTTTATAGACCCTAACATCCACCTTCTCCATAAAATTCACACTAGATTGTTTTTCATTGAATACGAATTCTTGCACTCTAAAATTCAAAAACTTTCGTTCTTGGTGCCTTTCTAATAAAATGTCAACTCAATTGAAAAGCTGGCAAACTGAAAATCTATCCTGACTGAAGCCATCCACCAAACTATTATCAACACTTTCATCCACATTGGGATTTATTTGACGAGGGCCAATATGCTTGGACCCCAAACACAACATGACCCTAATCACTGGAACTACAGGTAGTTCTGCTATAATGGGCATTTTCATACTGTGAATTGGAAATTGACAAGCAGAAAAAAGAGTTGTCTTGCAAAAAATGTCTTGAAAGTAAAATCTTCCATGTAATCTCCTGACAGTAATCAGACACCATTGTCTCTTTTTGATCAATAAGGGTGTCAAGGGTTACGGGGAGGTGGCAGAGGAATGGAGTTGAGCGAGAAAGATAGATCAGCCATGATTGAATGGCTGAGTAAACTTGATGGGCCAAATCGCATAATTCTGCTCCTAGAATTTACAAACATGTGAACATAGTCTGTTACACATCAAGCAACTACTGAAATTGACAAGCAATTGCTGCTATTGACACTTGTGCAATGAAACTCTGTGTAAACAAAGTAACATACTTGCAGTAACAAAAATAAACATATAGCTATTAAAGACTTTATTTTTGAAAATAACGCTGAAAAAAACCTTTTGTTACTGCAAGCCTGAAACCTTCTGGTCCTAATGCCATTGTTTTTCTCATTGACACAATTGTATTTATAATGTGGTTTTCTATAATGCAAGGTTTTTGAGGAATGCAACTATCATATTATAGCAGAACTACCTGTACCTGAATCACTGCCCGGATTAGATATCCCATTTTCCACACTATTAAACACGGCCTGATTTAACACAGCTTCCTTTTTGCTAAACTCAGCCTCTTATCCAAAAACTGCTATCGGTTTTCAAACTGAGAACCTTAACAATTCATTTTCTTTCTTGAATATTTTTGTTTCCTTTTCAGTCCAAGTGGATGGAGGCCTCCCTTTCTTCGTCTCCCAAATAAGAAGTTTTTTGTAAATTTATCATTGCAGCTTTGCATTGGTTGGTGCTTTCTCATATGCAGCTCGAGTTCGATCAACTGCAATGGGAAATGAGTGAAAACATCATTTAATATGAAGTACCTTATACAGTATTGAAAACTTGTAGTGATTGGCTCATTTAGTGTAAATAAAAAAATGAATTTTGTTTCATTGTAGAAAGAAATAGAGAGCAGTAAGCTGATTTTTACAGAACATTTGGCTCTGTCCAAAATACAACAAGGTTTGAAGTCTAATTCTTACCTCCAAGGAACCTTTCGAGCCAACAGAGACAATTATCTGGAAGCTACAGTCTGGGTCCATGGTGAAGAAGGAAAAATCAAAGAGGTGAATCTGTTTATTTCTTTGTATCCCTTCATCTGATGTTTAGTTTTGAAGAGAATGGGTTGGAACTTTTAGTTTCTGAGGGAATTCTGTGATCTTTAGGGTTTCCAATTTGGATCCCTTTAAATTTGGTTCAGTGGAAGTCTGTTGCCTATGGCAACAAGGGTTGAACATGAATGAGTTTTGACATTGTTAGTCCACATCAACCCCATGGTGTAAATTATCTTTCCTGTTTTTTTTAAGTTACTTCTGAAATTTTCATTGACCAGTAAAGATGATGGTCCATGACTTAATCTAGGATAAAAATAAAAAGCCTTTACCGTTACATGTTCTAGGAATTAGGATATTCCTCATGTTCTTAAATTTTTAATGGAATCTCAGTATTTTTCTAGTTCAATAAAAAATGTGATGTATGCATCACACTGTAAGTAGCTTCTACAGGGTGTTTCCAATTGTATTTCACCAATGTAATAGATAAATGTATAAAGCACCGTACACAATACTTACTAATTATACTAAGTAACTTAGAAATATGGTGAAAACAAATTAATATTGGATTTGACTTGTGTTATTGCAGATCCTTATTCAGGGGCTGAAGAATCTAAATCGCGCTATTCATGAAGATACAGTAGCTGTAGAATTGCTCCCCAAAGAAATGTGGATTGCACCATCAGCAGTTGTACTTCAAGATGAAGACCAAGCTGAAGAAGCTGGAGAGGATGAGCAAGAACTACTTGTAAGATCTAATACTGTGCCCATTTACTGCATTGCTAGTAGAATGTTAGAAAGTATACATCATAATAACCAGAATTTAATTTGGCCAAATTGACCTATATCCAAATGATTATCATGTAAACTTCAGTAATTGTCTTTGTAAGCATTGTTTTTTTTGTGAAGGGTTGTGGCATAGGCAGTGTAGATGCTGAAATTAAGACTGCATTTTAAAATGCCAAAAGAGGCGGCACGGTAGCGCAGCGGTAGAGTTGCTGCTTTACAGCGAATGCAGCGCCGGAGACTCAGGTTCGATCCTGACTACGGGTGCTGCACTGTAAGGAGTTTGTACGTTCTCCCCGTGACCTGCGTGGGTTTTCTCCGAGATCTTCGGTTTCCTCCCACACTCCAAAGACGTACAGGTATGTAGGTTAATTGGCTGGGTAAATGTAAAAATTGTCCCTAGTGGGTGTAGGATAGTGTTAATGTACGGGGATCACTGGGCGGCACGGACTTGGTGGGCCGAAAAGGCCTGTTTCCGGCTGTATATATATGATATGATGATGATAATACATTTTTGGGGGATGGAAGCAGAGATAATGATGCCATAGCACCAGCAGCAAGTCACTTAGTACTCACCATTGATTGATGTACGAATAATTTTCTCACTAAATTCTCATCCATTTGCCTTTGGTGACATAGGCATCACATGAGACATAATAAACCAAGTAGATTTTATCGCCTCTGGCAAAATCTCCTCCACAGCCTCCAACCTTATAGTTTCCCAACCCTGTACTGCTCGTTTCAATCTCCTCCGTAAAATCCTCGACCAGGACTGCCCTGACAGACACATTGTTTCTGCCTGCTCCTGCCCTATCGATCTCCTCTCCAATCCCTCGATTTTATTGTCTCTCCCTTTGTCAAGTCCCCTCCAATCTACATCCAAGACCCCCAACACACTCCTCACCAGTTCAAGGACTTTTGATTTAAGGGCCCCATCTTTACCAGGAACACTCAGTCTCTTTACACATCCATTCCTTATCAGAAAGGTCTTGGGGCCCTGCTGTTCTTTCTTGAACAGAGACCCAATCAGTTTCCCTCAAATAACACTCTCCTCTGCGTGGCGTAACTTGCTCTCACCCTTAATAACCTCTTTTTTTACTTCCCTCACTTTCTTGAAGTCAGAGGTGTAGCCATGGGCATTTACATGGCCCCAGCTATGCCAGTCTTTTTTGTTGGTAACGTTGCACACTCCTTGTTCCAAACATACCCTGGCACCATTCTTCAACTCTGCAACATCGACAACTGTATCGGGGCCAGCTTCAGCACCTCCACAGTACTGATTGATTTCATCAACTTTACTACCAACTTCCACACTGCCCTTAAATTCACTTTGAGTATCTGACACGCTCTCCCCTTTCTCGATCTCCCTGACTCTAAGACATTGAATAGTATCAACTAATGTCTGTGCAAAGCCACTGATTCTCACAGCTTCCTTGACTCCTCCAACCTGCCTCTTGCAAGGACTCCATATCTTGCTCTCAATTTTGTCTTTTTCTGCCACATCTGCTTCCAAAATGAGGCCTTAAACTCCAGGACATTTAAGATGTCCCCTTTCCTCACCCATATCTCATCTATATAATGTAGTTCTGCTCTTACCCCGAGCTGGCACAAGGATAGAATTCTCCGGGTTGTCAGTTTTGATCCCACCAGCTCCTTGCTTCACTCATCCTTTCCCTTTTAACTTGACCCTCCCAGGTACTTTCCTCTGCAATTCCAAGAGATATAACACTTGGCCTATAACACTATAACACCGCATTCCCCTCCTCCTTCCCAGATCTCCCTCTATCTTCCTGTCTCCACCTATATCCTTCCTTTGTCCCGCCCCCCTGACATCAGTCTGAAGAAGGATCTCGACCCGAAACGTCACCCATTCCTTCTCTCCTGAGATGCTGCCCGACCTGCTGAGTTACTCCAGCATTTTGTGAATAAATCGATTTGTACCAGCATCTGCAGTTATTTTCTTAGACTAGGCAATGTTTTTACTGAATAATTATGCTCTTGTCAGCCAGCCCTATTAGATCTGCTGGTTGATAATCATGTTAACTCCTGTTCCCATTCCCTTACTAAGCTTTTTGTCTTTGGTCTCCTCTATTTCTAAAGTGAGGCAACATGCAAATTGGAAGAACAGCACCTCATATTCCACTTGGGTATCTTACAACATTGGAATCTCTAATAATAATACCTTCCTCCCCCCAGCTCTCTTTTCCCTGCACAAGTGCACGCACATTTCTCTCGCCATCATGTCACTCTGGTCCTTTCTCGTTTTTTATATGTTCATCTTCCATCGAGTCCACATACCTCTTTTATTCCCCCCCTCTTTGCACTCGTCCTCTTTCACCCATATCCCACCATCTGAATTTATATTTCACCCTTTTTTTCTCTTATCTGACGTCTGTCTATTTGTTTCCTTTTCACCTCTAGTCATTATCACTTACCCTACTCATTTGCCAATCCTCCCCTTCGCCTGCCTCCCTATCACTTCACAGGCTTGTTCCACCCCCACGTCTCTCTTCAACCTTTCTCCCCTCCTACTCTAATCAGTCTGAAGGACTCTGACCCAAAATGTTATCTGTCCATTTGATCTGCAGATGCTGCCTAACCCACGGAGTTCTCCAGCACTTTGCTTTTTGAATTAAAATATTTAACTAAGTCCTATTGATTCAGGTTTATGGGATGGGTTGGTGGTTGTTGCTATTAACTTCAAAGTGATTGTCTCTGGATTGGTGCAACTGCTAAGTTTCTAATCAGCAGATCAGAATAAATTTGGCAATCTGTACCATTACGTTATTTTATCTTTTGACTTATTACCCATTTGATAAAAATGCGTACTCTTAAATTTAAATATAAAGAGTTTATTTGCCTATGAAATGTTTTTGCATGAGAATATTTAAATTGGATCATTTGAATCAATTAATTATCAAATTGTTCTGATCGGGAACATAATTCCAAAAGTTAATAAAGCGGCGTTTAAAATGTTTATTCTTTCTTTAAGATGAAGAATGCTGCAACTAAGAATGCTTCAAAGCCAACAGGTAAAGTTGTTGGGATAATTAAACGGAACTGGAGACCATTCTGTGGTATGATTTCAAAGTCAGCAATTAAAGAGGTGAGTCTAAAGCTGTTTGGTTAATATTATAAAGTGTAATTCTTGAATAGAAGTATACATGTTTATTACCTGTATTTTTATCTGTATTTCAAGTCAACAAGGCATTTGTTCACACCGGCAGACCGCAGGATCCCTAGGATTCGAATAGAAACACGACAGGCTGCTGCACTTGAGAAGCAGAGAATAATTGTGGTCATTGATGGTTGGCCAAGAAATTCTCGCTATCCCAATGTAAGTTTATCGGTTAAGCATTTTTGTTTTGCTTACATAGGCTGTAATCAAAATAACATATTACGGCTCAAACTCAAGCAGTGTGTACTGTCCTCCGTATTTAGAAAATTATGATTCAGTCTGCCTATAATTTAACTAAAATAGCGAATATTTTGTTCTATATTCACAACTGCTATATTAGACAACCATCGGCTCTTGTGAGTTTGAAACAACATATTAAAATTATTTAAAAATTAATTAGGATCAGCAACTAAGTGTAATTGGTCCCATAATGTAATTGCTCCACCTTATTATTTATTCTACATAAATGAATGGCTACATATTTTATTATATTGTAGAGCATTTGCCATGTCCTTGAATATTCAGTTCATCAGCCTCTCTCCCTGTAGCTTTCCTCCATCTTTCTCACAGCTCAAATTGCCACCTGGCTTTGTATTGTCAGCAAACCTGAATGTATTCCTGTTGATCCCTTTGACCAAATCATTGTTAAATATTGTGAACAGTTTGGACTCCAGCATCAATCCCTCTGGATTACACAGGAGACAACCTCTCAACCTTTGTTTATGAAGGGAAGTAGCATGGTGAGCCTCACACCATGTGATAGGGAATCTAGAGCTCTTAAAGATAGCGGAGTCAAGGGATATGGGGAGAAGGCAGGAATGGGCTAGCTCGAAGGACCGAATTCCTGCACCTATTGCCTATTGTCTATTGGAGAGGATTCGACAGGATACGATATGCATTTGGAAAAGAATGGAGTAAATAAGGAAAGTCGGCATGGTTGTGTCTGCGCCAGGTCACGTCCGACTAACTTGTTTGTGTGGAATGAGATGGTAATAAATTTTATGGATAAGGGTAAGGCAGTGGATTTTGTCTACATGGATTTTAGTAAGGTATTTGATAAAATCCCAATTGGCAGGCTGATCCAGAAGATGAAGATGCATGGGATTCTGAACTAGCTTACCCAATGTGGTTACAGAAAGTGAAGAAGGCTGTCAAAGTTACAGCCGGATTTAGATCAGTTCTAGATATGGACAGAGAAATGGGAGTTTAATCCAAGCAAGAGTGAGATGCTGCGGTTTGAGAGGTTGAATGGAAGGGGGAAATATGCAGTTATTGGCAAGATCTTTAACACTATTCATATACTTAAAAATCTTGGGGTCCAAGACCATAGCATTCTGAAAGTGGCACCAGGAATAGATGGAGTGGTAAGGAAGACACATGCTATACTTGTCTTCATCAGTCAATGCATTGAGTATAAGAGGAATTGTCTAAAACCTGAAAATTCAACTAGAGTCCACGCCTATGCTTGGCCAATAACTCTCAATGGAAAGTATATCTGGTTAAGGTATTGGGAAGGAAATATATGGCTTGTCAGTTCTTATAGCTGAATAGATTTCTGACACTTGGTGTCGATATGCATGCTTGCACCATAGCTGCCTGTTGCATGTACTCGAACATCTTTGGTCCCATCAGAATTATTATCCTCTCGATTCTGAAATCAGGAGAGAGAAAAGAAAATGGACAAAACAGTATGATTTGAAAACTATATACTGTGATGAACTTTTACAGGGCCACTTTGTCAGAAGCCTCGGAAACGCTGGCGATAAAGAAACAGAAACTGAAGTTCTTCTGTTGGAGCATGATGTCCCCCATCTACCTTTCTCACAGGCTGTTCTTAGTTTTCTACCTAAGATGCCTTGGGAAATCACAGAACAGGTATTGTGTTAAACATTACACATTATTTATTAACTTGAAGATAATGATTTTGAAAGCAAAGAACAAAAACTTAGCTATCTTGCCATTTGGATGCAAATATAGATAGAGGCATGTCATTTAATTCAGCTTTTCTAACTGTTGTGGATGTGGGCTAAAATGGGTCAAAGTCATTACAACCCAGAATAAAGAAAACTCAATACAATGTTCAATTTAAGTGAATGTGTTGGCAATCAAATATCTTAAATTCAACACATAATAGATTATAAATATTTATAATGGTAAATATAAAAACTAAATCTGCAAACAACTTCTGAGTAATTCTGTGAAGTGCATAAAATATATTTAATTTAAAAAAAAAGATAAATTATGGTTTCAAGGAAACATAGCTGTTTTCAATGAAGGACAAGTAAACAAATACCCCCTGATCAATCCAATCTGTCATCTGCAAAATTAAGTAAACCTGGTGTATTATAACTGATTAATTGCCATATCCCTGGTGCGGCTCGGCTGCGGGACTTTTCACCGCTGGTGCGGCTCGGCTGCGGGACTTAGCTGCGCAAGGCTTGGTCGCGGGCCTTTCATCGCCCGGTTCGGCCGCGAGACGTTTCAGCGCCCGGTGCGGGGACTGTGCGGGTCGGTCGGGGACGAGCTGTCTGTCCGTGGGCGTGGGGAAGAGAGGGGAAGTTTGTTGCCTCCATCACAGTGAGGGGGTGTTTGGAGTCACTGTGATGGACGTTTGTGTTGGGGTTATGTGTCTTGTGTTTTTTTTTCTTTTTGTTTCTATGACTGCTATATAGTTTCGTTCGGTACTTCGGTACCGAACGACAAATAAAGCTCTGTTATACCTGTTATACCTGTTATGATTTCCTTAAAAAAAGTGGTAAATGGATATAACCAGGATAATTCTTCAGAAGAGGGTGAGGGTGGCAGGTGAAAAATGTGCAGTTTTTTAATTTTTCTGATCAAAATAATCAAAAGATATCTCGACGATCATTGTGACTGATTTACCTGAAGTAGCGACCATTTGTGGGTAATAATATCTGCGTCAGTCAGCAATAGGTATACCTGTAACTTAAAAAAATTCATTGATTTGGCATTGTTCACATGAAATAGCTACCTCTTCAGAGATCTCTGTTCTCCAGGAAAAGAACCACTTCCTGACATAAACTAAAACTTGCTTCATGCAAAATTAAATTGACTCCCATTACACGCAACCCTGGTGTGCTCGGGAGGTTTTGTATTCTTAGAAAATGGTCAGCATCACAAGTTTTTGCATTACAAAGCCACGTCATCCGTGTGAATCGAGAATCAAGTTGGAATTTTTTTTTCTACATAAATTCTGTGAAAATTTTATTCTGTGTCTTAGATATTTAGGGAGACTTTTGTGAATTCTGTAAGGGCAAATTTCTGTAATCCGAATGCTTATAACATGGCATCGCCTGCACCTCCTGACCTAGTTACAGTCAGAACCTTTCATCCCGAACAGAATCTGTTCCCTTTCTCTTATGTATCAATCAAACCATCTTGGAGTCTGCTTCATTAAAAATTATAATCTCAACTTTTGATACTAAAGCAGCTTTATACTAACCGTCTTTCCACACTTTCCAATCTAGTATATGAGGAGATCAAGGCATGGCACAGTATTTGTAAATAAAATTCAACAAAGGTCATGTACAAGGACAAACTAGTATGTCCTATAATGTACTCAGTAGTACTATTAATGTATCTCAATATTCTTTTACTTCTCATATTACTTATTTGATGAAATTCATCCACTAATCTGCCGTACTAAATTGCAGGATTTGAAGAAACGGATGGATCTAAGGCATCTCCATATCTGCAGTGTGGATCCTCCTGGATGTACTGATATTGACGATGCTCTGCACTGTAGAGAATTAGAGAATGGAAATATGGAGGTAAATTTAAATCTTTCTTGATTCTTGAAAAAACAATTTGTTTTAAGAGAAAGTTACGAAGAGACATCAGAAGCAAAAGAATTGTATAAAAATACCAGCAGCCAAATAGAAAAAAAGTTAGAAATAAAGCATCGACAAGAGATATCTTGATGCCCTGAGTCCATTTAGTTCTGCTGTCATAGTTTTCAGACCATGAAGTTATGGCAAACATACATTTTAAGTACAGCCTCATAATTACAGACCTCTTTATAACAGATTTTGACTAGCAGATGGAGTGTCCCCACAGTAATCAGACACCACTATCTCTTGAAGAAAAAGAGGCTGCAGGAGGTCATGAAAATTGACAAGCAATTGCTTCAGTTGACACGTGCAGTGATACTCTATTAAGCAATGTAACAAAAAGCCTTTAGTATTTTTTGCTTGCAGTAACAAAACTACATTTTTAAATGTTAAGAAGAACTTTGTATTTAAAACCAACTTGTTTCACAGGGTGACCACTGGGCGGTTGGAGTGGTCACTTGGTTATAGTTATAACCTCACTTGGTTATAGCAGACAATCAGCAATAATGGGCACCATTTTCGCCTCTTCCCCCAGGGTCCGTCACAACAAGAGTTATCTGTAATAACTAGTTTTGTTGTGCACTGTCTTTTGAATTAAGCAGGTTTGAGAGATTGACTGAAGTACTGAATGCGAATAATGTGAACAGTTGGTTATCTTCAATTTCAGGGTAAATTGGAGATGAAAGTGAAGTGCAAGTATTAAATTAAGAGCTATTCTCTGCAGGAACCTGTTTTAGTTACAATATTTTACACACTGGTGCATCAGAATGGGACGTTAATGTTTCAGACTTCATCTCTCTCGCATCTGATCATTGCAGTGGCACAGTAGTTTACAGTTGCTTACATCAACTTATTCCCAACTCAGACTCAAAGTTAAATATTGAGCAAATTGGAACTCCTGGGGGCAATTTAATTTAATGTGTTTCTATTTCTGAGCAGAGAATGGCTTTGGAATGCAGCAAAATAATTCACTGAGTAATGATAGGAAAATAAGTAGGTTCCTGCAGTAATAGATTTCTTAATGCTTCAGACATGATAACTGATCATTTTTTAATTTCTAATTAATTTGTTATATTTTTGTAATGTGTTACTATGGCTGGATGTAAGACGTAAAATGCCCCCGCGTTAGTCCTATTCTAGTATTGTGGGTCCGCATCTCTACAACAAACATGTGATTTATAAATTGGAGCATTGTTTAGCTCTCTTATTTAAATCTGATACTTTAGGAATAATATTGTTCATGCAGGTTGGGGTACATATAGCAGATGTGAGCCATTTCATTCGTCCAGGAAATGCACTGGATCAAGAGTCAGCAAATCGGGGAACTACCGTTTATCTTTGTGAAAAGGTATGTATGCTACAGTTCTGATTCTAATTTTAAATAATTTTGCCATGCACTGTTTATCATTAGACTTGGTTCATACATAGGTCTAATTATTAGACAAACATCGGATACAACTCTGTGGTGTACATGGGTAGAATAAATGTTTGTGCTATTCAATTGATTAAACTGGGAGTCCAATTGTTGCATTGTTCTATTTCTATGATTTCATTGGGTGCAGTAATACAGAATTGTACTATTATTAATAATTCAGATATTTCTATTTTGCAATAGAGAATTGACATGGTTCCAGAACTGCTCAGCTCGAATCTTTGCTCTTTAAGATCCAACGTGGAGAGGTGACTTGGTTTTCTATGTATGCCCTAAATTCATACTTGCTTGTTTTCTAACCTTTCAACTCGACCCTTGATAAGCTCTCAGTTAAAGACGAGTGCACGTTATTTATTTTTGCTCCTCCAACCAATTAATTATAGTGAGAAAATTAGTTGATATCTAACCTACGCCATGTTTACCAAATTAACAGTAAAATGATGATATGCCAGAGAATAAATCCTACACACCCTCAAGCTAAAAGTAGGACATCAAAATAAATCACTAATAATTTTCAAAATGTGTTCATTTTTGAAAGTTATGACAATTTGGTATATATTTTTCTTTCACAGGTTTGCATTTTCTTGCATATGGGAAATGACACACAATGCTGAAATTCTACGTACTACGTTTACAAAAACTATAATTAATTCTAAGGTAAAGTAACTTTTATAAATAGTTTATCTGGGAATTCCTTTCAGTCAGTTGCAAATTATGTTGGTTAAGTCCGCCAAGGCATACGGGATATCCCGGTTGCTAACTATTTTAACTCCCCTTCCTATTCCAATGCTGACTTTTCTGTCCTGGGCCTATTGCATTACTAGAGTGAGATCACATGCGAACTGGAGGAACAACACGCGGTATTTCATTTGGGTAGCTTACAATCTAACGGTATGAATTTTGAATTCTCCAATTTTAAGTAAACCTCTAACAAACACCCCCTCCCCTTCTCTCCTACATCTCCCCCTTCCCATCCACCTCCCCCTTCCCATCCACCTCCCCCTTCCCTCCCATGTGGCTTACTTGGACTCTTGCTATTTCTTCCCTTCACAGCTCCCCTTCTTACTACTCTCCTCCCCCTGGCTTCACAATCTGCAACTTTTCAAAATGATCACTTACCCTCTCTTCTTATATCTGGCCTGTCAAAACCCCCCTCACCTGTGTCAACCTATTACCTACTGTGCTCTGTCCTGCTTCTCCCCTTTTTCAGCTTGCTTCTCACTCCTCCCCCCCCCGCAATCAGTCCGAAGAAGGGTCTTATCCCGAAACGTCAAGTTCTCGCCTCTCTATTCTAACACATTTCCATGTTCTCTAAAGATGCTGCCTGACGTGCTGAGTTACTCCAGCACTTGGTGACCTTAACCAGCCAGCATCAACCAACCTACATGTTGGTTAAGTGGTTGTGAAGAGAAAATTGGCAAGAGCTGAAAAGTTAAAAAACAAGGACGAGGACCAGAAAACTTCAACATCTATTATATCTCAAGCCATCGTCTTCCCCTTTCCCTCATCTTTCTCCTTCTCAAAGCCTCTCTCCTTATAGTCATTTCATCGCCCCTTCAAGGTTCCTTCCATCCTCCCATGGTCCAGTCGATCCCCTGTCAGCTTGAGTTGGTGCTGAGCATCAGTCACCCAGAGTCCTTGTTATAAGTACTGTAGGAAGGAAAGACCCAACTTCGCTCCTGCACCTCATTAAGAATGTGGGTTATGTATTCAGCCCAGGGGAGTTGGGGGATTGTGTCTAACTCAACAGAAGTGAATTTGGAAAACCTGTGAGGCAATTTTGGGAAGTATAATGGAAAAAATAAAAGTGACATTGTGCGTAGGGGAGAGGAAAGAGTCCAACACATTAACATGTTTGGCCTGCAGTCCAGAGCAATCTGGTAGCTCACAAGGGGGTTGTGGACTTTTTTTCATTTGGAAATGATTCTCTGGCTGACAGTATCCAGGATTAAAGCTTTACAAAAACTAGTTTATTACTTTGTCACTGCATTAATCATGTATTTTAATGATATTAATTGGCAGCTCTGAGCTATATTTCATTCTGAATCCGAAGGATGTATTCTATGAGCCATCGTTATCACCTGTGTGGACGTGATATTTGTAATTGTTTAATACTAGGTATAATATTTATGTTCCAGGCATCACTTACATATGTTGAAGCACAGATGAGAATTGATGATAAAAACATGATTGATGAGGTTACAAAAGGACTTCGATGCTTAAATAAACTAGCAAAAATTCTGAAAAAGCAAAGGATTGACAAAGGGTGAGATTTAAAGTAATTGATAAAACACCTGCAGCTGACGTAGAATATGTAACTCAGGGGTATTTCCACCACCTAATATCATACGTTATGGGTTCAAGTTCCATTTCAGCACCAAATCAAGGAGTCATTTGAACATTGTACCGAAGGAGTGCATTTCTGTCAGAAGTACTGTATTTTGGTTGAGGTATAAAATTAAAATGATATCTTAAGCTTCCAAAATGTGCAAAGCAGAATTTGAAGGAAAGTACCAAAGATGTCTCAGTAACTAGGTCAAACTGTGTACTACAACTAGCAGATAATATTGTTTTTATTTAATGAAAAAAAGATATACACAAAATGTTGATTTTATATTTCATCCAAATTGTGTAAGCATAAGACGCCATTTTGATTTTATATCTCATCTGAAAGACAGTACTTTTAACAGAAATACACTCCCTCAGTACCACATTTCAAGTGACTCCTTGATTTTGTGCTGGAATGGAAGTAGAAGCCATTAATTTCAAATCTGTATATTATTTTTGGCTGGTGATCAGTTCTTGAATAAGGCATTGGTAGTGGTTGGTTCGGTATTGGTTTATTATTTTTGTCAGGTGTACTGAGATACAACAAGAAACCTTGTTTTTCTTGCAATCCAGACAAATAAAACCACACAAGAGCATAATTAAGCCATACACAAGTTCAACAGGTAGTGCGAAGAGAACGGTAACAATGCAGGAAATAGCATTACGTCAACAGAAAAAGTGTAGATAAAAAATATGCAAGGGCTGCAACAAGGTAACAAGGTAGTGCGGGAATACATCCTCAGCATTTGGGATAAATAAATATCAGTTCTTATGGCTTATGTGACACAGAAGCTTTCTTCCCAAATAGGCTTGCCTGATCAGCCTTATTAAAGTGAGGGCTTGTAACAGGTAACTGGCTGTTTGAGATGTCACAAATAAGTATTAATTAGGCTGGTGAATTAATTTATTGTTTATTTTTATATTTTGTCTTCCAGTTTGAGCTATAAAGATCTACATGCCCTCTAAATGAAATCTGTTTTGTTTCAGTGCTCTCACGTTATCTTCTCCAGAAGTTCGATTTCATATTGACAGTGAGACTCATGATCCTATTGACCTTCAAGCAAAAGAATTAAAGTATGTACCTCAGAAGTAGAATTTAGGGTATCCTTGAACAAGTAGCTGCTCTATTGCAGAATTATTTGTTCAACTGTTATCATGGTTCGTGCTTACCAACTTTTAAAAACAATTGTATTCTACATTAAATTTTTAAGCAGTTGATGTTCTCAAATGGTGTTGCAGATCAATTTATTTAATTAATACAACTCTTGAATATTGATTTTGTAAATCCAAATACATTTTGTCCACAAATTATTTTCAAACCATATTGTAAAGTGATTTTAGTTTGTTACACTTCTGTATAAAGGCAAATTTCCTTTATAAAACCTTTGTAAGCTGCAAATAACATGTATTACTTAGAATGTTTTCCCTTTCATTTCATGTCTTTCAATCCAAATATGGTCAGTTCTCGGTATTATTCAAATTTTCAATCAAATTCTGACAAAAATATCCAAAAGTCAAAGAATTTGAAATAAGGTCAAGGCATGAGTACAAGAAGGACGGCTTTGCTTCCATTTTATAATTGAAGTGGAAGTAAAGTCAGTCCTAAGCAACATCATTGAAAACAAATATATCCCATCTTTTTTTCTGAAGAACTAGTTTTTTGCTTAATTGTTAAAAAACAGAATAGGTTTTATAATCTAAGATAACATATTATTTGCTTCAAAAACAGGGAAACCAATTCAATGGTAGAGGAGTTCATGTTGCTGGCAAATATCTCAGTTGCGCAGAAAATTTATGAAGAATTCTCAGAATGTGCACTCCTCAGAAAGCATCCAGCACCTCCTCTCTCTAACTACGACATCCTTGTGAAAGCAGCAAGTTCCAAAGTGAGTAAAGGACATGATAACGTATTGATTGAAATGTTTCCTAATTGTTTGAGATTTGAATAAAGTGTACTTTTCAGATGCTGTCTCATTGGAGAAAATTTGACCAAGTGCAAAGACGAATCCTGAATATGGATGAAGAGGAGAAATGGGACAGTCAAATTCTCTGCACATTTTTAATTTTCTTGCTCTTATAAATAACCCTTTGATCCCTTTTTCCTCTTGCTCTTAGCTAGCCTTCTTAAATGCATCAGCAATATCCCATCATTGACTGTAATTGTGGCATCCACCCAGTGTTTATTCTAAATTCCTTATTTGATTTCACAGTGACTACCCTGCATTAATGTCCTCTGATATAGCTCTGGCCCACTTAGCAGGGCCCCAGTCTGGTGCTCTCCATCCATTTGCCAGGGTCCCTGTTCCCTCGCTTTTTCATATGTTTGTTTTGTTTAAGATCAAGAAACATTGTTCTATATTCAGGAAGTGTTAAACAGACCTGGTGTAATCTGTTTACTATCCTTCTAATGAGATAATCTGTGTATTTGTTGCAGCCACTAGAATAGGATCTACAATTAGAAGCCTTTCAAGAATAGCTCACAGATATTTAAAAAAACCCAGAAATAAATCTGATGAATGAAATTCAACAAATGGACAGCTGAAATGTACATGTTGGTATTTAGTTAAATGTTGATTTTTTTCCGATATTGGTGAAGCTATCTGAGTCCAATTATGACCTCTAGTGCTGACTGTGGAGTTTGCAGTTTTCCTGACCATTAATATGTAGCTGAATCATAGAATCTTGGTTGTGGCGGGGAATCGGTGGGAATAACTTTGATAGGATTAGTATAAAAATGGGTGCATCATGGTCAATGCGAAATCAGTGGCTGAATGGCCTGTTTCTGTGCTATATATCATTATGTATTAAATAGCATAAACCCTTTTTAAAAACTAAACACAAAATATTTGTGATCTGTTTCCTATATTTCTCAGAATTTAATTATCCAGACAGATTCAGCAAAGGCTCTGGCAGGGTCTTTGGATAAAGCAGAGGTTCCAGGATCCCCATATTTGAACACACTCCTGCGAATCCTAACCACGCGTTGTATGATGCAGGCTGTGTACTTTTGCTCAGGAATGGACACCGACTTTCACCATTTTGGTCTGGCTTCACCCATCTACACTCACTTCACATCACCAATCAGAAGGTATACATATTGTACTAAGCACTTATTTAATCTTCAGTATAGCAGCAAAATAAATGACCATATACTAGCAGTCCACCCCATGACGAAACTTCATTAATGAAAACAGTCTTATTATGATGTGATTGCTTAGATGTGTGCTGCAGACCAAGATAATTGTGGGAGAAATGATTCTTCTGTTTTGTTGGAATGGATTCTTAAGGACAAATTGTATTTCCTCAATTGTACTTCCTTATTTAACATGGAGCATATTGAAGTATGATTCTTGTTCTTAAAACTGCAAAGTTTATTTAGCTGGATGTAGGTAATGCTGTTCTTAAAAGGTTATATCCAATTAGACTATTGACTAAATGCCAGTTATTTCTTATTTAGTGTTTCACTGTATAAATATCAATCTGATTTC
Organism: Rhinoraja longicauda; assembly: GCF_053455715.1. Lineage (NCBI taxonomy): Eukaryota > Metazoa > Chordata > Chondrichthyes > Rajiformes > Arhynchobatidae > Rhinoraja > Rhinoraja longicauda. Next base: position 26,458,428 of record NC_135959.1, on the reverse strand, counting down.
TGAATTGGTCCAAGGAGAAGCTACAATGCTGATGACACATAAAAAGCGCTTCCCATAAAGATCCAACAATCCCAGTCATAGGAACTTTTCCTTATCAGATGATTGCTTCTGTTGGATATCAATTCCCTGTCACCCTGGTTCTGTGATGCCATTCAGCTGACTGAGCAATCAATCCGTAAGAATACTTGCAAACAGGAAACCATTTTGAATAATGTTTTAAGCATTACATTAAGCATTGTATAACGAGTATAATACGCATATTTGCCAAAGTAAAAGCTGAAGTAGTATAAATGAACCTAAATTTTTTAAAAAGAACAATCCGTTACAATCTTGTGATTTTCAGAGCTAGGTAGTCCCAAAAGCTGTATTTATGATTTTCTGTATCATGAATGTTCACTTTGACCGTATGTAGTTCAGTATATTTTTTATTGTGAAGCTATTTTGTAATAATTTAAAAAGTGCATTTGTTCAGTTGGTTTCCATCCATTCTATAAAAAAGCATGTAAACATCGTAGCCTGAAAGGTATGATGGATCAATGATTGTAGCTTCAGGTTTTAGAAGTAAACTGTACATATATGAAAATCCCAAGGCTGCTGTTCTTTTCAGCAGTCTGAAGAAGGGACCCGACTCAAAATGTCACCTATCCATTTCCTCCAGAGATGCTGCCTGACCCGCTGAGTTTCCCCTGCAGTTTGTGCTTTTTTTTGTAAACCAGCATCTCCTGCTCCTTGTTTCTCTAAAGGAATATTTAGGATGGCACTAAAAATCTTGTGTTGCTTCATAAAGATAGGAGAGCCCAATGAAAACAACAGGAGTGCATCTCCTCTCATGCCACCTGCCCACCCACGCTATCTGTCACAGATGTGTACATACTCCATTACTCTCAAGCCATCTCACAATCTATAGAATAGGAGTGGAAACCAATCATCCTTGATTCTGAGACTGTCCGAGAAGAAGAATACTGCAAAATCTGGACCTTACATTTTACATATATGATGTTATTTGGATCTTTAATGTTCCTTTTGGATTTTCTGGCCAACATTTTGATGAATATTGCTTGATCATTGAGTCATTTATTTATCTGTGTTTTGCCTCATTGTAGATATTCAGATATAATAGTACATCGCCTCTTAGCTGTGGCAATTGATGCTGACTCCACCTATCCAGATATCATGGATAAACATAAACAACAAGCATTGTGTAATAACCTCAACTATCGGCACAAAATGGCACAATATTCCCAGCGGGCTTCAGTGGCATACCACACCCAGGTAAAACAAAATAACGACAAAATATTTACTCTTCATAAGTAATATATGTCGTTTTTCTTTAAACCTCAACATCTTCACATAGTAGAAATGTCCCATTAAAGAATCACTGTTTTGCATGTTTATTGGATAGGAAGTTTTTAGCAACTCAAGGATATGTAAACAATACATTTTGTTTGTACTTTTTCTTTTCTACCTTCTACTTATGCCCAATTCCTCATTGGTATGTAATATAAAGACAAAGCTGAAGCTATCCATCACTGTTTTCCAATCTAAAGTTCAGGATTTTTAAAAACTTAACCGTTCATTAATGTATTACAGCAATGTACAAGAATTACTATTTGATCATGCACATCCAGTTATGTAGACAATTGCAGCACATGATGCCATTTATGATCCATTCAAGCCTCCTATCTTATTCGAGTTTTATTTTTCTGAATTCTGTATCTGATTTGTTCGTAACTTCTTTGTACCGATGTCTTTAGTTTTGCTTTTCCATTCAATTGGGAATGTTTTCTGTGTCCACTCTACTGAAACCTTCCCGAATTTAGCAGATATCCATTTGATTAAACAATCAGGCAAGATGTTAACTTCCAATCAGGAGATACCACCTGTTGACCTGTCTCCCGTAGCGACCCTCACACTTCCAGACCCAGCCATCCATGTCACTATTTTATACATCCTCTTCAGTGTCCATATGCAAGTTAAACTTATACATAACATCCCAAAGTGAGGTCCTGCCAAAACCTAGCAGCTTATCTCACTCATAAAAAAAAAAAATTAACAAATAAATCTGATGGTTTCATGAACTTGATTATATTTTGTCAAACTTTTAATGATGTGTTTTGTGAGCCAAGACTCAGCATATACCTATCCTATTTAGATACTTTTAAAAGTTGTGCTTTTCTTTGGCAGTTTAATTGTGATCCTTTTTATTCTTGACCCACACATAATTACATTTTCCTACTTTTCAAACAGCTTGTGTGCATCAATGAAGCTAATTTTCATTTGTGATTAAAGTAGTCAGAACTTCTATTATGGCAATATTCTAGCTTTAAAGCAACTTATGTTGAATATATAATTAATATGCCAGTGAGTTTTGGATTTTACTTTGTTGTGCATTTACCACAAACTACTGAACTTGTTCTGTCCAATGTTATTACAGTTATTCTTTAAAAACAAAGGAATTGTTGATGATGTTGGTTACATTCTGTTTGTGAAAAAGAATGCTATTGTGGTGCTCATTCCAAAGTTTGGGTTGGAGGGAACAGTTTTCTTTGAAGAGAAAGGCAAGCAATCCCTAAAGATACAGTACAATGAAGAGGTACAGAAATTCTTTCCAATCCTTTTACAATTAACCATGGTGCAATACTTGAAGTGCTGTTTTATTCTTATCCTATAACTTTATACAAATCTTTCTTACAAAGGATCTGAGTTGATTTGTTTTGTTAAGCTGATTCAGGGATAAAAGCCCAACTATATTATGATAGATTTACTAAAATAAGTCCCTATTCCCATAATCTTTTGGAAGATTAAGAGTTGATCTCTGAAGTTTATAAAGTTCTCAGAGGGCATATTAAAATTTGCTTTATGAAATGAAAATGTTTAAAGAAAGCTGGAAACGTGAATTATATTGTATGAGTTGAAGAATGTGATTTTTAAATTATGAACAATCTTTTCATGATCTTAGACTCCATCTATAACAGTGGAAGGGACATTATTCAAAATGTTTGACAAGGTAACTGTGACAATCACAGTGGATGCATCAAATATTCAGCACCAGAAAATCAGAATGGGATTGGTTGATCCAGTGGTAAGCAATGAGTTTTGGTCAAATTAAATGTAGCAGGCTTTTCTACATGTATATGTTGCATTTATTTCAAATAAGCAAGCCTGTTTGTTTTTTTTGGTCTCGCCTCAATAATCAAAACAGTAAATTTGAATATTGCATCATTTTTTTTCGTTAAATTTCCCAACCAGACTTCTCTCCAATATGCTTTCAAACTACATTCCACCAACAATTCAGTCCTCTTTCCATTGTGGCCTGTGCTGTGTAGTCTTTCAAAGCATTTTCAATAGGTTATTATAAAGAGCTCTTCATTCAGTTCAGCTCAGTTTAATTTACCTCTGTGCTTAAACAGGATAAGACAAATTGTATTGCCTTCCCTCCTTCAACAAAATACATAACAGTCCAATGCCCAAAATAACTACCAAGCACTTGTATTAATTGCTTTGTTCCATAGAGTACGTCTGGTTGGTGAAAAAGCTTGAGGCAAACGAAGTGCTAAAATGAAAATCTCAAGTGATTTCTATTGTGTGTTGCCCAATTGGTCTGGTAGCATTGTAGGAAAGTACTGCAGATGCTGATTTAAATCGAAGGTAGGCACAAAATGCTGAAGTAACTCAGAGGGTCAGGTAGCATCTCTGGAGAGAAGGAAGAAGGTTTCGGAGGTCTCCGACTACATCCTATCTTGGTCCCGTCCCCTCACCTGACATCAGTCTGAAGAAGGGTCTCAACCTGAAACGTCACCCATTCCTTCTCTCCAGAGATGCTGTCTGACCAGCTGAGATACTCCAGCATTTTGTGTCCACCTTTGGTCAGGTAGCATCCGAGCAAATGGGATTTGTGGTTCATTTCTCTTAATTAGTATGACTGCTATTCAGTAACATCAGATCAGTTTCATCATTGTACAAACGTCATGTACTTTTCATAATTTAGATTGAACAGTTTACTGGTGGCTTAATATTTTATTCTTGCTATTTTAAATTGCTTCGTTGTTTTCAACAATTGTTTTTTTAGAATTTATTATTTACAAGCAAAATATTAAAGGGTTATTCATTTGAAAGCCAACTTTACTTCACAACTCAAATTTCTTTCTGTTCTATCACCTGTTTCTTAGTTGAAAGACTTCAGTGTACAAACTTTGAAAATTAATTTCTTATGACAGATTCCTGGAGTCAGCATCCCAAGATCTACTCCACAGCAAAGCAAAGCCAATGAAGAACCTATACTGAAGAAAGCCAAGCATATCTAGGAAGGTTATTTATTGGAATACTGATTGGCTTTTGCCTACTTCTGAATAATTGACTGCATGTATGCGGGAAGTCATTTGTAGGATGTTTTTGTAATTACATCTATTCTTTTGAATAAACTTTTATATACATTGTTCTTTAAAATCTTAATTCCAACTTTATTTTGGTTGGTGTGATCCATGTTTTGTGTCTTAAAACATTGATAAATTTGAAGTTAAAACAACAAAGGACAACATGAAAATAAATCTCCAGGTGCATGAATATTCCCATAAATCACGCACTTAAATCATAAACCTGCATGATTGCCTCAGTCCAAAGAGAATGCCTGTTTGGTGAAATTGGTCCTGCGTGAGTATAAACTAACCAAACAAAAATAATTGAATGTGGTTTTTAGTTTAAACACACTGTTTACACTAAGTAATGTTAGAACCCACCCTGCCAATAAGTAAAAGACTAAGTCATGTTAGAACCCACCCTGCCAATTGTTTGACTGCAGGATCAGTAACAGATTGTTGTTGAATTGAAATAGAACTTCAGCTCAGTCAGCACAATATTTTGCATCATCCTACTTCGACATCCATAAAGGTATTTTAAAATATCGGAAAGAAAATTGTTATCTTTAATGGTTTTTATCTGGATACAGTGTCAAATAAGTAAGTCAAGCCTCCTCATAATTGAAAGTAGCACAACTGAAGAACCTTAATGTTTTTCTCTTAAAACCAAGGTGATCTAATAGAGATCTTTCAAATTATGAAGGGTGTTAATAAATGGAAACATTTCTCACTAGGAAAAGCATAGAGAGGGGGCATTGTAAAAGTCATCAATGAATTCAATAGGAAATTTAGAACCTTTGAGAATGTGGAACTTGTTAACACAGTGGTTGAAGCAAACCATAATTACATAAAATTGTGCATGGAATAAAATTACATCTCTGTTCTTAAAAGTAGTATTAGATTAACTACTAATACAAAATGGCAAGTGGGTGCCAGAATAACATGGCTCTCGCTCATACTTGAATTCCTCTTTAAAACTCCTGGAAAATGGTAATTTGCAATTTGTCTTAAACTGTTGTTTCAAACCAGCAAAGTGTTGCAGGAAACAAGTTATTGATACCAACGTGAAGCTGCATTTAAATGGGTTTCAGAATTCTTCAATATGAAAATTACATTAAACCAGAAAATTTAAAAATACAATATTAAGAAACTTTATTAAATATTGAGATTTTTAAAAGTACATGTAGTTAAATTTCAGTACAAAATATTGCAAGTCGACCATTATAGATAGACCTGAGGGTCTAAATTGTAAACACGGGATTTGTTTTTTGCTATTTAAAATTTACTGAAATCAGAAGCAAAATTCAAATTAGAATCTTTGAAAAGCTATTTTGTTCAAATGCATACATGATTGTACTTATTTTGCAGTGCTTCCAAGAACTTTCTCAAGAGTGCTAAAATCGTGATATAGGTGCAGTGGCGAATGTTTGAAAAGATGGCAAGTTGCCATTGATTTTAGATTGTTAAAATAAAATTTTCAATTCATTCCTTCTCTATACAAAATAACTTTTGGGTTAAAGTACAATACATGCTAGGCTATTAGAACATAGTTGACTAATAAATTGAACAATGAGGCTATTTGCTTATGTATCAGATTCTATGAAAAATACAAGATTGGAATTGCTTTGTGCATGATTTATGGGTGAGCATCTGATCAGTAAATTCAGGCACCTTATAAATCACTTTATAAATAGCTTGTTTAAAACTGCATGCAATTAATATCTTTAGAACTGATCAGAGTTCTGGTGACTATATTTTCAGATTATGAGTGAGCCAGACTGAGACCTGTACAGTGAATGTTACATTCATAGTCAACAAATTCTAGCTTTAGAGACTATTTTTGCTTTAAAATTAAGACATAGAGCTATCGTCAATGTGTTCAGGTTCTTCCACTGTCATTTCAAGGGGTTGTCGTATAAAACAAGATGACTTCTCGTGTAGCTGAGGTGGAGAAAATATTGCTGCAAACAAAGAACAACATGTTAAAGGAAATTGGTTTGCATTTCAAATCCTTTAAATCTACCAATTTCAAAACATGGTCATTTGCTCTACCTGCACCCTATGACTTTAAACAAGCATCAGCTACTTGTCTGGGATTTTATTTATGGGTAATAATTACTCGATATATAAACTGACCATAGAGCCTCATTCGTAAGTCTGATTCTGAACCTTTCTGATCCACAAGTTCAGTTTCACTGGACAAAAATTTAATTAAGGAATTTTCCCGGTTCAAACCTGGTCTCATGAACAACATAAACATAGCACAAAAAGTAAGGAAATTTGTGTTTGGTAGATTATTTCTTTGTTGTAACAATGCTCCCAAGAAGACGACACCCGAAGAAGACCGTTTCCTCACCCTGTCAGCACTTAGGAACCGTAGGCTGTCTTCTACAGATTTGCAGGACGATATGGCCGACGGCTCTCTGCCCAGACAATTCGGAACAGACTGCACGCAGCCGATCTCCGGTCTCATAGGGCTGCCAGGAGGCCTGCCATGACTGCCCTTCACCGTCAGGCCCGTTTGCACTGGTGTCGGCAACACGTGCACTGGAACCAGAACATGTGGAGGAACGTTATGTTCAGCGATGAGTCCAGATTCTGCCTACGGCAGTTGGATCATAGGGTCAAAGTGTGGAGCAGACGCGGAGAACGCTATGCTGATTGCTGCACCGATAGAGTAACATCTTTTGGTGGAGGCAGTGTGATGGTGTGGGGCGGCATCTCCCTCACTGGAAAAACGAGGCTTGTCATCATTGGAGGCAATCTCAATGCAGAGAGATATCGAGATGAGATTCTGCAACCAGTGGCAATCCCATATCTCCACAGTCTGGGACAGAACTCTATCCTCCAAGATGACAATGCTCGCCCCCACAGAGCAGGGTTTCTCAGAGACTACCTCCAGAATTTGGGAGTGGAGAGGATGGAATGGCCTGCCAGCAGTCCTGACCTCAACCCCATTGAACACTTGTGGGATCAGCTTGGGCGTGCTGTTCGTGCCAGAGTGACCAACACAACCACGTTGGCTGACTTGCGACAAATGCTGGTTGAAGAATGGGATGCCATCCCACAACAGTGTGTGACCAGGCTGGTGACCAGCATGAGGAGGAGGTGCCAGGCTGTGTATGGTTCTTCCACACACTACTGAGGCTCCTGTTTATTAAATGAATAAATTGTTAAATTGCCAATATGTCTTGTTTCTTCAGACTTCAATCATCCAATCCACCAAACAACACCGAACAAGAGTCAATGGCAGAATAAGCTGTTTGGCATTGGCAGAGAAGATTTGGCAGATTTTTCATGGGCGCAACCCACATACTCAGCTCTGCTGCTCATCCCACAAATGCATGTTCCTTACAAATGTGGCACCATTTAAAAGGGAAATAAACAGGCTTTCCAACGGTATAAGGTTTATTGCCAAGAAGCATTGTTACAACAAAGAAATAATCTACCAAACACAAATTTCCTTACTTTTTGTGCTATGTTTAGAAGCAAATCTTCAACTGAACTCTTAAGAAAATTTAAACTGTCAATTGCTTATTTTACATAGCTAGTCAACAAGTCTAACTTCTTTCCCTCAGGTCTCCATGTGTCTACCACAAATCTTGTGTTCCTTTTCCTATCCACACCTTCAATTCTCTCTTGTACACATAACCCACTGTTGAACAAACTGATAGCACAATAGTCTGGGATCTTAATGACCTGACATTGCCCCATACCTTTCAAAATTATCTTCACTTAAATTCAACTGAATCTACTTTACACATGCAAAACCTCCAGTTTTTGTCCCTCAAATGCGATCCAATCTCATCACCAAATCCACACTTTAGCTTCTACCACTTGGATTTTCACCCCAGCCATAATAATGTTATGAATTCACCTGTGGCATCCTTTTTATCTCTGATGTATTCTTTATCATTGTATTAGCAATTCTTTTCAATCCAATAGGCATGCCTTTGCATGGTTTCATTCTTAAAATTTTTAAATCATAGAACACAATAGGACAGCAAGGAACACATGATACCAAGACCATTACCGCCTGCACATAATGCATATCCTTTCATATCCATGTATCGATCTAAAACTTTTAAATGTCGAAATCGTATCTGTCTCCACCATCACTCCTGATAGCATGCTTCAGGCACACGCAACCATCTGTGTGTAAAAGAAAAACTTGTCCCGCACATCTCTATGCTGCTCTTGCCTTAAAGCTCTGGCATTTGATATTTTCATTCTGGGAGAAAGGATCGGTGTCTACTCTATCTACACTTCTCATTTTATTTACTTTAATCAGGTCTAGTGTTCTACAGAAAACAATCCAAGTCTGTCCAAGCTCTTCTTGTAGCTAATATCTCCCAATGTAGGCATCACTTCTGGTAAAACACTTGCACCCTTTCCAAAGTCTCACCTGTAATGGGATGACCAGACTCACTCAGAATATTCGAAATGCGGCCTTCCCAAAGTCCTGTAAAATTCTATCATGACTTCCCGGCTCTCATATTCAATGCCCCACCCAATGAAGGCAAGCATACACTATGCCTTCTTTACCACTCTTTCATTTTTGTTGCCACTTCTAATGAGTCATGGAATTGAGCCCCAAGAACCCTCTGCATACCAGTGCCGTTAAGGGTCTTGCCATTAATTAGTTTTGTTTATCACAGTCACATGTACCAAGGTAGAGTAAAAAGCTTTTGTCTACATGAGATCCAGTCTGAAAAGACAATCTATCACCACAATCAGGATAAAGGATAAACCATTTAGTGCAAGATAAAGTGTGAGTAAAGAGTGCAAAGGCCTCCAATGAGGTAAATGGGAGGTCAGGACCACACTAACTGATGAGAGGACCTTTCAGTTGATAACAGATGGGAAGAAACTGTCCCAGAATCTGGAGGTATGCATTTTCAAACTTCTGTACCTCTTGCCTAATGGAAGGGGGGGAAGAGGGAGCGATGGGTGAGACTGGTCCTTGATTATGCTGAAGCAGTATAAAGTGTAGATGGAGTAAATGGAAGGAAGGTTGCATTGCTTGATGGGCTGGACTATGTCTACAACTCTGCAATTCCTTGAGGTCTTGGATGGAGCTGTTTCAGACTGTGATGCATCCCGAAAAAATGTTTTCCAAGCAAATCTGTAGAAGTCAGTGAAGATTTGTGGGGACATGCCAAACTTCCTAATCCTTGCAAGGAAGTAGAGGTGGCATGCTGTCTTGGCCATTGCTTTAAAGTGGCTGGTCCAGGACAAATTGCTGGTGATATTTATTCCCAGGCACTTGAGGCTTTCGGCCATCTCTACTTCAGCACCATCAATGTATATAAGGGTGTGTGTACTACTTCGCTTCCTGAGGTTAATCACAATCTCATTTGGCCAATATTGAGGGAGAGGTTGTTTTCTTGGCACCAAAGTACAAGATTCTCAATTTCCTATCTGTACATCTCGCCATTATTCAATATCTGGTCCAGTGCGGTGATGTCGCCTGCAAACTTGTCGATTGAGTTGTTTTGGTGTATGGCTGCACAGTTGTGAGTTTTAGTATAGCACGGGGCTGAGAGCGAAACAAAATCCTGGAGTATCTCAGCGGGACATGCTGCATCTCTGGAGAGAAGGAACGGGTGACGTTTTGGGTCAGGGGAGATGGAGTCTGGAGATATGAACGGGTAAGGTGAGAAAACAACAGATCAAAGCAGACGATAAGAAAATGTAGAAAGGTTCATTGTTGGCTGAGAGGAAGGTGACAAGGAGGCATACAATCAGTAAAATTAATCAGGACAGTGAAACTAGTCAGAGAACTAGGGTGAGGGAGGGATGGAAAGGGAAAGCAAGGGTTACTTGAAGTTAGAGAAATCAATTTACTGCTGGCCAAGCAAAATACAAGGTGCTGTTCCTCCAATTTGTGTTGGGCCTCACTCTGACAGTGGGGGAACCCCAGACAGAAAGGTCAGTGTGGGAATGAGAGGGAGAGTTAAAATATTTAGCAACTGGGAGATCAGGCCTAAGCGGACTGAGCAGAGGTGTTCAGCGAAATGATCGCCAAGCCTGCACTTGGTCTCACTGGGCTCCTTGCAGGGCACCAGTGTTGACAATTATCATAGAGGATGATTTGTCACCAATCCTCAATGATTATGGTCTGTTGGTCAGGAAATCGAGGATCCAGAGGGGACTGCTGACTCCCAAGTTCCCCAACTTTAGAGATGAGCTTGGTTGGGATAATAGTATTGAAAGCAGAGCTATAGGATTCGAATCGGAATGAGGTAGGTGACCTTTTTATCAAGGTTTTCCATGGATGAGTGTAGGGCTGGGGAGATGGCATCAACCGTGAACCTGTTGCAGCGGTAAGTGAGCTGCAGTGGACCGTCTGCTTGGTAGGCTGGAGTTAATATTTGCCATATTCAGCCTCTTGATCAGACCTCCCAACATTTGATTTTACAAATTCATAATTTTGATGTCCAAAATTCATAATTTTACATAAAAATTCATAATATGGCGCGTAATGCAACTTTTCAGCAAAAAAAAGGTATGCACGCCAAATGCACGTATGCGTTGCGCTACATTTACATGTGAAAAACGCCTATTATTTTTCAACAGTCTGTAGTTCTTGGACTACATGTACAATGCCAGGCCTATCATGAGTATATTCTACTATTATAGAAAGTTTATTGAACAGAAATACTTTTTACAACAAAGAAAAAATTGTTTTGTATTTTTTTTTCTATTTGGCTTTTTCCTTGAAGAGTTTCATTAAAAAAATTGCACATACCTAATTAATTGAAGACATACTTGCTCCAGTAGTCTTCAACAGCAAATCACAATGGTCCATATCCCCCCAACCATACTCCCCCCCCCCACACCCCTACCTTCCGCACCGCCCCATTCCCCCCAAATCCACTCCCTCACCCCTCCTCCTCCAACCACTCTCCCCCTCCCTCCACCCCCCCGACCCCCACTCCCCCCCCCATCCCCTCTCAATATCAACGGGCCTCACGCTCCGCAGCGAGGCGAGGCGAGGCCAGCGGTGAGGCAGGCCGGGCGAGGTGAGGCCAGCAGCGGGCAGGTGTTTTGCGGAAAAATGTGAGGCAAAATCAGAATGGCGGAAATGAAATAAGAAAGCGGAAACTTTCTGCCAAATTATGAAAGGGTAGGGAGATCTGCTTGATGCACTTCATGATCGCGGATGTCAAGCCACTGGACGGTAGCCATTAAGGCATGAGATTTTGCTTTTCTTTGGTGCTGGGATGATCGTGTTCTTCTTGAAGCAGGTGGGTACCTCAGAATGCAGTTGGAAGAGATTAAAAATGTCCCTGAACATTCCGCTCGTTGGACTGTGCAGTTCCTGAGGACGCCTTCCAGTTGCCTTCCGTTGGCTCACCGTCCGGCAGGCCAATCTTACTTCTGCAACTGTGACCATTGCAGAACTTGGACCTCAAGATCCCTCTGGGATGGACGACATCACCCCATTGGCCTTCGGCTCAAAGCGAGCATTGTTAATCATGGAAGGTTGCAGTATCACCAGCAATGCTAACTGACCGCTTTTTAGCCCATTCGAACTTGCCACAGTCAACGGGATTCAGGTTTGTCTTAGCATTGTCTCATGGAATGCTTGTATATTGAATAGGCATCACATCTACATCTGTAGTTCATCTTCAAATCCCTAGTACCATTACTTTCCACTATAGAGCTTTATTTGATGTCTCAATTATAAAAAGATCTCCAACTGCCCCGGCATTAAGACTGATCATGCCCAAGCATCATCAACACCTTCAGGCCACATCATCTGTACAATGGATTCCAGAAGCAAGCAATCTATTCTAAACTGTCAAAACCAATGACTTCTCTCGCCTTCCATTAAGTGCTTCTAGGATATACTAAAAACAATCTACTAACTGATGGAGTCCCTTGTCAAAGTGACTTAAGCTCAAAGGAAGCCACCAAGGAAGTAAGTGGAGTTGAAATGCAAAAAAAAACATCCAACAGATGCTTCCAACTCCAGCTGTGGCAGTGTGTGAGATATCCTCATGGAATGTAATCATCTCAAAACCCACAGAACAATGGTGGAAACAAGTCATTTGGTTGTACATTCAGAGGGGGACAGATTAGAGCAAGGGGAGTGGAGAAATGAAGATGGTTGATATCATACCAGCAGTTGGAAATAAAAATGTCCAGAGGGTAACCTTAACTGTTTCTCATTCCACCAAGTCACATATACACACACTAGTTGCTAAAGTGTAGTCTGTATCATCAATTCAACATTAATAACTACATCCCCCTATAACTTCACATATTATATCTCAGGGACCCTTACCATTCTTTTTAAGTATTCTACTTAATGTTTCTTCACAGGAATTTTTCCAAGTGTTCAGGTAACAAATGTTCTGGCTTAACACAATATCATGTGTTGTACACAGTCTGTTGACAGGAAAAGCCTTTTTTAAATTAGTGGACGAGTTTACTCCGAATACGTCTTTGTTCTCCTTGCACTCCGAGGTAGGAAAATCCTGGAATTCAAAAAATGTGCATTTATTTTTTAACCCAGAAAAGTAATTTCAATTGGAGACTACATTCTTTAAATAACACACAGGCAAATTGATTTATTGACAAAATAGGCCCTCATGTGAACATTTACTCAAAATAGACTCCTACAGATGTAACATACCAAATTATCTATTCTGTTGTGGAGATCTATAATCTTCTCTTTATATACCTTTGCTAATTTGCAAAGTAAATGATTTCTGGATTCACTTTTCCTGTTTGTCATAAAGGTCACATGCTTTTAGATACAAGCTAAAGCAACCATTTTCTCTGTGTTCATCAAATATAAAGCCAATTAATAGTCATTAAGGACCATAAGAATGGATAATCTGACAATATTTGCAAGTAGTTAAATATTTTTTTTCACATCACAGAAAGTAAATCAATGCAGAATATCCCTGGAAAATGTCCAGAAATTTTGTTTACAAAAGTTATTGAAGCTAATTCATGTAAAGATCTTGCAAAATACTATATATCTGTATCCAGGATGCTTCTTTAAAAAGAAGATAAGCTATTGTTTTGGCCTTTTAAGATTTGAACTGCTAATTGATAAAGTAAAATCCTCTTATCTATGCTTTGTACACAGTTTTATCATTTTTTATCCAATAAAGAAAACAAGTAACTGTTGGGATCTTGGACTATTGGACATACAAATTTATGTGAAGGTACAAAAAAAAGCAGTGTCAAATTTTTACCAATGAGGTGGGCAAGAAAACTAAATCCAAAGGATCACTCGATTAGACAATCACAAAATGTTAACCTTCCCCCAACTCCCGCCACAAGGCACTGCATATCAATTGACAGCTTTAAACACTGCTTTCCTTTCCTCAGTCTGATTGAAATTACTAATGTCAAGCAACAAATTTAAGGCTGGCAATTGAATTGCTTGGTTTCAGTTCTAATACTCAAATCTAATGAAAGCACAGAATTTATTATTATTTTGCCTTTTTAATAAAATCTCAGAATCAATCACAAAAAATAGAACAAAGAGGGAGGTGCTTTTCTCCTTCAAAATATTCAAGTTTTAGATTGTAAAGCTGAACCATAAAAGTGATATTGTGTTAGAAGGAACTGCAGATGCTGTTTTAAACCAAAGATAGACCCAAAAAGCTGCAGTAACTCAGTGGGACAGGCAGCATCTCTGTCATCAGAAAGTGGCAGAGGGTCAATTAGATTAAGAGTTGAATGCATAGCTTACAACTTGATAGGGAAGAATTTCATACTGGTGTCAATACTAGGGAAAAGGGCTGATGTTCCATTGGCAAGTGTTTCATTTGAATCGGGCTCAGACCAGCATTCTTGGGAATCAATTTGTAGGAAAGAACTGCAGATGCTGGTTCAAATCGAAGGTGGACACAAAATGCTGGAGCAACTCAGGCAGCATCTCTGGAGAGAAGGAATGGGTAACATTTCAGATCAAGACCCTTCTTCAGATAGAGGATGCATAGCTCTGATAATAACTGTTGGCATAAACTTATTAACGAATTAAGGTTTTAAGTACAAATAAAAGTGCTGGCGAAAGGAAATTCAGCATGTTATCGACAAAAAACAAGGCAATATAGTCAGGGTGGCAAAATAGATTATCATAACCAAGGTATGTCAAAATGGGACAGCACAGACAAACAAGAGTAAACCTCCAATCACAGTAAGAGAATGAAGAAAGTTATTAAAAAGACAACTTGAAGGCTACTTATCTGAATGCACACATAATTTGTGGCAAGATAGCTTAATTAATAAAACAAATAGATACAATCAAAACCATTTCAGTGGGCGACTGATAGTTAAGGAACTTTAACAGATCAATGATGATTATACGTAGAATTATACTTAAAGACCACGTGACAGTTCTTTCTAATACCAAGATTTTAAAATGCATCAAACCAAACAGCAAGTTTGAGTTGATTATGATTGATTGTAAAACTTAATTAAGAAGTTATGACACTAAGCAAGCAATGGCTAACACCTCCAAAAGCCTTTGATAAAATGTCACATCAGAGATTATGAAACAAAATTAGACCAAATAGGAATGGGGCATATACTGGCATGGATTGAGCGTTGTTCAACAGATATAAAGCTGAATATAGGAATAAATGGGTCATTTTATGATGGAAAGTATAGGTATGCCAATTTCCCAGAATTTAAAACAAGCTCATAGAAATCTAGAAAGTGCTCGCATATATTTTGAACCACACAACCTTTCTATCACCTATCAAATTTTGCTGAAACCCTCAAACAAAATATGATCTTTCATATGATCCCATGCAGTCATTTATCATATGCAATTTATAGAAATAAACAAAGCCACACATACCAGATGAGGTTTTGTTTCAAGCTTATTTAGAGGTAAAGTTCCAACTAGTGTCTGTGGTTCTAAATGCTCTTTATCAAGCTGGCTATCTGTTCCAATAACATCAGCTATGCTACTCGCAGAAGTGGCTTGTGTATTATATCCACTATCAGCCTGTTGAATTTAAAAACAAAATTAATACAAGTAAAATAGCCAACTACCAGAACATTTCTGTAACATATTCAATTATAATATTCAATCACATGTAAATTCAGAAAAAATAAAACAAAACTAAAGTACAACTATTTTTAGATCGTTCTTGAGCTTACAATCAAACTACTCAAAACATTATCCTTACCTGGATACTAATGCTCTCAAAAGGAATCGCACTGCTTTCTGCTAATGGTGATAAATACAGATGAGGGCTATCCACATTAAATGCAATTCCAGTCATTGAACTAGTTATTGGAATACTAATATTTGTTATGTTTTCCTTTATCCAAATGCTATCAATCCCTTCATTCGTTCCCAGATCTGCCATATCAACAGTATGATCTTCGTTTTCATCTTCAAGGGCCATTGTGTTTTCATTGATTAAAAGCTTGTGAGACATAATGCAATTTGTTTTACTGTCTGCATTAAGAAATGTAGATAACTTTGCATCCATCTCAGGCTGCTTGTTAGTTTCTGCTGCAGAATGGATTCTCTGTTCAACTCTGCATTCATGTGGAAAAGTTATCTTATCAGGAGGCGTGTGACAAAGAATGTGCAGCCTGGGATTCACAGGGGGGCATATTTTAATGGGTGAACATCCTTCTATGAAAGGAGATGCTGTGCAGTGGTCGAAGTTCCCTTCCAAGATCACTGCAGGAGTAACAGGAGACATGAAAGCAAAATCATTCCCTCCTGCATAAAAGGAAATAAACAAGAATTGCCAATATCAGAAGATATTTAAAAAAATTATCCACACCAAGTGAAAGATATGCATTGTTCAAATTGCACATGTATATACTAAAACTCTCGTTTGTTTGTTTGTTCCTGAATTACAGCCAAAACAGTACACGATAGTGTGACAATTTTAGTCCCACCTTACTCACCATCGTCCCTTTGGTGCTAATAGAAGACGTTTCATTAAAATCGGTGTTATATTTTAAAAGGTATTCACATTTTAAAGTTTAAATCTATCTCCATGGGAGGGATGGGAGGATAAGGGGGGTGGAATGGGGGGCAGGGGAAGGGAGAAGCTGGGGGGAGAGGGGAGGGAGGGGGAGAGGGGTGGAGGAAGGGAGGGAGGGGTGGAGGAAGGGAGGGAGGGGGGAGGAATGGAGGGGGGGGAGGAATGGAGGGGGGAGGGAGGGAGGGGGAAGGGGGGGGGAGGAGGGGGTGCTGCACCAATGCAGCAGAGGTTTGGGCTCAACGGGTCCACTTGATCTATAACATTATACATATACGGCAAATATAACCAAGTGGTTAGTAGTTTTAAAAAAATCAAGTGTAATGTTGTTTTGAAATTCCTTGGTGATACTTCTGAGTGCAAGTTCTCACCATGAGCTCTACGAAATTGTTAACTTTTCAAATGAGCAAAATACAGTAAACTCTCGCAATATGCACAAGGGTGAAATGGTGTCTGTTGTTGCCGATCGTCTGCTATAACCGAGTGTGGGGGTTAAATAGTAATGTTTACTCCCATGGCTGGGTGGGAAGAAGGGATAAACCAGCGGGAATTCACAGACCAGGGAGCCGCAGAGCCCGCAGCCCCACATGCGGTGTAAGGGGCCGGAAATCACACCACCTTCTTGCTGCTCGCTCTCTCCACTCCCACAACTGGAAGCATTCTATGTGCCGCCACCTCATTGGGGAACCTGGCAGAAATGGGGGAAGGTGCAATGGGAGCCTCGCACTGTTACCAGGCGACCAAGGCACGCACTGCCAGGGCGGTGCAGGTGCAGTGGCGCGCACTACCACTGAATCAAATACCCCAAACCTGTCCAAAGACAGGCAGCTCGTTTTGTTACAAATACCTATGAGAGAGAAGCGAGTGTGACCGAACTTTAAATTTATTGGGGTGGAACACTCTCCAAGACAGACGTAAAGCCCACCGTTTGACCTGTTTTTACAAAATGTTAAATGGTCAGCTCGACATAGATTACCACATCTACACTAAACCCTAACCTGCCAGGAGTAGACGAGGACATTCGATTCAATTTGAGATACCAGCTATCAAGACAGATGTGTGTAGCAACTCATTCTTCCCTCGCACAATTAAAGCATGGAATAGTCTTCACCCTACTATAGTTATTCAACCAGACGCAACCAAATTTAAGGCAGCTCTTCTCCATCCTCCGCCACCTCCAGTTTAAATTCCATTTGGAATATTTTGGAGGACCAAGAACCAACAAAGAACCCCGGGACCTCGCTTTGTGGCAGCCGCTGCAAACCCCTTGCCCAATGCAAGGATCTTCAAGAGCGTTTCACTGCTCGCTCTCCCTCCACCGCCATATTTCCGCTGTGCTTTGCATCCTGGTCCGCTTTAACCAAAATGCATTATATAAAGGTCTGTAATTGTGAGGGTTTACTGTAAATGCAACAGCAAGTGATAATAGCAAAGATTCCAAATTGATCAACATCGAAATGACAAATTGGAAATATGAGCCTGTCATGGGTTTCTAAAGTCCGTTTTAGCAACCTGGATTGCTTCAAGATAAATCAGAATAAAATACTGTTATATTGTGAAAAAAAACCACCAATTCACCAGAATGATTTTGCTATCTCATAATAGAAATGAGTTTTCATGATTAATTTTGTGCAAATAGAGGGAGTATTCAAGAACAGATTTCAAATTTTGCCACTTGGAATGGTTGCTTATATTAAAAATAATGAATTGTCCACCACTTTTAAGTTCTAAATAACGTTAAGTTCAAACCTGAAACTGGTATTCTGTCAAACTGAAGTCCAATCGGAGACAAAGCTGGTGATGCAGGATTTGGAGAAGACCTCTCTGGAAACATGGGGCTTGTATTGCTCCCTAAACTGTATGCCCTTCCTGCACCTTGGATAGGACTCGATGAAAATTGCCCCTAGAATTGACAAGGGTGGATTGATATAAACTGTTGCATTTAAATGTTATTTTGATTTTCTGCTTTTCTTAGGAGAAACGAAAACAGTGAACCGTCTCAAATCATTCGATAAGCTTCTTGCTGATGTTGGCCACGGTTCTAAATGGACCAAGATGCAATCAAATAAAAAAGTGAACAAATGATTATCAATTTAAACATTTTTCACTAGCACACATTTGTATTATTAAAGTGCAGAGACAAACACAATGTTCCTCAATTTTCTCAGGCGAGGGCACTTATTTCACCCAAAATTTAGTATTTAAAAAAAAAAACATGACCCCCCCCCCCCCCCCAATAATCAATTACAAGATTGAGTGAAAAATAAAACTTTCAGATAGTTTTTCTAAATGAATTTCAATGAATTCGCATGAATTTCAAAATCAATTGTACATTTTTTGATGGTAATATTGAGAAGATTTGTTTTTAACCAAAGTAAAAATACCTGAACAGCTAACTTTTCAAGACATAGACTAACATTTGGCAGCATTCTTACTTCCATCCCCTTTACTGAAAGAACAATTTATAACTAGCATTGTCTAGTATTTCATTAATCAAACCATGAGTTACGCAGTTAATAAAAGGTGTAAAGGTCAGTTAGAGTCCAAAATCATTAAAATGAATTTAGATTTGCTATCTTTGAGTTAGATGTAATTGATCTCCATGCAACCTTCAACGGTCCTGATGGAGGTTGGCAACATGCGACCATGGTACTGCCAATGTTGCTCCATAATGTCCTAGGGGAGTGTTTGCTAGTGCTGTCGGGGAGGATTTAAACTAATGTGGCAGGGAGATGGGAGCAGGAGCAGAGAGACAGAGGGGTGTAAAATGAGGGTAGAAGCAACAGGTAGCAAGGTGAAAAGTAAAAGTGGCAGGCAGACATATCCAGGGCAAAAATCAAAAAGGGCCACTTTTCAACATAATTGTATAAGGGGTAAGAGAGTTGTAAAAACAAGCCTGAAGGCTTTGTGTCTCAATGCAAGGAGTATACGTAATAAGGTGGATGAATTAAATGTGGAGATAGTTATTAATGATTATGATATAGTTGGGATTACAGAGACATGGCTCCAGGGTGACCAAGGCTGGGAGCTCAACATCCAGGGATATTCTATATTCAGGCGGGATAGACAGAAAGGAAAAGGAGGTGGGGTAGCGTTACTGGTTAGAGAGGAGATTAAAGCAGTGGAAAGGAAGGACATTAGCTTGGAGGAAGTGGAATCGATATGGGTAGAGCTACGAAACACTAAGGGGCAGAAAACGCTAGTGGGAGTTGTGTACAGGCCACCTAACAGCAGTAGTGAGGTTGGGGATGGCATCAAGCAGGAAATTAAAAATGCGTGCACTAAAGGTGCAGCAGTTATAATGGGTGACTTCAATCTACATATAGATTGGGTGTACCAAACTGGCAGGGGTGCTGAGGAAGAGGATTTCTTGGAATGTTTGAGAGATGGTTTTCTAAACCAACATGTCGAGGAACCAACGAGAGAACAGGCCATTCTAGACTGGGTATTGAGTAATGAGGAAGGGTTAGTTAGCAGTCTTGTTGTGCGAGGCCCCTTGGGCAAGAGTGATCATAATATGGTAGAGTTCTTCATTAGGATGGAGAGTGACAAAGTCGATACAGGAACAAGTGTTCTGAACTTAAAGAAAGGTAACTTTGAGGGTATGAGGCGTGAATTGTCCAAGATAGACTGGCGATTGATGCTGAAAGGGTTGACGGTGGACATGCAATGGAAGGCATTTAAAGATCGCATGGATGAACTACAACAAGTGTTCATCCCAGTTTGGCAAAAGAACAAACCAGGAAAGGTAGTGCATCCGTGGCTAACAAGGGAAATCAAGGATAGTATTAAAACAAAAGATGAAGCATACAGATTAGCTAGAAAAAGTAGCATACCAGAGGACTGGGAGAAATTCAGAGTCCAGCAGAGGAGGACAAAGGGCTTAATTAGGAAAGGGAAAATAGATTGTGAGGGAAAACTGGCAAGGAACATAAAAACTGACTGCAAAAGCTTTTATAGATATGTCAAGAGAAAAAGATTAGTTAAGACAAATGTAGGTCCCTTGCAGTCGGAAACAGGTGAATTGATCATAGGGAACAAGGAGATGGCAGACCAATTGAACAAATACTTTGGTTCTGTCTTCACTAAGGAAGACATAAACCGTCTGCCGGAAATAGCGGGGGACCGGGGGTCTAATGAGATGGAGGAACTGAAGGAAATCCAGGTTAGTCGGGAAGTGGTGTTAGGTAAATTAAATGGATTAAAGGCAGATAAATCCCCAGGGCCAGATAGGCTGCATCCCAGAGTGCTTAAGGAAGTAGCCTCAGAAATAGTGGATGCATTAGTGATAATTTTTCAAAACTTTTTAGATTCTGGAGTAGTTCCTGAGGACTGGAGGGTAGCTAATGTAACCCCACTTTTTAAAAAGGGAGGGAGAGAGAAAACGGGGAATTATAGACCAGTTAGCCTAACATCGGTAGTGGGGAAAATGCTAGAGTCAGTTATTAAAGATGTGATAGCATCACATTTGGAAAGTGGTGAAATCATCGGACAAAGTCAGCATGGATTTACCAAAGGCAAATCATGTCTGACGAATCTTATAGAATTTTTCGAGGATGTAACTAGTAGAGTGGATAAGGGAGAACCAGTCGATGTGTTATATCTGGACTTTCAGAAGGCCTTCGACAAGGTCCCACATAGGAGATTGGTGTACAAACTTAAAGCACACGGTATTGAGGGTTCAGTGTTGAGGTGGATAGAAAATTGGTTGGCAGACAGGAAGCAAAGAGTAGGAATAAACGGGTCCTTTTCGGAATGGCAGGCAGTGACTAGTGGGGTACCGCAAGGCTCAGTACTGGGACCCCAGTTATTTACAGTGTATATTAATGATTTGGACGAGGGAATTGAATGCAACATCTCTAAGTTTGCGGATGACACGAAGCTGGGTGGCAGTGTTAGCTGCGAGGAGGATGCTAGGAGGCTGCAGAGTGACTTGGATAGATTAGGCGAGTGGGCAAATGCATGGCAGATGCAATATAATGTGGATAAATGTGAGGTTATCCACTTTGGCGGCAAGAACAGGAAAGCAGAGTATTACCTGAATGGTGATTGGGAGAAGGGGAGATGCAACGTGACCTGGGTGTCATGGTGCACCAGTCATTGAAAGCAAGCATGCAGGTGCAGCAAGCAGTGAAGAAAGCGAATGGTATGTTGGCATTCATAGCAAGAGGTTTTGAGTTTAGGAGCAGGGAGGTTCTGCTGCAGTTGTACAGGGCCTTGGTGAGACCGCACCTGGAGTATTGTGTGCAGTTTTGGTCTCCTAACCTGAGGAAAGACGTTCTTGCCTTAGAGGGAGTACAGAGAAGGTTCACCAGATTGATCCCTGGGATGGCGGGACTTTCATATGAGGAAAGACTGGATAGACTGGGCTTGTACACGCTGGAATTTAGAAGAGGGGGGATCTTATAGAAGCATATAAAATTCTTAAGGGGTTGGAGAGGCTAGATGCGGGAAGATTGTTCCTGATGTTGGGGGAGTCCAGAACCAGGGGTCACAGCTTAAGGATAAGGGGGAAGTCTTTTAGAACCGAGATGAGAAAACATTTCTTCACAGAGAGTGGTGAGTCTGTGGAATTCTCTGCCACAGAAGGTAGTTGAGGCCAGTTCATTGGCTATATTTAAGAGGGAGTTAGATGTGACCCTTTTTGCTAAAGGGATCAGTGGGTATGGAGAGAAGGCAGGTACAGGCTACTGAGCTGGATGATCAGCCATGATCATATTGAATGGCGGTGCAGGCTCGAAGGGCCGAACGGCCTACTCCTGCACCTATTTTCTATGTTTCTATAAATGTCTGGCAAGAGGAGATTTAACAATGAACCCATGTTTACCCGTACCACTTCTTCCTTGTCAAAACTTGTTGCGAGGTTCTCCAGAGATGGAGAACCATAACCTCGTACATGATATATTCATAATCTTAATCATACTCTATTAGCCGAGTATGTTTTGCAACATATGAGGAATTTGATTTGCCATAGTCATACCAATAAAAAGTAACAAGACACACAAAAAACATTTCAACATAAACATCCACCACAGTGACTCCTCCACATTCCTCACTGTGATGGAAGGCAGAAAAAAAGTGCAATCTCTTCCCTTCTTTGTTCTCCTGCGGTTGGGGAACTCGAGTGTTCCGTTGACGGGACAATCTTGGCTCCTGTAGCTGGCGGTCAAGCCCTCCGCATCAGGGCGATCAAGCTGCCACATCGGGGGATCGACCCTGGTTCGGGGCTAGTCAAACCTCCTGGGACTTTGGAGCTTCCAGACATCAGTCTCTACCTGAGACTGCGAGCTCCTCGATGTTGAAATCCGCAGGCCACGGTTGGAATGTCGATCCCATGCAAGGGATCGCAGGCTCCGATGGCAAGTCTACGGCCCCGCGGTGGGGCTCAAAGTCAATCTCGAGCAAGGCCGCCAGCTCCATGATGTTTGGCCGCAGAGCAACCGGAGATACGATCCGGAAAACAATCGCATCTCCGGCAAGGTAGGAGATTGAAAAAAGTTTCCCCCGACCCACCCCCCACATAAAACAAACCAGAGAACATTAACACAAACTTTTTAAAACACACTAAAAATAACAAAAGAGACAGAAAGATAGACAGACTGTTGGCAAGGCTGCCATCGCTGACGGCGCCACCAGGTGGAATTTTAAAACTATATATTCTATATTACTTTCTCCTTATACATTTCAGTCTGATCTCAAAAATAACGTTAGAAGCTAATAGAGTACTTACAGAACTAGGAGTTTTTATGGTGCTCTTACATAGAGCTGGAGAGGATTCCGAAGAACAGAGATGTCCATTGGATTGGATAGGACCAGCACAATGACCTTCCTCTGGAGAAGGGAGGAACGAGCCTTCAGAGCAACTTCTTTCACCGTCTATAAATAGTTTCCTTCGAAGTGAAGAGGCACTTAAACTTTCATGCAACTGGTCAGTAGGCTCTTCTGATTTATAGTATTCACCTGCACACAGAGAAAGTTAACTTCAGTTAACGTTGATGAAAACGTACAGTACAATTAAAGAAAAGTGTTTGTAATCAATCATACTTTTTACCATCAAGGAAATTCTCAAACAGGACTTCCAAACAGTCCCAATTACAGGAAGCAAATACGTGCTAGATACTCCATTAAAACACCATGGTGATGATTTCAGAATGAAATGGACGACAGAGCTGATCAATTCTCATAATCAAAATGCCAAGTAATCTGCATCTGACCTGATTTACCTGTAGGTAGGTTCATAAACCAACTTCATTTTGAAATGTAGTATAAATACATTAAAATTATATTGCAATGAACAAAATCTAAGTGGTTGGCAAATTGAAGCTATTTTCCCAATGTCCTTTCTATCACTTCAATGATCAGAATTAAACCGTTCAATTTCTCATCACATACATGTAATATGAACTTTTTTTTAAAAATCACCCTTATGTTTGGAATGTTCCATGTTTGGAAGTCGATCAACTAAAAGTACCATTTCAAACATT
The DNA here is from genome assembly GCF_053455715.1 of Rhinoraja longicauda. Classification (NCBI taxonomy): domain Eukaryota; kingdom Metazoa; phylum Chordata; class Chondrichthyes; order Rajiformes; family Arhynchobatidae; genus Rhinoraja; species Rhinoraja longicauda. The sequence goes on along the minus strand of NC_135959.1, from coordinate 26,434,608 downwards.
TAATATTGAAATAAGGAAGCACTGAGATATTTTTTGTTAATTTGTTTATCATGAATCTAAACCATTATTAGTATCTTATAACTTGATGCTACATAGAAATTAATTTCTCCATAAAGGAACTCACACATTAGGATATGTTTTAAAGGCTGTAAATTAAACAGCATAATCCCATCCTTGTGAACTATTTTTATTAATGGTCAGCAAACAGGAAAAAGTGTAATTTGCGACTAATTATGTGACCTTATTTGCAAATAATATGGACCCATTAACAAGGTTATTTGATAGTATAAATAACATTCAAGTGAAGGTGGTATCAAAGAAGTGAGAATTTCTTCACATTTTAGAAACTGCAAAAGTTAACAACCAGCTAATGTTTTCTATATTACCTATTATTTTTTCTAGATCAAAGTCCACAGGTAATGACAATAAAGTTTGACAAGCTGCTGCAAAGGAAAACAAAACATAATTATTAAACAAATTGCATTAAAGTGCTTATTCATATTTACAAGAAGTACTTTTTTTGTGTTTGCAGGAGGAAGATCATTTTATGTTTTATTCTCATTGCATAGAAATTGAACATACTGGAGAGGCACTTAATTTTCCAATCTTTTTTCAGGTAAACTTATGTTTATCCATTATTTATGCATCCATATTTATCATGCAACTGGCATAAATAATATTAAAACCTTTCATAAAATGTACAATGGAGAATTTTATTTCAAGCATTGTACAAAATAAGCATAAAAAGACATTGTTAATTTATTTGCCTTGAAAACAAGGACAGCACAGCTGTAGGCTGATTATCAGCAACATCTTTAAAGATTTGGCACTGAATGTGAAGTGGTCATACATTTTTCTTGTATTTTACATTCATATTGTTTGGTGTTCAAGCATAAAATTGCAATGTAAAACATTATTATTTAAACGGGTAAGGAGAAATCGTTCAGTGATTTATTTCAAGGTTTAAATATAGAATACGTGTACATGTGCGTGACATACACTAATGTATTTTTTAAATGATTCTCTTGCAACCTGCACATTCATGTAAGCAGCACCTCAGTCCCCATGGATGCTAGATGGCGGATTTGCACCATAGGAAATGAAGGATTGTAACTGTAACTTTTTATCAAGAACAAATGTGATTAGCAAAAACACGAGTCAGGACAGAGTCAAGAGTGTTTTATGGTCATATGTACCGAAACGGAACAATGACATTTTTACTTATGTGGGCAAACTGGGAGCCATATTCAAAATCGAGTTAATGAGCATTGAAAGTTGATTAAGGATATCTAGAATAGAATTATTACAAATTGATTGAAATGAAAAAGTGAGTGAATGCAAAAGGGAATGTAGTAAACATTGTGTAAAGATTTTCAAAAATAGACCATAAAAAGGACCAAACAACAGCAGGTTAATGGACCAGAAACACAGAATTCATTGAGGATTACTTAGGATTAAAAATAGTTTGAAGTAGTCTATTTCATATTTGAAGTATGATGCACTTTTCTTCCAAATCTACCATGAAGTTACATAATTTGAAGGGGAGTATGCTGACTTTTCTAAAAAGGGGTAAAACGTTGACTAGCCAAATTAATGACAAATGCCATAAATTGCTTAAGCTATGCATTTCTGGAAGTAAAATTAAGAACTGAGTATACACTTGTATAAAGGAATTGAAGCATTTGAATTAACAGAGAACTCGGGGTGGCAAGTGATCATTACAAGTGAAGATAAAATAATTGGAACGTAAAAAACTTTGATGAAGCTATGTCCAAAAATTCCTAGATAGACACCAAATAATAAAATAACAGTGGGATTAGACTATGTAGCTTTTTTGGAGAATGATTAATTTTGTGCAGTAAATTTTAGGTTAATGTTTTACTTCAGTTATAAAATACATTAAAAACATACTATATTCTTAATAATTCAATCCCACTTTCATTGCGTACTATTTTACCAATATATTAAGAAACACTAGTTGGGTGCATGAATTTTCAACATTCATCCCGTGGAAATTTGCGATTTATCAGACAAAATAAATTGTCGTATTTTAAGATTAAGAAAATTTCATATAGTATTATATCTGGGATGATTATCAGTGTGGAGAAGTCTACATTGAGGGCCAAAGTAAAATAGGCAGTTTTGCTTCTCAAAAGTATTATTTAGCATTGTTTAATGGAAACTAACAATGCCAACATGAAGTAATTGCTTAATTCGTTATTATATTCAGGTATTAGAGATTGATTTTCAGGACACAATTTAAATCAATAGTGTTCAAACTCCATGCAGCTATTACATGATAACCACTAACCATTATGCTTCCCTGGGACCACATTAGATTCTTTTGAGTGAACTGAAGAATTCCTATCCCAGGATGAGCCTGAAAGGAAGCACAAAGGAAATTTATTTTTTTACCTATGCATTATATATCCAGTTAGATTCTTTGAAGATTCCGTTTTTATCCCACAACTCCTACCACAAAAACCTCTTCCCTTTGCATTTGGAAATCAAATATTATTAATATCTTAGATAAATATTGATTTTGGCAAAATTTCTCAAGCAAAGGGAATTTCTCAAAATGTGACATCAAAAATAATTTGGTGGGCAGTGCAAGCAGCATTCTTAAGTACTCTACTCACATGGAGACATAAGGGACTGCAGATATCGTAATCTGGAACAAAGAACAAACGGCTGGAAGAACTCTGCGTAAGAAGGATCTCGACCCGAAACGTCACCCATCCCTTCTCTCCAGAGATGCTGCCTGTCCCACTGAGTTACTCCAGCTTTTTGTGTCTAGCTTCGGCTGGGGGAACTCAGCAGGGAAGCTACATCTGTGGATGCAAAGGGATTGTTGGACTTCAGGACCTTGAATCAGTCGTTGCTGCTCCAGTCACATCTCTTGATCCCCAATTATCATTCACAGATACACCCCACTTGCCCATTACCCTGCAGAACACATTCAATGTGCCATGCCTGCACAGCCGTAGAGTTACTGCCTTGCTGCACCAGAGACCAGGGTCCAATCCTGACTATGGGTGCTTTCTGTAGAGTTTGTACCTTCCCCCCATGACCGCGTGGTTTTCCTCTGGGTGCTCCGGTTTCCTTTCACATTCCAAAAATGTATGTTTGTCGATTAATTGGCTTTGGTAAAAAATATAAATTGTCCCTAGAGTGTAATGTGCTAATATAACGGGGATCGCTGGTCGGCGCCGACTTGGTCCTCCAAAATATTCCAAATGGAATTTAAACTGGAGGTGGCGGAGTACGGACTTAAGCAAGAAGGGCTTCTTGGAGAAGAAGAGCTGCCTTAAATTTAGTTGCGTCTGGTTGAGTAACTATGGCAGGGTGAAGACTATTCCATGCTTTAATTGTGCGAGGGAAGAATGAATTGCTATACACATCTGTTTTGATAGCTGGTATCTCAAATTGAACCGAATGCCCTCGTCTACTCCTGATAGGTTGGGTTTGGTGTAGATGTGGTAATCTATGTCGCGCTGACCATTTAACATTTTGTAAAAACAGGTCAAACTGTGGGCTTTACGTCTGTCTTGGAGAGTGTTCCATCCCAATGAAGTTCTGTAGCACTCGCTTCCCTCTCATAGGTATTTGTAACAAAACGAGCTGCCTGTCTTTGGACATGTTCGATGGAAGAAATGTTTTTATCTGTGTATGGATTCCATGCTGCAACTGCGTAGTCCAAATGTGGTCTCACAAGGGTGAAGTATAACTTCTCCTTGGTAGAAGTTGAACAATGATAAAAGTTGCGTCTCAGAAAATTAAGGACACCTATTGCTTTCACCATTGCATGATGAGCCTGACCATTCCCAGGTAGATCGTTTTGTAATTTGATGCCAAGATACTTGATCTGTTTGGATTCTTCAATGGTGGCACCAAGGATATTATATGATGTTTCGCCTGGTTTCCTCCTCCTGGTGACACGCATGGTTTCACATTTGAAAGGATTGAACTGCATCCCCCATTGTTGTGACCACTCAACCATAGTACCGAGATCTTTTTGGAGAGCATCTTTATCACCAGCTGACTTAATTGAACGGTACAGCAAACATTCATCGGCAAATAGTCTGGTCCTGCTTGTGACTTTTTCAAGCATGTCATTAATGTAAAGCAAAAACAGATGAGGGCCCAGTACTGTGCCCTGAGGTGTACCACTTAACTGGATGCCAATCAAAGCTTTTTCCATTCACACACATGCGCTGAAGACATTTTGTCAGAAAACTGGAAATCCATTGTTTCGTGTTGGAACGAACACCGTAGAAGTCAAGCTTCTGAAGCAGTCTCTGGTGTGGGATGACATCAAATGCTTTAGAAAAGTCTAGTACTACTAAATCCGTGACGACATTGCTGTCAAGGTTCTTGGCCAGGACGTCAGGATAAGCTGAGACTCGCAAGATCTATGCCTCCTAAATACATGTTGGTTGTCAGCAAGTATGCTATATTTGCTAAGGTGTCTCATCAGATTACTATCGATTATATGCACCAGTAGTTTGCAGCAAGTGCTTGTTAATGAAACAGGACGATAATTAGCCGGGTTGGTGGTTGAACCCTTCTTAAAGAGAGGAGTGATGTTTGCCTTCCCCAATCCAGTGGAACATCACCCGAGTCAAGCGACAGTTGGAAAATAAACTGCAAAACAGAATCCAGTTCTTCGGCCCCGATCATAAGGGCTTGATTCTGTATTTGGTCAGTTCCAATAGCTTTTGTTGTATTGATGTTGAGCAGTAACTTCTTTACACCTTCAACCTCAATTTAAATAGCAGGCATATCAGCATATGGGCTGGGCGGTAGATCTGGGAATGATGAAGGCTCCGTATCTTCCTGGGTGAAAACGTGTTGAAATTGGTTTGCAAGAGCTTCTGCCTTCGCCTGGTCCTCAGTGATCAGACAGTTGTTCACTTTAAGCATCTGGACACCAATGTTGTCTGTCTGTCTAGATTTCCCATATCTCCAAAACGCCTTGGGTTGCTCCCCCTCAAGAATGGAAGAAGCATGTTGTCTATGAGTACTCCTAATAGCACGATCGACTTGCTTTCGTACTCTAGTAAAATTGTCCCAATCCAGTTTTGTACCCCTTTTCTGGACAGGGATATAAAACTTCTCTTTCTTACTGGAGAGACGTTTCAGTTTTGCCGAAAACCAAGGAGGGCGCATACGGCCCTTAATGAGTTTTTGAGGAACATGATTTACAACAATGTAATTTAAAGAGTCTCTCAGCCACACCCAGTTGTCCTTTACAGTGAGCCAAAGGGCCTGTTTCCACGTTGTATCTCTAAACTAAACTCTGAATCATGAGAGTTCCTGGTGTTTGAATCTGCTATGCTGGGAATCAGACATGAACCCCTGCCCACCCCAAACAAATGACCCACAAGACTGAAACACCCCACCGCTTTGTGCAGAGGCTGGATCCTGTTTTCTCACCTCCTTTTGCGTGCAACAGAAGGTGCTGCCTTCCCCATTCTTTGGCCGCACAGTTATCCCCAGTCTGGTGTTTTCTCCATTGTAGCAAACTCAACAGACATTTGGGGAGAACCGCGAATGTGAAAGACGGCAGCTTCCATAACATCCAACAAAAGATGATGAGGAGACTAGAAGATCCAGATGATTCATTATCACAAGGATACTGCTAATCCAAGATATTACAAGGATTCTGCCAACATAATGGCCTGCCCATCAACAGTTCACAAAGGCTACCTCTCCACTGAGCAAATCATTGCTGCTGGAGCACCAACGTTGGGGAGGAGTTGATAACAAGATCCCAGCTCAGCAGCGACTAGCAGAAAGGTTTATGCCAGCATTTGGCACCCAAGATTCATGCAGAGCAGCTGAAAGCCTAGGGGTTTGTGGCAGCCTTCCAACATAGCAGCACCGAGGAAGGGTATGAGGAAGGGCCTCAACCCGAAATGTCACCCATTCCTTCTCTCCAGAGATGCTGCCTGTCCTGCGGAGTTACTCCAGCTTTTTGGTCTATCTTTGGTTTAAACCAGCATCTGCAGTTCCTTCTTACACTATACATATAATTATGTACTTTGGTTTAAATTCTGTTTGCGCTACATCCATTAGTACCTTGAGCACTATGCAAAGTACCAATGTTCTCTGGTTTTGGAGAAACTGAGCAATTAAATATTGTTTTCATTTGATATTAGGGACACAATCAGAAAAATGTAGCTATTTTCAAATAACTCACATTTGGTTCGATCAAACTGTGTAATTGGTTTCCCCTCAGTTTGAGTCCAAGGAGAAGGTACAATGACACTACCCGAAAAAAACTAGAAAAATAAAGTCAGATAAACAGAATTTTAGAACAAAATGTTCGAATTAAACTTTTTTCAAGTTTGAAATAATATAATAGCTGAATAAATTCAAATGATTTTAAGACTTCAACTGACATTCCTCCCATGGAGTATGCTAAAGGCCAAGGTTGCTCTGGTTTATTTTCACCCGCATGTTTAGACCGTAATGGAGTATCCTTATTGTTTTGATGTTTTTATGCTTTATTCTTAATTGTTAACTGTATGTTTGTGATGTCGTTTGTGAGCGGAGGACCAAGGCACATTCCTTGTATATGCACATACTTGGCCAATAAACTTATTCATTCATTCATTCATATTAAAGCAACTAAAATGAATGATCAAATATATATATTGTGAGTGATTACTGAACTATATCCACGATCATTGATGAAGGTGCTTTGAAGTATTTAAAAACAATTGTTATGCCGTACAAAATATCTGCATATGTGCACAAACTGTGTGTATGAATCTGCTAACAGAGTTAGAACCGGTCACTATAAAAGATTTTTGAAAAATTTGTTAGTGCACAGTTATACATTGGTATCTATGAATCTCATCTTCTTCCCTCCCCCCAATTTGACCCAAGTACTCACCTCTTCAATGGCTTTTTGGTTTTTTGCCTCAATCTCATTATCTAATCTAAACACACAAACAAAAAGAATAAGAAGATTTGTTTGCTGATTTTGAATCAACTTTTCCTCAATAGATAATCAAATAATTTCTTTGTGCTCTTTTAAACCCTACCTCTGAACTACAGATGATTCTATTTTGCCCATTATTGTAGCACAATGTGATTAGAAACTTTAACTCCCTCAAACTGCAAATAATAAATAAATGAGAATATTTTCTGTGTGTACAAAATACAAATGAATATATCTGAACTTAGAATATTCTATGTGTGGGAAGGAACTGCAGATGCTGGTTTAAACCAAAGATAGACACAAAAAGCTGGAGTAACTCAGAGGGACAGGCAACATCTCTGGAGAGAAGGAATGGATGACGTTTCAGGACTGAAGAAGGGTCTCGACCGGAAACGTCACCCATTCGTGCTCTTTAGAGATGCTGCCTCTCCCGTTGAGTTTCTCCAGTTTTTTGTGTTTATCTTTAGAATATTCTATTATCTTAAAATATGGAAATAACAGTATCTGTTGAATACAACATAAATACGATCAAAATTGTAAGCATAATATGGAAATCAACCAATCCATTATACAATTCACAAAACAAACAAGTACAATGTTACACAGAAAATCCTATGGTTGACTTAATGAACATATACTGATTGAGAAGAAGGAACTAGAAGGCCCGAACAATTGATCAGATTTGAAAATAAGAAAGAAAATGTCTCCATAGTGTTCCAACTAAAAGTATACAATTTCAACAGTGTTTGCATAAGTAGAGAACACCAAGCTTTGATCAAATGAATACACCTGGTGCAAATCTTTTCAGGGTACAACTGCTGACCTGATGCAGCTCATATATGTTGATTGTTGGTGAACATCTTCTGGATCGATATCAATTGGATGTAAAATGGCAAGCTCACCAATGGACCATTTAAATTTTCCAGGAGTCTAAATAAGGAAAGTAGAGTATGTTCAGTCTAGATTTTATAAATTGTTTTCAGGGCTATTTACACCTACATGTTCAAAAATCTGGATTAAGATGAATAGACATTGTTTCTGACAACTTTCAAATGGAATGATTTTAAATCTGAGAAAAATCAAAATATTTTCAAGAAATTTGCAAACTCTGATAGAACATCAAACTGTACATGTACAGCACCTGTACTGTGGCCTTCAGTCCACAAAGTCCATGCCGAAGATGATGCCAAGTTAAACTAATCTTCTCTGCATGCAAGTGATCCATATTGTTCCAGTCCCTGCTCATCCATGTGCCTCTCTAAAAACTTCTGAAATGCCACTATCATATCTAGCTCAACCACCATCCCTGGCATTGTGTTCCAGGCACTCACCACTCTGTGTAAAAAACACTTGCCCTGCACATGTCCTTTAAACCTTGCCCCTCTCACTTTAAAGCTATGCCCTCTAATCTTTGACATTTCCATCCTGGGAAAATGTTCTGACTGACTACCCCATCTTTGCCTCTTATAATTTTATATTTCTGTTAGGTCTCCACTCAGCCTCCAATGAACCAGTGAAAACAATCCATATCTGTCCAATCTCTGCTTATAGCTAATACCCTCTAAGCTCGGGAACATTCTGGTAAATCTCTTCTGCACTCTCTCCAAAGCCTCCACATCCTACCTGTAATGCGGCACCAGAACTACATACAATACTCCAAATGCGGCCTAAAGTTCTATAAAGCTGCAACATGATTTCCTAACTCTTATACTCAATGCCATGACTGATGAAGGTGAGCGTACTATACGCCTTCTTTACCACTCTTTCTGCGTTACCATTTTCAGGGAGTAATGTCCTTGGATCCCAAGATCCCTCTGCACATTAATTCTGCAAAACATCTTGCCATTAACTGTATATTTACCCCTTACATTCAAGATCCCAAAATGCAACACCTCACGCTTACACAAATTTAACTCCATATACCATTTCTCTGTCCACTTCTGTAGCCGATCGATATCCTGCTGTATACTTTGACAGCCGTCCTCGCTTTCCTTAATTTTGATGTCATCTGCAAACGTATCAACCAATCCTCCTACTTTTACATCCAAGCCTTCCTTAATTTTATCCCTTTTCACTCTCTCTCCCGACTAACTACTGAAAACAACTTTCAACGTTCACAGCAAATTCTTTTTAGGATGGCTGTTTTTTAAAAAATTGTAGAAACATTTCCTTACAATACAAACAAAATAAAGTCACTGAAAAGCAAAAAAAACCCCAGCTGATGCAGGAAATCTGAAATAACAGAAAATACCACAAAACATCAGAAGATCAAAGGAAAAAAATTCATGTAATTGACTTTTGGTTCTGATACAAAGTCATCAACCAATATCCATAAATTCCATCTTTCCCTCCATCTGTCAAGCACTTTCACCATTTTATGTTTTAATTATGTAAAATACAGTACGGCCCAGTAGTGTTAAGGACATGAATGTGACTAACGTCAGAATCAGGGGTTTTCACCAGTCTGAAGACAGAGGGGCTGGGAATCATTGGCTTGTGCAGTCTTGCATAATCGCTGGGACTCTCAAAAGGGTTCAAGACAGGAGGCCGCCCTGGTGTTTCAGGAGTTATGTGCAACTTTGTCTCATTCTTCACATCTCCCATTCTTTAAAAGCAGCTTTCCACTTTCAATTAGCTTTAGGGGAAACAAAAGAATACACATTAAAAGCAAACAAATTAATTATAACGTGTGAAGATTTTTAAAAAACTTTGTCTCTGATACACATCAGGTATTTCTATTTTCCCCTCTCCCTTTCCCCCTCTCTCCGTTTACTACCACCCCCTTTCCCCATGTTTAACCATCTCTAACCGTTTAACCCCTCTACTGATCTCTCCCCTTTACCCCTCTCTCCCATTTTACTCCCCATGTCCATCCCCAATATCTCTCAATGCCTCTCCCTCCTTTATCCTCCTCTCACCTCACGACGGTACCCCTCATCTCTCTCACCCCTCCTCTACCTTACCCTCCCCTCTCTGTACCCTTCACCTCTCTCACCCCTCCTGTGCCCCTCTCTCACCCTCTCCCTGTGCTCCTCTCTCACCCTCTCCGTGACTGTGCCCCTCTCTCACCCTCTCCCTGTGCCCCTCTCTCATCCTCTCCCTGTGACTGTGCCCCTCTTTCACCCTCTCCCTGTGCCCCTCTCATCCTCTCCCTGTGACTGTGCCCCTCTCTCACCCTTTCCCTGTGCCTCTCTCACCCTCTCCCTGTGCCTCTCTCACCCTCTCCCTGTGCCCCTCTCTCACCCTCTCCCTGTGCCTCTCTCACCCTCTCCCTGTGCGCCTCTCTCATCCTCTCCCTGTGCCCCCCTCTCTCACCCTCTCCCTGTTCCTCTCACCCTCTCCCTGTGCCTCTCTCACCCTCTCCCTGTGCCCCTCTCTCACCCTCTCCCTGTGACTGTGCCCCTCTCACCCTCTCCCTGTGACTGTGCCCCTCTCTCACCCTCTCCCTGTGCCCCTCTCTCACCCTCTCCCTGTGCCCCTCTCACCCTCTCCCTATGCCCCTCTCTCACCCTCTCCCTGTGCCTCACCCTCTCCCTGTGCCCCTCTATCACCCTCTCCCTGTGCCTCTCACCCTCTCCCTGTGCCCCTCTCTCACCCTCTCCCTGTGCCTCTCTCACCCTCTCCCTGTGCCCCTCTCTCACCCTCTCCCTGTGCCTCTCACCCTCTCCCTGTGCCCCTCTCTCATCCTCTCCCTGTGCCCCTCTCTCACCCTCTCCCTGTGCCCCTCTCTCACCCTCTCCCTGTGCCCCTCTCTCACCCTCTCCCGGCCGCTCTCAGGTCGTTAGCCTCCAACGCGACGACAGCCAATCAGCGCCGCCCCCGCGCGCGGCCAATCAAATTCAAACCTTGTCCGAACCGCCGCCCTCGCAACAAACTTTATTGGAAGTAAACACCCGGACAATGCGTGCCGCGCCCGCTGCGTCGGAGACAACCGACCCTCATGGTGCATCCCCCGGAGTGTCTCGGCTGAGAAGGTTTGAGCTCCCGCGAGTCTGTCAGAGGGCGGAGCGATGGCGAATGCGGCGAATCTGAACGCGGTGCGGGAGACGATGGACGGTGAGTGAGTGAGTGCATCTCCTTCCTCAGGCAGGGGCAGGGACGATGGCGGTGGCGGCCCGGGCACTCGCGACTCTCGGCACCGGCCGTCCTTTCTCGAAGGTGGGCCCGAGCGCTACTTCAGCGCCTGGAATCGGGCTGCAAATCATCGAAAGCGCGTAGGGAGGGAGGGAGAGGGGCTGTTGTGGGGGCAGTGAAGGATGCACCGCCATCCATGCCCCGCTCCCCCTCTCCCGTGGCCCGCTCCCCCATCCTCCCTCTCCCCTTACTCCCCCACTCTACCTCTCCCCTTACTCCCTCACTCCTGCACACTCCCGTCCACTCCCTCTTCCTGAGTTGACGTGATCAGCTGGCGCTGCTCTGCAAAACACGGGGGGGGGGGGGGGGGGGGTGACGGGACCTGTCACAGTGGTGAGCGGTAGACAACAGCTGTGATCTTGGAATGGGGACTGTCTGGTGAAGGACAGCACAGGGTGGTGGGTATATGTAACGAGCTGCCAGAGGAGGAAGTTGGGGCGGGTCCTACAACAACTTTTAAAGGACATTTGGACAGGTACATGAAGGAGAAAGGCTTAGAGGTATATGGGCCATAGGTGGGCAGATGGGACTAGTGGTAGATGGGGCATCGTGTTCAGCATAACTATGAAAGCCCAGTTGGATCTTTGATTACACTTAACAATGTTTATGAATTCATAAATGAAATGATGTTGCAGCCAGTGTGTAGGAAAGAACTGCAGATGCTGGTTTAAATCAAAGGTAGTCACAAAATGCTGGAGTAACAGCGGGACAGGCAGCATCTCTGGAGAGAAGGAATGGGTGACATTTCAGGTCGAGACCCTTCAGACTGATGTCGTAGCCACATGGTTTTGCAAGATGTGTTCTGTTTAATGACAAAAAACTGTTGTGTTGACTGGTTACAGTCAAGTTGAGTTTATTGTCATATGTGGAACTACAGATGGGCTACAGGTACAATGAAAATCATGCACAGAAAATGACAAACATAAATTATACATTACACAAATTCCAAAAGATGGTGTTTAGTTTTTTAGTTTAGAAGTACGGAGTAGAAGCATGGAAATGCCCTTCAGCCAATGCTAACCATCGATCGTCCATTCACATTACTTTCACGATCACTACCTCGCATTAAGGACAATTTTAGAAGCAAATTAACCTGTGAACTCGCACATCTTTTAGGAGTGGGAGGAAACCCACATGATCACAGAGAATATGCAAATTCCATGCAGACAAGCTTCCAAGTTCAGTATTGGGGCTGTAAGACAGCAGCTTTATCAGCTGCGCCACTGTGTAAAGAAATAAAATGCATTAAAAAAACAAGACATTAGTGTAAAAATAGACGATTAGAAAACAAGTCCACAGTACTGTAAGAGGCAGTGTTCTATTGCTGGGGTAGGATTAGAGATGATGCATGTTGGTTCAAGACCCAATGGTGGAAGGAAAGTAGCTGTTCCTGAACCTGTTGGTGTGGGACTTCGGGTTTCTGGAACACCATTGGTCACAAAAATAAAAGATTGAGTCAATGGGTATGTGAGAGAGAGAGAGAGAATAGGTTGTGGTGGTATGGGGGAGGGGGGGGGGGGGGGGGCATGTTGAGAGTGGGAATGTGACTATTGGGATTGCTGGCCTAGACCCGATGTAGACAATTGCCTGCCTTCTTTGCTGATGTAAACATGATCAATAAATTACTAAATTGATTCATGTGTTCTGAAGTTTAGAAGAATGAAAGGTGGACTGGAATATAAACAATCCTGCATGTTGTGAGAATGTTTGATTGAGTTATATTGCTAAAGAGGCATAGTTTCACACAAAGGGTCAGGATGGAATGGTGAAGGAATAGAAACATGCATCTAATTTAGTGGTTTCTCTTGGGATGTCTATCAGATGAGATTCTGTCGTATTGAAGAAGGTTTGATGAGGTACTGCAGTGCATCATGGTGCTCAGATAAATTTAGCCATGTGCTACAGAAAACATGAGAATGAATATTAAGATATGAAGCAGTGCCTATCAAGCACGCTGATGTTGAGCTTCTAAGATGCTGTTGGAGTAGTACTCATCATGCTCCTTTAATATTGTAGGTGATGATAAAGTTTTCAAGGGAGTTAAGATAATATTTGCATCTTTCTAATGTGCCTTGGTATTTACAAAATTAATTTATTGTCATACACACTTGGGTCCAATGAAATTTATTGTGCGCATGAAACTACAATGTATATATGCAGACATGATCAATACAATGACAAGGAGTAAAACACGAGAACGGTGCAGGATTGTGGAGCGAAAACATAAGTAATTGAAAATAATATTAAAGTACAATAATAGTATAACCAATGAGGTAGAGTTATGAGTACGACAATGTCTTCAGAAATGCAGTGTTAAATTGACGATTGTTCACGTCTGATAGCAGTAGGAAGAAGCTGTTTCATAATCTGGCCATCCAATTCTTCAAGTTCTTCTATCTTCTCTCAGAAGGCAAAGGAAAGAAAAGAGAATAGTCAGGGTGGCAGGATTCCCAGGATGTTTTGGAGTTTGACAGCTATTTGAATGACTTTTTTTAAAGTCATTATATTGCATAATATTTTTTATATAATTTCATTATATATTTTTTCTGAAGATAAAAATTAGTTGCAAAGCACATTGAGTATTCTAAGATTGTCTAATGCTCTTTATAAATGTTACTTAGTCACCCTTGCAAGATGGGAAGTGGGCAGTAAAAAGCAGGCTTCTGACAGACACCTACCTGACAATAACCAGATCACCAAGAAGAACTTCCAGTTTTTTAAAAGTAATGGTGCTAAATCATTTATATTTACCTACGAGGATAAGTGGGATGCTCTATTTGATGTCTCTTCAGAGAATGCAGGACTTTTGTTCTGCTACACTGGACATGTCAGCCAAGATTTGGTGCTGAAGAAGCCAGTGTGGGACCTGAACCATTTGATTGAGGTAAGAGTGTTGGGTCAGACACATAACTGACACGTACTTTGTAAACATATCAAATGGAAACAGCATATGGATTTTTCTAATCCATCATAATACATAATACATACAAAAAAGGAACTGCAGATGCTGGTTTACAAAAAAAGGCACAAAGTGGCCAGGCGGCATCTCTGGAAAACGTGGATCGATGACGTTTCAGACTCCGAAGAAAGTTCCCAATCTGAAATGACACCTATCCATGTTTTCCAGAGATGCTGCCTGATCTGCTGAGTTACTGCAGCACGTTGTGTCTTTCTTTTTCAATACCACAGCTCTTTGTGGGTTTCTAGGGAATGCACACTTCTTGGCAGTGCTATATCTTTTCTTAATATGTATTTAGATTGTATTGGTTTTAGCTGAAACTGCCTTCCCCAACCTTTTTTCTGTCTGATTCAGTTACCTGCTGATTTAAGGTCTATCTTGCCTCATCCAGAATTGTGGAGATAGAGAAAGGTGAAGCAGACTTTGATTTCACAATCTGCTAAAATGTAAATTATGTAATTCTGATGCTCCAGCCATGTAGTTAATGCATTATATACCATCTCACGCACACTTGGCCCTTACCCTTAAAATTTCTGAACAATGCGGTAGCGCAGCGGTAGAGTTGCTGCTTTACAGCGAATGCAGCGCCGGAGACTCAGGTTCGATCCTGACTACGGGTGCTGCACTGTAAGGAGTTTGTACGTTCTCCCCGTGACCTGCGTGGGTTTTCTCCGAGATCTTCGGTTTCCTCCCACACTCCAAAGACGTACAGGTATGTAGGTTTATTCACAAAATGCTGGAGTAACTCAGCAGGTCAGGCAGCATCTCGGGAGAGAAGGAATGGGTGACGTTTCGGGTCGAGACCCTTCTTCAGACTGATGTCGGGGGTGGGACAAAGGAAGGATATAGGTGGAGACAAGAAGATAGAGGGAGATCTGGGAAGGAGGAGGGGAAGGGAGGGACAGAGGAGCTATCTGAAGTTGGAGAAGTCGACGTTCATACCACCGGGCCGCAAACTGCCCAGGCGAAATATGAGGTGCTGCTCCTCCAATTTCTGGTGGGCCTCACTATGGCACTGGAGGAGGCCCATGACAGAGAGGTCAGACTGGGAATGGGAGGGGGAGTTAAAGTGCAGGGCCACCGGGAGATCAGTTGCGTTAATGCGGACCGAGCGCAGGTGTTCAGCGAAGCGATCGCCGAGCCTGCGCTTGGTTTCGCCGATATAAATAAGTTGACATCTAGAGCAGCGGATGCAATAGATGAGGTTGGAGGAGGTGCAGGTGAACCTCTGTCTCACCTGGAAAGACTGTTTGGGTCCTTTGATGGAGTTGAGGGGGGAGGTAAAGGGACAGGTGTTGCATCTCGTGCGGTTGCAAGGGATAGTGCCCGGGGTTAGGGTGGTTTGGGTAGGAAGGGACGAGTGGACCAGGGAGTTGCGGAGGGAACGGTCTCTGCGGAACGCAGAGAGGGGAGGGGATGGGAAGATATGGCCAGTGGTGGGGTCCTGTTGTAGGTGACGGAAATGTTGGTGGATGATATGTTGGATCCGCTGGCTGGTGGGGTGGAAGGTGAGAACGAGGGGGATCCTGTCCTTGTTGAGAGTGGGGGGAGGGGGAGCAAGAGCGGAGCTGCGGGATGTAGAAGAGACCCTAGTGAGAGCCTCATCTATAATGGAGGAGGGGAAGCCCCGTTTTCTGAAAAATGAGGACATCTCGGAAGCCCTAGTCTGAAACACCTCATCCCGGGCGCAGATGCGGCGTAGACGGAGGAATTGGGAGTAGGGGATAGACTTTTTGCAGGGGACCGGGTGGGAAGAAGTGTAGTCCAGATAGCTGTGCGAGTCGGTGGGCTTGTAGTAAATGTCCGTCACTAGTTTTTCTCCTGTGATGGAGATGGTGAGGTCCAGAAACGGGAGGGAGATGTCAGAGATAGTCCAGGTATATTTAAGGGCAGGATGGAAATTGGAGGTGAAGTGTATGAAGTCAGTGAGTTCTGCATGGGTGCAAGAGGTAGCACCAATGCAGTCGTCGATGTAGCGGAGGTAGAGTTCGGGGATGGGGCCAGTGTACGTCTGGAACAGGGATTGTTCGACGTACCCGACAAAGAGGCAGGCGTAGCTAGGGCCCATGCGAGTGCCCATAGCTACGCCTCTGGTTTGGAGGAAGTGGGAGGAGTCAAAGGAGAAGTTGTTGAGGGTAAGAACCAGCTCTGCTAGGCGGAGGAGAGTGTTGATCGATGGGGATTGGCTGGTTCTACGGTCGAGGAAGAAACGGAGGGCTTCGAGACCATCCTTGTGGGGGATGGAAGTGTAGAGTGACTGGACATCCATGGTGAAAATGAGGGAGTGGGGGCCTGGCATCCATGATGAAAATGAGGGAGTGGGGGCCTGGCATCCATGGTGAAAATGAGGGAGTGGGGGCGTGACATCAGCCGCCTCAAAAAAACCTCACTAGAACTTTTTATCTCAAACTGCCGGCGTGACATCAGCCGCCTCAAAAACCTGCGATTTCTCTTCCAGGTATGTAGGTTAATTGGCTGGGTAAATGTAAAAATTGTCCCTAGTGGGTGTAGGATAGTGTTAATGTGTGGGGATCGTTGGGCGGCACGGACTTGGTGGGCCGAAAAGGCCTGTTTCCGGCTGTATATATATGATATGATATGATATGATGATGATGCGCCCACATTTAGTTCATTCAGGAAGAAGCCTTGAAATCTTTCTCACAAGCTGACAACCTTACAATCTGAGCCAATGCACCATGCCCTCCACATCCTCACTCTTATCTTGTACCCAAGCATGTTTCTTCATCATCAAAGAGCAATTGGTGAAAGTTATTAAGAGATCCTTCACTAGCATTAACATCCTGCCTGGCCTGGCTAAAGTTTGACTACAGGTGCAGGGTGAGTAGGATCGTTGGGGTAGCGGAGAAGGGGTGATCAATCTGTTTACCTGGTTTGCTTATTTTTGTGTTATAGTTTTTAGCATCCTTTAGTTTAATCAGTAGTAAGTATTTTGTTACTCGTTATCATCTCCAAAGAGGAATATCTGTAGAGTTGCTTCCTATCTTGATAACAATGTGGTCTGTTTCCTTCAATTAGAGTCGTTTCTATTTGTAAAGGATTGATTTTTTTGTCAGATTTGGGCTATATTTATATTTTGCAACAATTTTCAAATTTTGATCCCACCTAATCATGTATCTCTCTAGATTTATTACAAGAAGCTATTTTTTAAATTAGAATTAAAATGTATTACTTGTACACAAATTTCTTGGATGTTAAACCACTCTACTTCAAATGCAATCAAAAATCTGCCATCTCTTTATGCCAGCCGACTAAATATGGATCCAAAATAAGGCCTGACGTTTTGTTTTATGAACAAACTTAGACTCTGGTTCTAACACTGTCCTGAATGGTAATTAATGACTGTCACTGCTGATATTGGTTGATGCAAACCTCCAAGGCATGGGTAGGAATTCTTTGGCAATGAATAGATGCATTAATAATTTGCATCTAGATTTCACCTAGTATTATTCATTGTTAACCATAATATTAATAATGTTGATCCTGTTACTTGTTTGGCAGCAGAACTTTATAAAACAAATCAAAGTGGCTTATTGAGCAGAGTTTTGAGCTGGTCTTTAATAGACATTGAATCCATTCATCAGAATGTTATTTTCATAATTGTCCTTATCTGTCGAATAAAACATTTGATATGGCATGACCTTGCCAAAAAACTGTATCCAGCTCTACGATGACAAGACTGCCTGTTTCTTAAAATACTGCCCAATCATTTGAAACTTTAAATTACATTTGCTTAGGGTTAGGATTATTTGATTCACACAGATAATAATGCTTAATTTTTTTATGTGTTTGACTTGGCTTTCAGCAAGTCATAAAGGCTCAGGAATCTCATTTGCTGCAAGCACTTTGATAAAAATGTCAGTGTAGATTATTTGTGTATAGAAACCAAAATTAATTAATCTAAAATTGCCTACCGTATTTGACAAATGCTGCTGGTTATGTCCTGCATATACCCAGATACTATATGTTGAACGTGTTTACAGATGCATCACTAAATTGTTTATATTTCAGTTACTTGTTCTCTATTTTTAATCCATCACCCAAATCAGTTGAAGCCTTCAACTGTCAATGGTTGGATCATGCTAATCCTGAATTTGAGTTCCATCGAACTTCCACTCCACATGAATCCAATGGCTGCGCTACCCTCCCATGCTTCCACATTAACTATCCGCAGAACACAGATGGTCTCAAAGTCCTCATTTTTTGACATCTTAGGTTTTCAAAGACATTTTCAAGTCTTTGTTCATATTTGAATAGAATTAAAAAAGCGAACACACTTTAAACAATCAATTAATTAGAACATTAATCCAAGGATCATCTTCAGTTTTTCATCCAGATTGATGACCCCATACAAGTGATTGGGAGCCAAGCTACATATGCTAGTTATACATAGAAACATAGAAAATAGGTGCGGGGGGAGGCTATTTGCCCTTCGAGCCAGCACCGTCATTCATTGTGATCATGGCTGATCATCCACAATCAGTAACCCGTGCCTGCCTTCTCCCCATATCCCTTGATTCCGCTAGCCCTTAGAGCTCTATCTAACTCTCTTTTAAATTCATCCAGTGAATTGGCCTCTACTGCCTTCTGTGGCAGAGAATTCTACAAATTCACAACTCTGGGTGAAAAAGTTTTTTTTCTCATCTCAGTTTTAAATGCCCCCCCCTTTATTCTTAGACTGTGGTCCTTGGCTCTGGACTCCCCCAACATTGGGAACATTTTTCCTGTATCTAGTCCAGTCCTTTTATACGTTTCTATAAGATCCTCTCTCTTCCGTCTAAATTCCAATGAATACAAGCCCAGTTTTTCCAATCTTTCCTCATATGACAGTCCCGCCATCCCGAGGATTAACCTCGTGAGCATACGCTGCACAGCCTCAATAACAAGGATGATCTTCCTCAAATTAGGAGACCAAAACTGCACACAATACTCCAGATGTGGTCTCACCAGGGCCCTGCACAACTGCAGAAGGACCTCCATTTGTACCTGACATTTAGCTGAGGTATCAGATACATAAGTGTATTCAACTCAATATAACTGACCTAAACGTAATGATGATACCAAACGTAGAAAATAAATGTGCAAAAATCAAGAGGACTACCAAGGTGCATAGTGCCTTGAAAGTGGCAATCACACATAAGGCAATCAAAAATGGTTTTGACACATTGGACTTCATTAGTCAGAGTATTGGGCATAGAAGTAGGCAGGTCATGTTGCTTTTGTATAAGACATTGGTGAGGCCACATTTGGAATATAGTGCTCAGTGTTGTTTGCCATGTTATAAGAAGGATGTCGTCAAGCTGGAAAAGGTGCAGAGAAGATTTGCAAATATGTTGCCAGGAGTTAAGAGCCTGAGCTATAGCGGAGAGGTTGAGCACGCTGGGACTTCATTCCTTGGAGCACAAGGGGATGAGGAGTGATCTTATAGAGTATAAGATCATGGGAAGAATAGATCGAGTAAATGCACAGTCTTTTGGCCAGAATGGGGGAATCGAGAACCAGAGGACATAGTTTTAAGATGAGGGGGAAATTATTTAATAGGAACCTGAGGGGTAATTATTTACACAATGGATGGAGGGTGTATGGAAGGAGCTGCCGGAGGAGGTAGTTGAGGCAGGTACTATCATAACAGTTAAGAAAGATACATGGATAGGTTAAGAAAGATATGGGCCAAGCGCGGGCAGGTGGGACTAGTGCAGATGGGGCATGTTGGTCTGTGTGGGCAACTTGGGTCGAAGAGCCTTTTTCCGCACTATATGACGATGAAGAACACTATCCAAGCTAACAGGACTGCAAAGCCTCAGATGGGCAGTGCTTTGCAAAAGTAATTATAGATGTTGTTTCTGAAGAACAAAATTGAGCCATGTGTTATTAGCATTCATAAATGGTTCAATAACCATCACGTTTGTGAGCATAGATCAAAGGAAACTCTCAATTCACTGAAAAAGAGACAAACTGCTTGCTTAATTCAGCTTGAAGAAGGATCCCAACCCGAAACATCACGTATCGATGTTCTCCAAAGATGCTGCCTGACGTGCTGAATTGCTACAGCGCTTTGTCTCTTTTTTTGTAAACCAGCAGCTGCAGTTCCTTGTTTCTCCCTTAGCTGCACTGCAACTACAAAGAAAAGATGCATGGCCTTGTTCCAATTTCTTTAGGCACTTCTTTCCTGCGACTAATAATTAAAATTTGAATAATGTTACTCTACTGTCCCTCTTGATTGCAGAAATGCAAATAATCCGGTAGGTGTTTGTAAAGAAGTTCTATATTTTCGAATTATTGCTTCCCCCAAGAATTGTTTAAACTAATGCAACGAATTGCTTCGTTTTAGATTGTGCTTTTAAAATATTTTAATCATATCCTTCAAGGACTTGTCCTTTGAATGACCAATGTATTAATTCTGACACCTAACGCTTCACCATGCTCTAAAAATATTGCCAATACTGAAAATTTGCAGTTCTGTTATTTTCCCTTGCATCTGAGCAGTTCAATTATTTCAAAGCTTTTGGTTTCTGCATGGGTATGCATTGATCATTTTTCTAATGTAGCTTTGCCTTTTAACGGATGTCCTGGACTCACGGATGGGAGCTAACTTAAGTGCGGTTATTAAAGTTCTAGGCTTGTGAGAAATTGGGTTATAGACAATAGGTGCAGGAGTAGGCCATTCGGCCCTTCGAGCCAGCACCACCATTCAATGTGATCATGGCTGATCATTCTCAATCAGTACCCCGTTCCTGCCTTCTCCCGATACCCCCTGATTCTGCTATCCTTAAGAGCTCTCTCTTGAATGCATTCAGAGAATTGGCCTCCACTGCCTTCTGATGCAGTGAATTCCACAGATTTCCAACTCTGCCTGAAAAGGTTTTTCCTCTTCTCCGTTCTAAATGGCCTACCCCTTATTCTTAAACTGTGGCCCCTGGTTCTGGACTCCCCCAACATTAGGAACATGTTTCCTGCCTCTAACGTGTCCAACCCTTTAATAATCTTATATGTTTCGATAAGATCCCCTCTCATCCTTCTAAATTCAAGTGTATACAAGCCTAGCCGCTCCAGTATTTCAACATATGACAGTCCCGCCATTCCGGGAATTAACCTAGTAAACCTAGGCTGCATGCCCTCAAAAGCAAGAATATCCTTCCTCAAATATGGAGACCTAAACTGGACACAGTACTCCAGGTGCGGTCTCACCTGGGCCCTATACAACTGCAGAAGGACCACTTTGCTCCTATACTCAACTCCTCTTGTTATGAAGGCCAACATTCCATTGGCTTTCTTCACTGCCTGCTGTACCTGCATGCTTCCTTTCAGTGACTGATGCACTAGGACACCCAGATCTCGTTGTGGGTCCCCTTTTCCTAACTTGACACCATTCAGATAATAATTTGCCGCCTTATTCTTACCACCAAAGTGGATAACCTCACACTTATCCACATTAAACTGCATCTGCCATGCATCCGCCCACTCACACAACCTGTCCAAGTCACGCTGCAACCTCATAGCATCTTCCTCACAGCTCACACTACCACCCAGCTTTGTATCATCTGCAAATTTGCTAATGGTACTTTTAATCCCATCATCCAAGTCATTAATGTATATTGTAAATAGCTGCGGTCCCAGCACCGAGCCTTGCAGCACCCCACTTGTCACTGCCTGCCATTCTGAAAGGGACCCATTTATCCCCACTCTTTGCTTTCTGTCTGTCAACCAATTTTCTATCCTTGTCAGTACCCAACCCCCAATACCATGTGCTCTAATTTTGCCCACCAATCTCCTATGTGGGACCTTGTCGAAGGCTTTCTGAAAGTCGAGGTACACCACATCCACCGGCTCTCCCCTGTCAATTTTCCTAGTTACATCCTCAAAAAATTCCAGAAGATTAGTCAAGCATGATTTCCCCTTCGTAAATCCATGCTGACTGACTCAGAGCGATCCTGTTACTGCTATCCAAATGCTCCGCAATTTCGTCTTTTATAATTGACTCCAGCATCTTCCCCACCACTGATGTCAGACTAACTGGTCTGTAATTTCCCGTTTTCTCTCTCCCTCCTTTCTTGAAAAGTGGGATAACATTAGCTACCCTTCAATCCACAGGAACTGATCCTGAATCTATAGAACATTGGAAAATGATCACCAATGCGTCCACAATTTCTAGAGCTACCTCCTTAAGTACCCTGGGATGCAGACCATCAGGCCCTGGGGATTTATTAGCCTTCAGTCCCATCAGTCTACCCAACACCATTTCCTGCCTAATGTGAATCTCCTTCAGTTCCTCCGTCACCCTAGGCCTCTGGCCACTTAGTTTGCATCTGAGGTGAAATATGTAACAACAGGCATCTTTTTGTATCCTAATTCAAAATGTTGGACCTTCAGTCGTGTACACAGTATTGAATTGATTGTAATCATGTACTGTCTTTCTGCTGACTGGTTAGCACGCAACTAAAAGCTTTTCACTGTACCTCGGTACACATGACAATAAACTAAACTGAACTGTAATGCGTGAACATTTTAATATTAATTTAAATTGCTCAGAAAATATATTACCATTAGGGTATTATCTTAATTTGATACTGCACCACCTGCACTACAGTTATGGACAATAAGGTGAATCTGTTGAACGTATTGAAGGTTTTGGCTGGCAGAGGTCACTGAAGTTGCATTGCACAAGTTAATGGATGCAATTGGAAAAGAGTATGGGAATCTTGGGGTCAATTAACTAGAATGTTGGAACCATGGAGCTTTGGAAGAAATGGGAGACTTTTTGAGTTATTGCATTTGAATGAGTTGTAATTTATGTATGTTCGAATTGGAAGAAAAATTTAAAAAATAGGATTGAAAGATGTGAGCTGTATTTCAGTACTGAGTGAGGGAGTGTGATTTTAATTTTTAAGTGTGAGAAACTTTCATCTTTCAAGATGATGAAACTTTCGGGTTGCTGTCTTCAGTGCAAAGTAAACAAGTATAATGGGAATTGTGTATTATGCCATTTTTGTTTCAGCTTTCCAAAGATGCCGTAAAGCTAACATGAAAAGTGGCATATATCTATAATGTGTGCAGACAACCTAGAATGTCCAAACCAAAATGTATAAAAATACCCTTTAATAAAATCTGACAATGTGCACTTTAACCACATGCGATTTTTTCCATTACAAATCTCAAATTGTGGAGTACAGAGGCAAATAAATAAACAATGGGTCTTTGTCCCAAACATTATGGAGGGCACTGTAACTATTGAAATTGCTGATGTAATTGTGGCACTCATAATGGATTATGAACAATTCTAATTGCAATTTGAGCAGATAAAATTAACCTTTCTACATTTAAATGAAATAACTACATTTAATCTTTGACTTGAATCCTTGCTGGGTTTTTTTACTCATTAGGATTTTAAATGGCATCCACAAGTATCTATTTGTTATTCATGGTTGGTAAATTGTGCACGAACAATTGTGCGTGAACCTGAACAGGTGCATTTCAAAACTTGAAATTTCAAACAGTCAGTTAATTTCCAGTTGACATTTCCGTGGATTTTAAAACCCATAGTTTTGTCCCTGGTGTCCTGACCCATAAAGATAAATGCCATAATAACATGATTATGAGACCTCGTTGTGTGTGAGGTTCTACTGACATTTTTTTACAATTCAATGGCATTTATTCTTGGATCACCTGAGGATTTTGAAGCTACCTTAAATAAGTGTCTTATTTGTCAAATAATTAAAAAATATATATATTTTTTGCTTTCCCAGTCCTCCTTGAAATTTCAAGATTGCTGAATACTGGTCTTGACATGGAATCCCTCTCGATTTGTGTTCGTCTTTGTGAACAAGGAATCAATCCTGAAGCCTTGGCATCAGTTATTAAAGAACTGCGCAAGGCTACCGAATCACTCAAAGTAAGAAACAATTGTGTGCAATAAGCAGTCTGAATTCTGCAGCAGGGAAAGCCACGCGATCCTGTATGCTTATAATTGGTTTCTCCTACTTTATAAAGCGCTCTTATCCTAGTGTAGATCTATTGCTTAAAAAGTTACAGCTGGTATTTAGTGTTGCCAAAGCATATACATTGGTTGTGCGTTCTCCTCCACTTCTGAAGATGGGTTAAATCGACCTTCCAGTGATCTTTTGCACAAGGGTAATTGCATTTCGAATTCCACATGATGGACACTAAATAGATTAAGCAAAGGAACAACAGAAATCCTGGGATTGATTTAATGAATTAAGGAATTTGCTTGTTTAGCAAATATAGATACTGTTCTATACAAGTTTAAATTCTGTTTGTTACATGTCAAATTATATCCTTGAACTCCAGTGTCTTAAAGTAACTAAGGAGGACATGATTACTATTTTGCAATTGTTTGTAAGGAGGTGGTTTAAACAGATTATTTGGTTTGTACTGAAATTTAAGGTTAGAAGTTTGGGTATTTCATTGGAAAAAACCTGAAGGATATACCTTTGCAATTAAATATTACAAAAACAGGTTGAGATGCATATAAGATGGCAGCATAGTATGCATCAATGGAAACAAACTTTTTGGATGGGTGATGCTCATGGTTAAAGAATGGTTGATTTCAGCAAAATGTTCTGTAATGGGGGTTAACACTTATTTAAACTTGGAGACAGGGCATGAAGTAAAGAATAGAGGTCAAATTTCAAAAGGCCAATCTTAGCAAATTATTTTAGAGTAGCATCAGGTGCAAAGCATTTAATCAAAGCGTTCAAAATTGATGCCATCTGCTAAGCCAAGGAATGTAGTGGGTACTTGGTATTTATTCCTAAACTTCACATGAATAAAGTCTGTTTCTCTTTGATCTGTCTTCATTAAAGAAATACTGCGACTTCAGAAATACTAACTTAACCTGTATCAGAATTGGCATATTAGCTGCAATTAAAACAAAATATATATAAAGTAAAGTCAAAATACCATACCTCAGAACCTGTACTCAATTTGGACATTATTTTTCCTTCCTAGACAACAGAGAATATGACTGGTTGACATCATCTTGGTGATGGAGCTTTCAGCGGGAGGGTATCCTAGGTCACACAGAAAATCATTGTCATGAATGAATGTACAAAGTTGGCAAAAACATAGTTCTGTACAATGGCAGATAGGAATGATTGTTACTCCAGGTTAAATTATGTAAACTGTAAAGCAATTTATTGATGTTGACATGCAAATACTTGTTAAATAGAACACACTGAATTTGTTAAAATGTTTAAAATGTACTGCTTATTGCGGATTGTTTTCAGGGGCGCTTGTTTAAAAAATAATGGTGTTAAAACACTAACCTCTTACAGGGGGAGAAGTTCCTAAAACAGATTCAATATATTTTAACTTTCATTATGTGACTGGAAGTGCCAATTTGCATTTGACCAGAGCTGATATGAATTGTAATTATGCTTTCTCATGCATCTTCTCTGCTGAAAGTTAAAAAATATAGTATTTCTATTCAAGGCATGTAATGGCACTACTAATATAGATTTTATTGAAGCTGCCACTTTACGAGCTTTTTTTATTGTACTACACATCAGCTAAATCATAATTGGAATGCAAATGTTGTTGTATATTAAAACGTGATTTATTGTGTCTCTCCCTCCAGAATTATAAACAATACAATCACAATCTGCTGAAAATAAGCAATTCTAAAATTTAGTTTAGAAAAATTAAACCTAATTATTTGTGCTATTCTGGACTGTTAGTTGCTAATACAATGATTTATATCTGATTATAATTTCATCAAGTCAAAATCCAGATTGTGGTATTGCATTTTATCCAGAGTTTTAGGGACAAAACATCTGTTGATGTACTAAGAAACTAATTAGTTGAATAACATTTACATTATGTTATATTCGTGATTGGTGGGGTTTTTTTAATGTTGTTTTTACATAGAAATGCTTCCTATTCTTGAATTTTGGGTGCATTTTTCTAAGAATTAAAGTTCTGTTGAAAAATATGGTGCAAGACTTACTGTTTAATACTAGAAGTAAAAGTGATACAATTTCTTGTAAATGCATGCATTATGTTGCTTGATTTATAATTGGTTTACTCTGTGGTTCATCTCAAATGTAAAGCAAATATAAAAGTGGTTTCAAAGGTGATCCTTTGTTTATTCCTTATGTGCCTGCGCATGGAAATATGCAAAAGCAACAAGGTTGTCTTTAATTTTCCCAATATTGAATGGAGCATCCTTAGTAAAAGGAACTGAGATGGGGCAAAAATGTCAAATACATCCAAGGTGACTTCATGAAACAGTATGCAGATAGTGAAACGGGGGAAGGAGTCATTCCATTGAGAAACAAGCCTAACCAAGTGCACCCTCTGGGTGCGGCCCAGTCGAGGGAAGTGCCCTGTGAGAAAAGTGCGAGTCTATGGCTGCGGTGAGGAGGATACGCTTGTTTTTGGGCCTGATTTGTTTTTTGACACTAAAGTAATGGCAGGCAAGTTGGTGCAGTGTGTTTCCTGCAGGATGTGGGAAGGTAGAGACACCGCTGGAGCTTCTGGGAGCTACACCTGGAAGAATTGTGTCCAGGTGCAGCAATGGACGTGTTGTGGAGTTGGAGAAGCAGCTGGATGATCTCGGAGCCATCCGGGAATACGAGAGTTTCCTGGACAGGACCTACTGTGAGGCTGTCACGCCAAGGGTCCAGGTCGAGCGAAGGTGGGAGACCATTTCAAAGGGGAGTAAACATGGACTACAGGAGACCCCGGTGGCTGTGCCTATTGCAAACAGGTACACCCTCTTGGGAGCTGGCAGGGCAGAAGACGCTTCCAGTCCGAGCGGCGGACAGGTCGGTGGCTCTAATCCAGGCAAGGAGACCCGACCGGGGAGACCGAAGTCTGGAAGAGCCATAGTATAGGGTGACTCCATTGTCCGAGGTACGGACAATAGATTCTGTGGCCGCAGGCGGGACTTGAGGATGGTCTGTTGTCTCCCTGGTGCCAGGATTCAAGACATCACGGACCGGCTTCAGAACATCCTAGCGAGGGAAGGCGATCAACCGGAAGTAGTTGTGCACGTGGGCACAAACGACGTCGGGAGGAAGAGGAAGGAGGTACTGCAACATGAGTTTAGAGAGTTGGGAAGAAGACTGAGAAGTAGGACGTCGAGGGTGGTTATCTCTGGATTGCTTCCCATATCTCGTGCTAGTGAGGGCAGGAACTGAGAGATCGTGGATATGAATCTATGGCTGTGGGATTGGTGCAGGGAGCAGGGATTTAGATTTCTAAACCACTGGGATCTCTTCTGGGGTAAGGGTGACCTGTACAAAAGGGACGGGTTACACCTTAACAGCAGGGGGACCAACATTCTGGCAGGCAGGTTTGCTAGTGTTACACGTGTGGGTTTAAACTAAGTAGTGGGGGAGAGGTTGACAAATTGGGAACATGAAGGTGGAGTTAAAGGGGAAGCGAATACAGGAGAAATTGCAAAGGACTCTAGAATAAATGAGAAGGAAAGTTCTAGATTGGGATAAGAGAGTAATGGTGACAGTGTGTGAGAGGGGAGGTAAATACCAAAATTAAAGTTGTATTTAAATGCGTGAAGTATAAAAAATAAAGTGGATGAGCTTGAGGCTCAGTTAGACATTGGCAAGTATGAAGTTGTGGGAATTACAGAAACATGGCTACAAGAGGACCAGGGCTGGGAACTGAATATGCAGGGGTATACGACCTATCGAAAAGACAGACAGGTGGGCAGAGGGGGTGGGGTCGCTCTGTTGGTAAGGAATGATATTTACTTCCTTGCAAGGGGTGACATAGAATTGGGAGATGTAGAATCATTATGGATAGAAATGAGGAATTGTAAGGGTAAAAAGACCCTAATGGGAGTTATCTACAGGCCCCCAAACAGTAGCCTCGACATAGAGTGCAAGTTGAATCAAGAGCTAAAATTGGCATGTCGAAAATGTAATGCTACGGTGGTTATGGGAGATTTCAACATGCAGGTAGACTGGGAAAATCAGGTTAGTACTGGACCCCAGGAAAGGGAGTTTGTAGAGTGCCTCTGAGATGGATTTTTAGAACAGCTTGTACTGGAGCCGACCAGGGAGAAGGCAATTCTGGATTTAGTGTTGTGTAATGAACTTGATTTGATAAGGGAACTCGAGGTAAAAGAGCCATTAGGAGGCAGTGATCATAATATGATAAGTTTTAATCTACAAATTGAGAGGGAGAAGGGAAAATTGGAAGTGTCAGTATTACAGTATACCAAAGGGGATTACAGAGGCATGAGGCAGGAGCTGGCCAGATTTGACTGGAAGGAGACCCTAGCAGGGAGGACGGTGGAACAGCAATGGCAGGTATTCCTGGGAATAATGCAGAAGTTGCAGGATCAATTCATCCCAAAGAAGAGGAAAGATTCTAATGGGAGTAAGAGGCACCCGTGGCTGACAAGGGACGTCAAGGACAGCATAAAAATAAAAGAGAATAAGTATAACAGCAAAGAAGAGCGGGAAGCCAGAGGATTGGGACTCTTTTGAAGAGCAACAGAAGATAACTAAAAAGGCAATACGGGGAGAAAAGATGAGGTACGAAGGTAAGCAGGCCAATAATATAAAGGAGGATAGTAAAAGCTTCTTTACGTATGTGAAGAGGAAAAAAATAGTTACGGCAAATGTGGGTCCCTTGAAGACAGAAGTGGGGGAATTTATTATGGGGAGCAAGGAAATGGCAGACGAGTTTGGATCTCTCTTCACTAAGGAAGATACAAACAATCTCCCAGATGTTCTAGTGGCCAGAGATCCTAGGGTGACGGAGGAACTGAAGGAAATTCACATTAGGCAGGAAATGGTGTTGGGTAGACTGATGGGACTGAAGGCTGATAAATCCCCAGGGCCTGATGGTCTGCATCCCAGGGTACTTAAGGAGGTGGCTCTAGAAATCATGGACGCATTGGTGATTATTTTCCAATGTTCTATAGATTCAGGATCAGTTTCTGTGGGTTGGAGGGTAGCTAATGTTATCCCACTTTTTAAGAAAGGAGGGAGAGAGAAAACAGGAAATTATAGACCAGTTAGTCTGACATCAGTGGTGGGGAAGATGCTGGAGTCAATTATAAAAGACAAAATTGCGGAGCATTTGGATAGCAGTAACAAGATCGTTCCGAGTCAGCATGGATTTACGAAGGGGAAATCGTGCTTGACTAATCTTCTGGAATTTTTTGAGGATGTAACTAGGAAAATGGACAGGGGAGAGCCGGTGGATGTAGTGTACCTTGACTTTCAGAAAGCCTTCGACAAGGTCCCACATAGGAGATTAGTGTGAAAAAGTTACCCCTCGGATTCCTATTAAATCTTTTCCCCTTCACCTTGAACCTATGTCCTCTGGTCCTTGATTCCCCTACTCTGGGCAAGAGACTCTGCATCTATCTGATCTATTCCTCTCAAGATTTTATACACCTCTATAAGATCCCTCCTCATCCTCCAAGTGCTCCATGTAATAGAGACCCAGCCTACTCAACCTCTCCCGATAGCTCACACCCTCTCGTCCTGGCAACATCCTTGTAAGTCTTTTCTGAACCGTTTCGAGCTTAACAATATCTTTCCTATAACATGGTGTCCAGAACTGAACACAATATTTTTAATGCAGTCTCACCAACGTCTTATACAACTTCAACATGACCTCCCAGCTTCTGTACTCATTGCTCTGACTGATGAAGGCCAAAGTGCCAAAAGCCTTTTTGACCACCTGTGACACGACCTTCAAGGAACCATGCACCTGTACTGCTAGATCCCTCTGCTCTACAACACTACCCAGAGGCTGACCATTCACTGTGTAGGAACTGTAGGTGCTGTTTTAAACATGAGACAGATATAAAAGTCTGCAGTGACTCAGCGGGCCAGGCAGCATCTCTGGGGAAAAGGAATAGATAATATATATTCCTTTATTCGTTCCACACTGGGGAAATTTACAGTGTTACAGCAGCAATGTGGATAGCAAGCGAGCAAGAGATCATTCATTATAAATAAAAGATACATAAATTGTCATCAGTTTTCTGTGTGTTCTTAGCTGTTATTGTTGACAACTGCTGGGAGCAGTGCTGGTTGTGCAGTTTCACAGCAGCGGGAAGGAAGGACCTCCTATATCTCTCCTTCACGCACTTGGGGTGAAGGAGTCTGGCCCTCCGCCGCTGAGATGCTGCTGCTCCAGCAGACCACTCCATAGAAAATGGCCGATGCAACCACTGTGTTGTAGAAGGTCCTTAGGAGTGCCCCCTGCACTCCAAAGGACCTGAGTCTCCTTAGCAGATAAAGTCTGCTCTGGCCCTTTCTGTCGGTGTTTTCAGTCCAGTCCAGTTTATTGTTGAGGTAGACACCCAGGTATTTATAAGAATCCACCCTCTCGATGTCCATTCCCTGGATGTTCACCGACTTGGCTGTGCCTGTGGAAATCTACCACCACCTCCCTGGTTTTCCCCGCGTTGATCCGGAGGCAGTTCCGCTGGCACCAGTCCACAAACTCCTTGATCAGTTCTCTGTACGCCCTGTCCTCGTCGCCCGCGATGAGGCCGACGATGGCAGAGTCATCAGAGAACTTCTGTAGATAGGAGTCTGCAGAGCTGTGCCTGAAGTCCGCAGTGTACAGGGTGAACAAGAATGGAGCTAGCACTGTTCCCTGCGGAACCCCAGTGCTGCAGACCACTCTGTCCGAGACCAGGTCCTTTGTCCTCACATACTGTGGTCGGTTGGTGAGGTAGTCCAGAATCCAGGATGTTAGGTGGTGATCCACTCCTGTGCGCTCCAGCTTGCTCCCCAGAAGCCCCGGCTGGATGGTGTTGAATGCACTGGAGATATCAAAGAACATGATTCTCACGGTGCTATCCGGCTTCAGGTGTGAAAGAGCTTTTTTCCGTAGGTAGATGATGGCGTCCTCTACCCCGATTCGAGTCTGGTAGGCGAACTGCAGCGGATCCATTGTTGTTCTCACCAGGGGGTGGAGATGGGCGAGGACCAGATGCTCCAGTGTCTTCATCAGGTGTGATGTCAGTGCCGCCGGCCTGTAGCTGTTGAGTTCCTTCAGGTGCTGCGTCTTTGGTACCGGTACCACGCAGGATGTTTTCCACAGCTGTGGAACTCTCCCCAGTTTCAGGCTCAGATTGAAGACATGCTCCACTATTCTGCACAGCTGGTCTGCACAGGACTTGAGGTGCCTCGAGCTGATGCCATCCGGACCAGATGATGTTTCAGACTACAGTCTGAAGAAGGGTCTCGACTGGATGAATTTAAAAGATCGTTAGATCGAGCTCTTGAGGTAGCGGAATCAAGGAGTGTGGGGAGAAGGCAGGCACGGCTTACTGATTGTGGATGATCAGCCATGATCACAATGAATGGCGGTGCTGGCTCAAAGGGCCGAATGGTCTCCTCCTGCACCTATTTTCTATGTTTCCTGCCCTTGTTCGGCGTTCCAAAATGCAACACCTCACACTTCTACACATTAAAATTCCATCAACCATTCCTCCGCCCACCAGGTCAATCGATCCAGATCATGCTGTAATCTTTAACAACCATCCTCACTATCTGCAAAACCGCTCACTTTGGTATCATCAGCAAACTTGCTAATCTTGCCCTGTATCTTCTCATCCAAATCATTGATGTAGATGACAAACAGTAATGGGGCCAGCACTGAACCCTGAGGCACACCATGAGTCACAGGCCTCCAGTCCGAGAAGCAACCTTTCACCATCACCCTCGGTAAATACAGAGGAGAAATACTCGTTGAGGACCTTGCCCATCTCCTGTGGCTCCACATAGAGGTGACCGCTTAAATTCCTGAGAGGTCCCATTCTCTCTCTAGTTACCCTTTTCCCCTTTATCTATATACTAAAACTCTCGTTTGTTTGTTTGTTTGTTCTGGAACTAAAGCCAAAACGGTACATGATAGCGCGACAATTTTAGGCCCACCTTACTCACCGTCGTCGTTGAAATCGGTGTTATATTTTTAAAGTATACACATTTTAAAGTTTAAATTTATCTCCTAGCGAGGGAGGAGGGAGGGAGGGGGGTGGATGGAGGAGGGGGAGGGGGCAGAGGGGAGGGGGAGGGGGAGAGAGGGTGCTGCACCAATGCAGGAGAGGTTTGGGGCCAACAAGTCCACTTGGCCTAGTGTATTTATAAAATCTTTTGGGATTAAGACAATAGACAATAGGTGCAGGAGTAGGCCATTCGGCCCTTTGAGCCAGCACCACCATTCAATATGAGCATGGCTGATCATTCTCAATCAGTACCCCGTTCCTGCCTTCTCCCCATACCCCCTGACTCCGCTATCCTTAAGAACTCTATCTAGCTCTCTCTTGAATGCATTCAGAGAATTGGCCTCCACTGCCTTCTGAGGCAGTGAATTCCACAGATTTACAACTCTCTGACTGAAAAAGTTTTTCCTTATCTCCTTTCTAAATGGCCTACCCCTTATTCTTAAACTGTGGTCCCTGGTTCTGGACTCCCCCAACATTGGGAACATGTTTTCTGCCTCTAACGTGTCCAACCCCTTAATAATCTTATATGTTTCGATAAGATCCCCTCTCATCCTTCTAAATTTCAGTGTATACAAGCCTAGCTGCTCCATTCTTTCAACATATGACAGTCCCGCCATTCCGGGAATTAACCTAGTGAACCTACGCTGCACGCCCTCAATAGCAAGAATATCCTTCCTCAAATTTGGAGACCAAAACTGCACACAGTACTCCAGGTGCGGTCTCACTAGGGCCCTATACAACTGCAGAAGGACCTCTTTGCTCCTATACTCAACTCCTCTTGATATGTAGGCCAACATTCCATTGGCTTTCTTCACTGCCTGCTGTACCTGCATGCTTCCTTTCAGTGACTGATGCACTAGGACACCCAGATCTCGTTGTACGTCCCCTTTTCCGAACTTGACACCATTCAGATAATAATCTGCCTTCTTATTCTTACCACCAAAGTGAATAACCTCACACTTATCGACATTAAACTGTATCTGCCATGCATCCGCCCACTCACATAACCTGTCCATGTCACCCTGCAACCTCATAGCATCTTCCTCACAGCTCACAGTACCACCCAGCTTTGTATCATCTGCAAATTTGCTAATGGTACTTTTAATCCTTTCATCCATGTCATTAATGTATATTCTAAATAGCTGCGGTCCCAGCACCGAGCCTTGCGGTACCCCACTAGTCACTGCCTGCCATTCTGAAAGGGACCCATTTATCCCTACTCTTTGCTTTCTGTCTGTCAACCAATTTTCTATCCATGTCAGTACTCTACCCCGAAAGACCATGTGTTCAAATTTTGCACACTAATCTCCTATGTGGGACCTTGTCGAAGGCTTTCTGAAAGTCGAGGTACACCACATCCACCGGCTCTCCCCTGTCAATTTTCCTAGTTACATCCTCAAAAAATTCCAGAAGATTAGTCAAGCATGATTTCCCCTTCGTAAATCCATGCTGACTCGGAACGATCCTTTTCCTGCTATCCAAATGCTCCGCAATTTTGTCTTTTATAATTGACTCCAGCATCTTCCCCACCACTGATGTCAGACTAACTGGTCTATAATTTCCTGTTTTTTCCCTCCCTCCTTTCTTAAAAAGTGGGATAACATTAGCTAATGCTAACTGCCAGAGCTATCTCCTGGCCCCTTTTTGCCCTTCTGACCTTTTTCAGTTTACTCCTTAGTTCCTGAAACTCCTCCAGGGATGCACTTTATCCCTGCTGCCTATACCTGTTCCATGCATCCTTCGTGTTTTTGACCAACGCCTCAATTTCCCTCGTCAGCCAATCTTCCTTACGTTTGCCTGCTTTGCCCTTCACTCTTAAGGGGGACGTACATATCCTGAGCTTTCGTCAGCACACTTTTAAAAACATCCCACTTGGCTGATGTTCCTTTCCCCTTCAATAACCTGCTCCAGTCAACTTGAGCGAGTCCCTTCTCTCATACCCTCAAAGTTGGCCTTACCCCAGTTGAGCATTTTAACACGTGGACCTTCTCCATCCCTATCCATAACTATCTTGAACCTAATCGAACCGTGTTCACTTGTCCCAAAATGCTCCTCCACAAACACTTCATTAACTTGCCCGTCCCAATTTCCCAATACTAGACCCAGCGTTACCCTCTCATGTGTGGGGGCCACTACATACAGCTTAGGAAAACATTCCTGAACACTTTTGAGGAATTGCCCCCCATTTAAACCCTTCACACTATGATTTTTCCCAGTCGACATTGGGAAAGTTCAAATCCCCTACTACAACCTTATTTGACCTGCAGCTGTCTGCAATCTCCTGGTATATTTGTTCTTCTAATTCCCATTGACTAATTGGAGGTCCGTAGTACATCCCTAACAAGGTGACCATCCCTTTTTTGTTCCTCAGCTCCACCCACATAGCCTCACTAGATTAACCGTACGTAATGTCACCTCTGAATACAGCCGTGACATCCTCCCTAACCAACAGTGCAACCCCCCTCCCTCCTTTTTCCATCACCCCTGTCTCTCCTGAAGCTCCTGTACCCTGGAACATTGAGCTGCCAGTCCTGCCCCTCCCATAACCAGGTTTCAGTCATGGCAACAACGTCCCAGTCGCTCGTACATATCCATGCCCTCAGCTCATCTGCCTTACCCATCAGGCCCCTTGCATTAAAATACGTGCAGTTTAAACCAGCCCTCCTCCCTCGCTCTCTGCCTTTCAGCTGCCTATTCTGTTCACTAACCTT
The DNA here is from genome assembly GCF_053455715.1 of Rhinoraja longicauda. Classification (NCBI taxonomy): domain Eukaryota; kingdom Metazoa; phylum Chordata; class Chondrichthyes; order Rajiformes; family Arhynchobatidae; genus Rhinoraja; species Rhinoraja longicauda. The sequence continues at coordinate 26,399,875 of NC_135959.1, read as the reverse complement.
TCCCACACCACCCTCGACACCAACTTCTAGCCTCCCTCGTGTCTCTGTCCTGTACGAGATCCCAACCCCAGCCAATCTAGGCTCCCCTGTCCTCCAGAGATGCTGTCCCACCAGCTGAATTATTCCAGCAGTTTTTTTTTGTTGTATACCAGCATCTGTATCTCCTGGTGTCTTCAATAAATACATATTAATTTCAAACGACTGCAGCAGTCTTCAAATAATATTGAAAAAAAAATTGAAAATCTTAAATAAGGTTGCTCAATATATTTGCATGGTATGGTTCCATTAAGAATTTGCCTTGAATTTTTTTACAAAATTGTAGCTTCCAGCTTGTGAAATTGAAATATATTTAAAGATTTAAATTTTGTCTAAATGTTATATTTTGTTCTCTCATGCTTTGAGCTATGTATCGTGTTCTGTACCAGCTCTATGGTTTCAGCCTTATCTCCAGGGAAACATATTGAACTGCAACTCCACTTGGCACTTCAAGTCAAGAACACAATTAAAAACGCTTTGGATTGAAATAAAGTACATCATTTGTACACATACATGTGCCATGGCTCCAGATGTACGTATTTATGGTTTGCTCGCTCTCCTACAAATGGGAAGAGAAAACTTTATTAGAATAATAATCTCTGCTTTCAATATTGGCGCATCTGTATGCATAAATATGAATTTGTGCTCTTATAAAATATCTTTCAAAGGCTTCAAGGTCTAAAGTTAATAATTTGGAAATTCTACTTTCAAATACATTTTTGATAAGTCTTGAGAAGATGATTAAGTGAATACATCCTTGGGTAATAGAAAACAAATTTGCTAGGTATTATAAGCCATGATTAGTGTTTCTGATTACATCTATGTAAAGCTGGAATATTAAAATGTCTGTTCAGTGCAAGTTGTTTTACTGTATTTCTCATTGACTTTCCAACTGTATTAATCCACCAGCTGTTCTAATGCATCTGGGGGAAGTTGCCTGTTTTCTGATAGCTAATATTGTAAGAAAATTGGATCAATCTTGAATGTTGCATAAAGGTTGATAAAATGGTTGATGCTTGCACTGGTGAATTACAAAATGTTGTAATTTCAATAAATCTCAGTAAATTTCAATGAGTTTAAAGAAAGGACCTGACCTGAAATGTGTCACCTATCCATGTCCTCCATGGATGCTGCCTCACCCATGGTGTTACCCTAGCACTTTTTTGTTTATTGTGTCTTCAGTAAATACATCTTTGCTATAGACTTTAACAGTCGTCAAGTAATATCAAAAGAAAATTTGAAAATCTTACATAATAAAATAAAATTAATCTTAAAAAAGCATCAAATTTCTGGGCGTGCATATTTCTGAAGATCTTTTCAGGACCCAGCACACTGATGCAATTATAAATAAAGCCCATCAACGCCTCTACTCTACTTCCTGAGAAGATTGAGGTGATTTGGTATGTCAGGGAGGACTCTTTTGAACTTCTAGTAGAGAGCATATTGACTGGTTCCATCCCAGCCTGGTTTGGCAACTTGAATGCCCAGGAGCAAGGAAGTCTGCAAAAAGTGGTGAACACTGCCCAGTCCATCACGGATTCTGACCTCCCTACCATCGAAGGGACTTACAGGAGTCGCTGCCTCAAAAGGGCAGCCAGCATCATCAGAGACCCACATCACCCTAGCCACAAAATCATTTCACCCCTGCCATCGGGAACAAGGCACAGGAGCCTGGAAAAGGCTCAGGAATAGCCAACAGGCTATAACATCCAAATACAGGAGACAGCGGGGGAGTGGACACCTCCCCATCCACATCGGTGATGCTGAGGTTGAAAGGGTCAGCAGCTTTAAGTTCCTCGGTGTGCACATCACTGAGGACCTTTCCTGGACACTGCACACGGACACAAATAACAAAGAAGGCCCACCAGCAGCTCTTTTTCCTGAGAAGACTGAGGAAGTTTGGCATGAACGCCTGCATCCTCACAAACTTCTACAGATGCACCATCGAGAGCCTGCTGATGGGCTGCATTACAGGCTGGTACGGGAACTGTTCTGCCCACAGCCACAAATCACTACAGAGAGTGGTGAAGACGGCACAGCACATCACTGGCAACAGTCTCCCGGCCATTCAGGCTGTTCTCCTTGTTACCGTCAGGCAGACGATACAGGAGTATGGCTGCGCGTACCACCAGACTTAAGAACAGTTTCTACCATCAGGCCATCAGGCTTCTGAATGCATAAACACATTTCAAATCATATATGTTGATTATTTTTAATATTGTATTTTTACCCATTTTTAATATTGTCTTTTTACCTTACTAATGTCAGCTTTAAAATCTTATTTATCCTTGGAATATTACTGCTGAGGTGACCCGTTGTCTTGTCAAATACATTTCATTGTACCATTGACCCTGTGCCAACCTACATATGACAAATAAAATGTATTATTATTATTATAAGCTCTGAACTGCATAGACTTGGAAGCATCGGCTTTGTATTTTTGCACTATTATTATTTGATTTTATGTATGTGTGTATTATGTATGTGTGTATATGTGTGTCCATGTATTTATACACACACTGAACTTTTTTCTCGTTTATTATATTTAATCTGTGCTATGTTTACATACTGTTGTGCTGCTGCAAGTAAGAATTTCATTGTTCTTTTTGGGACATATGACAATAAAACACTCGTGACTTGAGATGACTCCATGTTATGCATGGTGATGCAGGATTTGCTTTGAATTTTTGTTTAATAAATTTTTATACAAATTCTTTAGTTCTCCTCTGGTGCTGCAGCTATGCAGCATGCTCCATACTAACCCTATGGTTTTTTCATTATCTCCAAGGAAAAATATTGAACTGCAACTCCAGTTGGCACTTAGAATCAAAATCACAATTAAAAAACATTGGATTGAAGTAAAATAAATAATTTACACTGTTCTTTTCTTAAATTGAACATTGACTCTCCAGAGGTCTTGCTCATGTGTAGATATTTTAAACAAAGGACATAACAGTTCAACAGTTCAACAGAGCTTTATTTGTCATTCGGTACCAAGGTACCGAACGAAACTACATAGCAGTCACACACAAAAAAGAACACAAGACACATGACCCCAACACAAACGTCCATCACAGTGACTCCAAACACCCCTTCACTGTGATGGAGGCAACAAAACTTCCACTCTCTTCCCCACGCCCACGGACAGACAGCTCGTCCCCGACCGACCCGCACAGTCCCCGCAAGGGGATGGAAGTCCCCGCAGCCGAGTTGCACCGGGCGCTGAGACGTCTCGCGGCCGAACCGGGCGATGGAAGGCCCCGCGACCGAGCTGTGCGCAGCTAAGTCCCGCGGCCGAGCCGCACCGGGCGATGTTAGGCCCCGCGGCCCAGCCGCACCGGGCGATGGAAGGCCCCGCGGCCAAGCCGCACCGGGCGATGTTAAGTCCAGCGGCCGAGCCGCACCAGCGATTAAAAGTCCCGCGGCCGAGCCGCGCCGGGCGATGTTAGGCCCCGCGGCCCGGGCACTGTTAAGTCCAGCGGCCGAGCCGCACCAGCGATGTTAGGCCCCGCGGCCGAGCCGCACCGGGCACTGTTAAGTCCAGCGGCCGAGCCGCACCAGCGATGTTAGGCCCCGCGGCTGAGCCGCACCGGGCGATGAAAGGCCCCGCGGCCAAGCCGCACCGGGCTCTGTTAACTCCAGCGGCCGAGCCGCGCCGGGCGATGTTAAGTCCAGCGGCCGAGCCGCACCAGCGATGTTAGGCCCCGCGGCCGAGCCGCACCGGGCACTGTTAAGTCCAGCGGCCGAGCCGCACCAGCGATGTTAGGCCCCGCGGACGAGCCGCACCAGGCGATGGAAGGCCCCGCGGCCAAGCCGCACCGGGCACTGTTAAGTCCAGCGGCCGAGCCACGCCGGGCGATGTTAAGTCCAGCGGCCAAGCCGCACATATCATATCATATATATACAGCCGGAAACAGGCCTTTTCGGCCCACCAAGTCCGCGCCGCCCAGCGATCCCCGCACCAGGCGATGGAAGGCCCCGCGGCCGAGCCGCACCCCGCGCCGTGAGGAAGAGACCTAAAAGAGAAAAGTTTCCCCCACCCACACCACCACCCCACCACCCACACCACCACCCCCCACACATACACAACCAAAAAAAAAAAAAAACCATCCCAACACCGACACAAAAAAACAAAAAAAAAAAAAAAAGCGCTTGGATATGGATATGGATTGGTTGCAGTTAGTTTGGGTTTTAATTTTATACTTGGGGATCCAAGAAAGATGTCAATTCTTAAGGTGACAAGACAGATGCAGAAAGAATAGAAATTTTGGAGAGAGTTGTAGGATTTCACAAAACTGGATTCGCACAGTGTTTCAAAAAAGTGGCAGTAATGTAGGGTGCTTGTCACAATCTCATTTTATATTATCATGTCCCCAATCTCACTGGAGTGTGACCTGTTAGAGATTTGTATGATTAAATCTGCTCTTTCTGGAATCGTTGGAAGTGAAAGCTGATAATGGCATTGCGCAACAGGCAGCACAAAGTAATAATAAGTTGATTCATGGCAGGTAACTTTCCTTGAAGAAAAATCAGACAAAAAAGGAAAGGTGATAGATATTGCTATTGGTATCACCTGGATGTGAAAATAATGAAGAAGCACAATTCTTTGCTTCACTGCCTCCCACCCCAATCCCACAGGTGTCACCTTTGCACCCCTTGCACACCTTTGCACATCTCCCCACAGTGTCGCCCCATCATCTATGTGGAGCTGGCATGTTAAAATGTCTGTTCAATGTAAGTTGTTTTATTCCTCATTGACTTTCTAAATGCATTAGTCCACCAGTTGCTACTTTCATAGGCATCTGGGAGAAGTTACCTGTTTTCTGTTAGCCAGCTTTTTAAGAAAATTGAATGTAACATTAAGGTTGATAAAATGGTAGATGTTTGCACTGATAAATCTTACAACGTTTTTGTAATTTAAATGTAGGCTGTGGCCAACTGCTGATCCTTGGGAAAATGATCAAACATTTGGTGCTCCAAAATGTGTAAATACACCATTGTTTGCCAGAGAAAATCATACAAAGTTATTGTTTAGTACTTCTATATCTTAATCGCACTAAGTGGACTGCCTTTTAACAACTAAAAAGTGTTTTCTTTTCACCCACACTTTCCTAATCTTTATCTCCTGAATGTAACTTCGTTAAAAATGTTTTATCTTCTGCCTGGTATTTCAGCCAAACGGTTAGTGAATCATTTCCATTATATGTATTGTATTGCAGTTTAAATATCACAAACGATAGTATGTTAGCAATTGTAAGTAGCTGATAAAGAACATGTATCATTTACAAAGTGTTATATGGTGCACTAGTGCTATCATTAAGGATTTGATACATGTAATTTTTTTTATTTAGCTTAATATATTTGGCACTATTATGACCATTATTTCTTTGGGGTTGAAGGGAGAATGTGAAATTGTGCTCTTTTTCATTTTGCAGATGTCATCTCAAAAATATTTGCAACATTTTGCAGAGGTTTATGAACTGATTTTCTTGAATTATTGGTTCTGCATGCTGATTTCCCATGTGAATAGTAATATTCATACCTTATGATTAATTCAGAATGCAAAATGGAATAGCACTGATAATGATCAAAGAGCATTTTACCAGCCTACCATGAAGAAATTTGCAGAGAATGCATCATGAAAAAATATAGTGCTGTAAATAGCACAGTTTTACCTGAAATTGCACCTACGTGCAATTGGATGTCAAAGTTGCATGCATATTGAATTATAGATCAAATGAACTGTGTGTGTGCATAGTCACAGAACTGTGCTGTAGTGTTCTCACTGATCACATGTAGTTCTTACAATCCAAAGCTGAAAGTTGGCTGTGGGCAGTCTGATCACATTGCTCTGGATCCAGCTCACTGCTCAAACCCAGTGCTTGCCCACCAATGCCAATCTCTTCCAGATATAGACAATAATCTGAGCTCATGAGGACATACAATGGTTGACTAAGACTTGGAAATCAGTCTACAATGAACTCTTGACCTATTGACAGTTCCCTGCAGTTATTATTTTGTTTTCCCAGTTGTCTTTGATAGAAACAATTAAAACTAGTTCATATAGGCTTAATGGTTTAGAACAATAAATATTATTAATACAAAAATAATTAAATGTGATTAAAAATACATCACATTTTTAAAAAGTAAATTAAAACCATTTATTTTTATATGTAGCATGCTATGTGTTTTCTACCAACCATTGTCTAGGTTGTCAGGAGAACCTATTGATTGAGGTTGGAAGCACATTGTCCTTATGCCATGAGGTGGCATAGCGGTAGAGTTGCTGCCTTACAGCGAATGCAGCGCCGGAGACTCAGGTTCGATCCTGACTACGGGTGCCGTCTGTATGGAGCTTGTACGTTCTCTCCGTGACCTGCGTGGGTTTTCTCCGAGATCTTCGGTTTCCTCCCACACTCCAAAGACGTACAGGTATGTAGGTTAATTGGCTGGGCAAATGTTTTTAAAAAATTGTCCCTAGTGTGTGTAGGATAGTGTGTGGGGATCGCTGGGTGGGCTGAAGGGCCTGTTTCCGCGATATATCTCTAAAAAAAAAAATTTTTAATTAAAAAAAGAGGCCAACGGATGATGTGGCAAGTTGCAACTAGGGGTAAGATGCTCTATGCTCTTTATGAGGAAATCCTCCATGAAGTTCTGTAGTGACAATTTCAATGGCAGTGGATGCCATGGTGAAGGAGGCACAACTTTAAAGATTGGAAGTGGATCAGTTATGAAGGATGTTTGAATACAGCATTATTGGCTCATCAGTCTGGAATATAAGACCTATTGACAATAGAAAGTTCACCAGTCGTATCAGATTTGGAGGGGGGGGGGGTTGTGAGATCTGATGCTTAACAATAAGGCACAATTTGAAGTAAAATACAGCCATAGAAAAGCATATGTAGCAAGAAGCCTAAATTTACCAATCATAAATTACAGCAACATACCCAGTGAGTTCAAATGTATGGAAATGCATGTGGTAAATCTGTTTCAATGTGGTTATTTATTCATTAATATTGAAAAAAATAAACACACTTGTTTCCCAATGAAATTTAAAGGTAAAATCTATCATTATTATCACGTCTAAATTAACAAAGGCTGTTGTAGAATTTTACTATTAAAGGTTAGACTGGTGTATGCATTGGCACCAAAATAAAAGTTTGGTTCTTGGTAATTTGTAGAAGTTGGTAAACTCTGGGACCGTTTAGATTTAATTTCAGCTTTCGGCAATCTAAATTGAACAGATCAGCGTTCCCAAATCTCAGAAAGTGGATGGAACCAAATTCACTGAACAATGATGTAATGATATTGGTTTTATCACTGTTTACCTTAGGGAGACAGCTGTGAGATTTGCCTAATGGTACCAGAAATAATTATTTTCAGGAAAGCTTAAAGAAAGTGGGGTTGTCAGTAAATCACAAAGGTGAAAGAGAGAATTAATAGAAGTGTTTGACTTGATGAGGATTTTGGATGAAATGGATAGAGAGAACTGTTTCCTTAGACTTAAATATTCACATATTTAAGTTTATAGTCAAACATTCTGAGACTGGGGTTATGGTAGAATGAGGAAGTAAGTTGTTAAGATCCTGATGGAAGTAGATTCCACCGTCAGATTCAAAGTGACCCTGTTACATATTTGAAAAAGGAGATTGCCAGGTAATTGGGAAAAAGTGGCAGAATTTAATTAGTTCTTTCAAAGAACTAGCTTCGGTATGATAGACCAAATGGTTTTCTTCTGTCTGGTATGAATTAACAGCAGTGGTTTTTGCATGGAAGGCGAATTTCAAGTTGGAGCAAAAAAAAGGCCAAGATTGAGGCCAGCACTTTCAGGCCAATTCCACACTGGTGCACAAAGGCCACCTGGTCGCACAGTGAGGTCAAGTAGTGTGCAAGACTCATTTTACATCACTTGCACCATATGCTACAGTTCATATGAAGACAATAAACACTGTAGGCCTCAGAAACACTGAAGCAAGACTTAATCAGAGTTAAGAGCTGCTTCAGCATTAGTAAAAAGGCATTATTCTAGAGAGTCTGTGGAATCAATTTTCATCCCTCCAGGTTCCTCTAACTTCTCTCATGAAGACTATGTTCCATCCATCATCAACAGGCGTCCATCCTGCTGCGCCCTCTCCAATCCTTCCCACACCCTTATCACTTGCCTTACCTCAACTCTCATCTCGGACCTCATCGTTGCCCACTCTGATTCTCTCACCAATAACCCTCAAAGAGGGCTTCAATCCTCACTCTTCTCCCAGGATCTTGTCTTTGACACCAACTCTCACCAACCCTTCCCCATCCTCTATTGCAAGCTCAGCAATCTACTCTGCAATGGCCTTTAGCAATACTTACCCTGCATGGCGAGAGGCTGTTGAGAACATTCTGTTGAGCACAGTGGTCTCACTCAAATTGGAATATCTGAGCCTGGGATGTATTCAATAGGCAAAGCCAAAGTTAAAATGGCCCAGTTCCAGGAATAGCAATTTATCCTTTATCTCATCTGCCAAAGATACAGTCAGTATTGGAGAGTGGCACAGAAGTGCAGCTGATTGAGTCTCTGCTTTGTGGCACAAGGTATCTGGGTTCAATCCTGACCTCAGATTTGGGAGTTTACATATTCTCCCTGAGACAACGTGAATTCCCTCTGGGAATTCTTCTAACTTCCCAAAGATGTGTGAGTCAGTAGGTTAATTGGTTGCTGCAGATTGGCCCTAAGTGAATGGTAGAATGTAGGAAGAAAAGGATTCATATAATTGGATGGTAAAGTGGGCCGAAAGGCCTGTTTCCGTGTTGTGTACTTTTACGAGTTGGAGTGCTTCCATGTCAAACTTTGGTTCTGAAATTTGATTTCATTGAGTTCAATGGGACTGAATCTTGCAGACGGTTACAACTCAGGACCACTACATTACATGTTCAGTGAATGCAATGAAGCCCAAATCTTTATGAATCAGATTCAAAGGCATCTTATAGTTGTAAAAAAAACAGGCAGAACATACCATTAGTTGGTTTTGTGTTGGTGAGTTCATAAAGGAGTCATATCAATTATACTGAAATTGGGGAGTAGGGTTTTGTTTCTGCCAGTCATTGAAGATCACACAATGCAGAACGTTCAGACTATCAAATAATTACAGGTACTGTATTTGGAGCCTTATTGTTTCTCTTACACGATGTTAGATTTAAACTCACCACTAGGTGGCAGAAAATCATCATTGTTTGCCAAATTGTGATACAATAAACCCTCTTTACAACAGTTCATACCTGGGGCTATGGTGTCCGGTATTGCTGTTTGTCTGCTATAACCAAGTGTAATATGTGGCATTTCATGTGTAGAGACCCAACGATAGAATTTAGGCTGAGCAAGAACTGCACTGACAGAGGTACCTTTTTTCAGCTGAAACATTAAAGCAAAGCCTGAGCTGCCCTAAGCTACAAAGCTCTAAGGTCTCAATACAGCAATACAGGCAGTGGCGGCAGTATGGCCGAGGAAGGTGTGAGCTGGGGGTGGCGCAGCAGGCACAGATGAGGAAGAGTCGGGGGCCGGCGTCAGCAGGTGCGGCTGAGAAGCTGTGTGGCCGGGGTGCCAGCGTCGAAAGGCGCGGATAAGGAAGCAGCTGGGGATGGCGTCGGCATTTGGACCTGGCAGTGATGTTTGGTAGGTATGTCCATTATAACCATTATTCAGAGGTCTGTAAAATGGAGGATTTACAGTAGTATTTTTTCCTGGCAGAAACTTTCATATTCAGGCCCTGGTCAATTGCTATGGCTTATACTGTCAGCAGATTTGATTTGCAGTGGATATTTTTAACCATTTAGTGAACATATATTTATACTTCGGTTGTCCTTTTAAATACCTTTCATACCATAAATCTCTCTATTGATGTGTTTCATTTTAAATGCTTCTTTAACCCCTTTAATTTCTTTGACCAAGCATTTGGTTACCCGGCCTAAAATCTTTTTATCGTTCTTGCTGTTTGAAAATACACCTCAGTGTGTGTTACTATATTAAAGGTGACATTATTTTAGCTTCACTTATTGGTAAAAGAACAGGTAAGGTCTCACATGTTGCAATCTCAAATCATCAAAAGATTTGAGAGTTCTGCGCTCAGAAGAAATGCAACTTTATGTTTCCTGAACAAACACATAATTTTGAATGATGGCAACATCTTTTTGAAAATAAATTGATTTGTTTTCTTTTTATGCATGACCTGTATCTCTTTCTGCCACTATATGTTTTCAATATCTTTCATGTAAGGTGCACTCAATATGGCATTCTACACAAAAAAAATCCATGCTTTCAATGTGCAACTGATTAGAGGGCAACTAAAATCAGAGCAAAATAGGAACCTCATTGTGTGACTTTCTATGGGCCTTTGTGTTGTTCAGAAACATCAAGGCATTTAGATGATTAGTATTCGCTGCTGTAATAAGGCTTTCTAGTCAGCAAAAATCAGTTGTGAATTCATCTGTATTGTTAGTTTAAGCTGCATGTAAGTATATTGTTTACTTTTATCATGTAAAATATTAATGGTAAGTTGTTGAGGATTAACATAGGATCCTAATAAGTCCTTACAGTAAAATGCTTTGTTAGTTGTCAGTTTGAATAATGGTATATGAGGAAAACATGGTGTTATAGATTCTGCTTCATTGCATGAAAGACAATGATCTAGAAATGTCTGAATACATTCAATGGGATGCTTTTGTTAGCAGTTGAGTCCTATTTGGCCACGACCAAAGTGTGTCTGAGAAAGTTCCATAACTTAGTTCTGTTTTTGCTTTTGCATTGTCTTTCATTAGTTTCAATCGTATGCTGTTCAGACTTAGAAAGCAAAAACATACATTTGCTGGATAACTAAAATAAAACCAAAGGATACTGGAACTGGAAATAGCTTCAGTGGAAAGAAAAATGTGGTTAACATTTCAGGTTTAAATAGTTTTCATTGGACCTTTCAAATGTAGAATTTAATGTATGCCCATGTTTATTATATTTGGTATACAAAACCTATGTCACATTGGGTTAGATCTCATTATTAAAACAGCAATCGCAACAGCAAAACAGAATTAATAGCACATGCATATCACAATGCATCTTAATTTACTGGATCTTAATTTACTGCCAATTATTGACATTCTATTCCCTCTATCCTCCCCTGCTTCCACACCCTCTACTACAGCGTACAGTTTTCTCAATGAAATTATATAACTTTTCTATGTAACTTTCTCATCCCTGACTCACCCTCTCACCGTGGGAGATTCTAAACGATATTACTTTTTGTACACTGCACATTGAAGTGGATCTGTGTTGGAAAGAACTGCAGATGTTGGTTTAAACCGAAGATAGACACAAAAAGCTGAAGTAACTCAGCGGGACAGGAAGCATCTCTGGAGAGAAAGAATGGGTGACGTTTCGGGTCGAGTCCCTTCTTCAGACTGAAAGTAACGGCAAAGGGAAATGAGAGATATAGACGATGATGTAGAGAGATATAGAGCAATGAATGAAAGATATGCAAAAAAGTAACAATGATAAAGGAAGCAGGCCATTGTTAGCTGTTTGTTGGGTGAAAACGAGAAGCTGGTGTGACTTGGACACTGAAGTGGATCTGCCTGGGTTTGAAAAAAAACACACTTGAAATACAATGACTCAAAATGGACCAAAGGGGTTAAGAACATATGAATTTAAATTACTTTGGAATGGAGGAGCAGGCAAGAGTCACAATGACATAGTGATGAAAGAAGTTCTCAATTTGCTATTTGCAGAATTTAATACCATGTCCGAACTGAAATAAGAGTTGTTTACAAGAACATAAGAAAATAGGAACAGCAGTGGGTCACTTGACCCATTAAGACTGCTCCTCCATTTAGAATGATCTTGGCTGATCAACCACAGCCTCATCTATTCTTCTGTGTCAGTTCTGTGTAGCCTTCAATTCCCTGATCTTTCAAAGATCTGTTTACTTCCTTATTAAATACCCATGATGATTTATCCTCCACAAGCGCCTGGGGTAGAGAATTCCAGAGATTCACCACCCCAGCCTTCTGCAAGAAGATTGCAAGCAGTTCAAATCTGTTTTGATTAAGTTGTGCGTATGAATCCAGTGCACGATAATTGAACCCAAAAGGTTCACAGAGTTCTTCTTGCCACAGATGTTGTCTGACTTCCCATTTCCAGATGTTGCAGCAATTTGTTTAGTTTAGTTTGGACATACAGTGCAGAAGCAGGCCCTTCGGCCCACTGAGTCCGTGCCGACGAGCAATCCGATCGACTCACACCTAACCCTATCCTACACACACTAGGGACAATTTACATTTATAGCAAGCCAATTAACCTACAAACCTGTACGTCTTTGGAATGTGGGAGGAAACCGAAGATGTCCGAAGGGGTTTCTGTGGCAACAGGCGGGATTCAACGATGGTGTGTTGCCTCTCTGGAGCCAGGATCCAGAACGTCACGGACCGATTGCAGGGCATCTTCAAGGGTGAAGGTGAGCAGCTGGAAGTGGTAGTGCATGTCGGCACAAACGCCATCGGGAAGAAGAGGAAAGAGATTCTGCAGCATGATTTTAGAGAGCTCAGAAGAAGGCTGAAAAGCAGAACCTCCAGGGTGGTTATCTCCGGTTTGTTTCCAGTTCCTCGTGCTGGTGAGGGCAGGAACAGGGAGATAGGGGATCTGAATATGTGGCTGAGGAGCTGGTGCAGGGGGCAGGGATTTAGATTCTTAGACCACTGGGATCTGTTTTGGGGTAAGGGTGAATTGTACAAAAGGGGCTGGTTGTACTTTAACAGACGGGGGACCAGAATTCTGGCTGGCAGGTTTGCCACTGCTTCAAGGGTGGGTTTAAACTAAATAGTGGGGGGGGGGGGGGGGGGGGGGGGGGGGGGGGGGGGGGGGGGGGAGGTGACAAATTGGAAATACAAGGATGGAGTTTAAGGGAAATAGAGTATTGGAAAAGTTAAGAAAGACTCCAGAATTAACGGGACAGAAAGCTCACAAAGGGATAGGAGAATATGACCAAGTGTATTATATATGAATGCGCGAAGTATAAGAAGTGAAGTGGATGAGCTTGAGGCTCAGTTAGAGATTGGTAAATATAACATTGTGGGGATTACAGAGACGTGGCTGCAGGAGGATCGGGGCTGGGAACTGAATATTCAGGGTTATACGTCCTATAGAAAGGACAGGCAAATGGGCAGAGGAGGTGGGGTAGCTCTGTTGGTGAGGGATGAAATTCAGTCCCTTGCGAGCGGTGACATAGTGACTGATGATGTAGTCGCTGTGGATGGAATTGAGAAATTGTAAAGGTAAGAAGACACTAATGGAAGTTATCTCCAGGCCCCCAAACAGTAGCCCTGATATAGGGTGCAAGTTGCAGCAAGAGTTAAAACTGGCATGCAACAAAGGTAATGCCACTGTGGTTAGGGGGGATTTCAATATGCAGGTAGACTGGGAAAATCAGGTTGGGTTCTGGACCCCAAGAAAGAGAGTTTGTAGAGTGCCTCCGAGATGGATTCTTAGAGCAGCTTGTACTGGAGCCTACCAGAGAGAAGGCAATTCTGGATTTAGTGTTATCCAATGAACCAGATTTAATAAGGGAACTCAAGGTAAAGGAACCGCTTGGAGGTAATGACCATAATATGATAAGTTTTAATCTGCAATTTGAGAGGGTGAAGGTTAAATCAGAAGTAGGAAAAAAAAATCAGAAGTGTCAGTGTTGCAGTTGAACAAAGGGAACCGTGAAGGCATGAGAGAGGAACTGGCCAAGGTCGACTGGAAAAGGATCCTAGAAGGAATGACGGTGGAACAGCAATGGCAGGAATTTCTGGGATGCAGGATCATTATGGGGAGAAGGCAGGAACGGGGTACTGATTGAGAGTGATCAGCCATGATCGCATTGAATGGCGGTGCTGGCTCGAAGGGCTGAATGGCCTACTCCTGCACCTATTGTCTATTGTCTATTGTCTATATCATTTAATTCCAAGGAGGAAGAAAATGCTAAGGTGAGTAAGAGGCAACCGTGGCTGACAAGGGAAGTTAGGGATGGTATAAAACTAAAAGAAAAGATGTATAACATAGCAAAGAGTAGCGGGAAGCCAGAGGATGGGGGAACTTTCAAAGGACAATAGAAGGTAATAAAAAAGGCAATTCGGGCTGAAAAGATGAAGTACGGGGGGAAGCTGGCCAAGAATATAAAGAAGGATAGTAATAGTTTCTTTAGGTCTGTTAAGAGAAAAGGATTAGTAAAGACAAATGTGGTTCCCTTGAAGGCAGAAACGGGTAACAAGGAAATAGCAGAAGAGTTGAACAGGTACTTTGGATATGTCTTCACTAAGGAAGACACAAACAATGGGGGTAGGGTATTGACAATAATAGAGAATTGGTTGGCAGACAGAAAGCAAAGAGTAGGAATAAATGAGTCCCTTTCAGAATGGCAGGCGGCAACTATTTACAATATATATTAATGATTTGGATAATGGAATTAGAAGTAATACCAGCAAGTTTGCAGATGACACAAAGCTGGGTGGCAGTGTGAACTGCGAAGAGGATGTTAGGAGGTTGCAGGGTGACTTGGACAGGTTGAGTGAGTAGGCAGATGCAGTATAATGTAGATAAATGTGAGGTTATCCACTTTGGCTGCAAAAACAACGTGGCAGATTATTATCTCAATGGTGTCAGACTAGGTAAAGAGGAAATGAAACGAGACCTGGATGTCCTTGTGCACCAGTCACTGAAAGTAAGCGTGCAGGTACAGCAGGCAGTGAAGAAAGCTAATGACATGTTGGCCTTCATAACGAGAGGATTTGAATATAGGAGCAAAGAGGTTCTTCTGCAGTTGTATAGGGCCCTGGTGAGACCACATCTGGAGTATTGTGTGCAGTTTTGGTCTCCTAATTTGAGGAAGGACGTTCTTGCTATTGAGGCAGCAAGGTTCACTGGGCAGCGAGGTTAATCCCTGGGATGGCGGGACTGTCATATGAGGAAAGATTGGAAAGACTGGACTTGTATTGAAGAAATGCTTTTAATGCTTTTATTGTTGGACTGTGGGTGACTGAATTTCGTCCAATATTGGATGACAAATAAAGCTATCTTGAATCTTGAATCTTGTATTCACTGGAGTTTAGAAGGATGAGAGGGGATCTTATAGAGACGTATAAAAATATAAAAGGACTGGACAAGCTAGATGCAGGAAAAATGTTCACAATGTTGGGGGAGTCCAGAACCAGGGGCCACAGTTTAAAAATAAAGGGGAGGTCATTTAGAACTGAGGTGAGAAGAAACTTTCATCCAGAATTTGTGGAATTCTCGGCCACAGAAGGCAGTGGAGGCCAATTCACTGGATTCATTAAAAAGAGAGTTAGATGGAGCTCTTGGGGTTAGCAGAGTCAAGCGGTATGGGGAGGAGGCAGGCACGGGTTACTGATTGTGGATGATCAGCCCTGATTACAATGTATGGCAGTATTGGCTCAAAGGGCCGAATGGCCTCCTCCTGCACCTATTTTCTACGTTTCTGTGTCGTAGAAAACCCACGTGGTCACGGGGAGAATGTACAAACTCCGTACAGACAGTACCCGTCATCGGGATCGAACCCGGGTCTCTGGCACTGTAAGCGCTGTAAGGCAGCCATTCTACCGCTGCATCACCGTGCAGCTCACTCAAGTTAAACACAAAACCATCATCAACATTTTGGATTGGGACCCTGCCTAGCTAGGCTCCTGATGCAAGGTCTTGACCCCCAAACATTGACATACATCTTATGCTTCCACGGATGCTGCTTGACCTGGATTCTTCCAGCGTTCTGTTTTATCTGGTCCAGATCCCAGCTTCGGAGATCTCTTTTGTCTTCTTGTTTACTTGAATGTCATGCCGGAAAAGCCATTACTGGACACATTGTTTACTTTTCGGCTTCAAGCATGGATGTGAGTTAAATGACATTCTGCACTTCAGAACCATACACAGCTTAATACTCCATTCAGCTCACCTGATGTGAGGTTGATGTTTGCTGGATCGGTCCACAGGAAATGAACTACCTCCCTTTCCTATCACAAACCTTTAGCTTTGTTGTTTCAAATGATTAACCATTTAAAATGCAATGGTAACTGAGTAAATTTTGCCCCATAGCAAGGCACCTCATGCATCGACAACCCTCTGCCCAAAGATTATTTTTGCCAACCTTTCACCTCACTCTTAAAAGCCTTCCAAGTGTGACAGGCTACAAAAAAACCATTAGAAAAGGAACAACAGTTTTAATGACTTTTTGCTCCTGCCAAGACTACCAACAAATAATAATGAGCTCGTTATTCATCTCATGCATGCAAAATTTCGATGTGCATATAATTACTGTATTGTTTTCATTGGACTTTCAAGTTATTACATGAAAAGATCAGAGATGTGAAAATGTGCTGTACGAATTCACCTTCTACATTAAAACACATACTAAATATGTGAAGAACATTTCAGCAACAACTATTTAGAGATGAGAAAAGAGCAGATAGCTTTATATAGTTTGTCTTATGTCCAGTTAACATTGTGTGGTAATTTATCCATGTATTTTGACGTTGACACCAATCTGGAGATGTCCGATAGAGTACAGTCTTGCAGTGTGGAAACAGCCCCTTCAGCCCAACTTGCCCACACATGCCAGCATGTCCTATCTACACTAGTCCCGCCTGTGTTTGGCCCATATCCCTCTAAACCTGTCCTATCCATGTACCTGTCTAAATGTTTCTTAAACGTTGCGATAGTACCTGTCACAACTACCTCCTCTGGCAGCTCATTCCATACTCCCACCACCCTTTGTATAAAAAAGTTACCCCTCAGGTTCCTACTAAATCTTTCCCCCCTCACCTAAAATCTATGTCCTCTGGTATGATCTCAAGAGCTAAGGAAATTCAGGCCTGGTTAGCACTTGGATGGGAGAGTGCATGAGAATATCAGTGTAGGAATGTTACCTGTGGCAGAGACATCTCTCTCTCCCTGAGATTTACCTGCGATGCAAAACATTTAAGGACCACTAATGGCCTAAGGTTTTGAACTTCTCTTGCTGTCTATAAAATTCTGTAAAAATGCAATCTTTTATTTTTCTATTACAAAAGGATCCACAAACCCCAGCAAGGTTTTGCTCAAAGTTTGTTAATATATAATATAGTTCAAGTGATATTATGAACAAGGAAAAAGGATGTGACAAGACCTCTTGGTCTGCTTTAGAGACTTGTTATTTTGTCAACATTCACAACAGCACCACATTACGTGACAGGAGGAGACATTGACAAATATATATTCATTGCTATTCATGGAAAAATCCATATGTTTTATATATTCTGGAGGTTTATTACATCCTTAATAAAGTAGAACAATGCCTACAATCTTATAAATGTCAAACATTGCTCTTTTAAAACTGTTTTACTCACTCACTCATCAATCAACCAGTGCTGCCTTGAGAAGACTCTGTTAGCACTGCAACAGTTTGAAAGAGTTCAGATTCAGCTCTTGCAAAGCTCATACAGAATGTTCTTGAGTCTGTCAGAAACATGTATGAACTCATTTGTCATCATCCTATACCAAAATACATACATATTAAAAGTTGAACTACTGAATGCAATCTGGTGATGGCAGCCTTGCCTTTTGTTCAAGCAACTTGTTCGAGCTCTTCTTTTCCTCTTAACAGATGTGCACACAAAGAAATCCTATTGCATGGAATCAGTCAAGATGAAGTAAACTGGCTTATAATCAGACATTTAACAGGCATACCTCATACAAATGCTGCCTAAATTAGAATCGGATTACAAATTCATTAAAAAATGCTTATGTCGCACATTAACGTGTGCGTATAGATTTGACTGGGTGTTTGTATTTTATTACAGGTCATAATATTTCACATATGGTTCAGCATAACAAGCAGCTGTTCACAGCATGAGATCTTTGCTAAGTATTTGCAATGGATCATTCTTTATATCAACATCTTCTGCAGGTGATAAATTGAATAAAAGGAACCAAAGATTAAAAACGGCATTGAGCCAGAAGACATTTTAATCCTTGTAGTTTTAATACTATTTTGCTTTATTTCTGACCAACAAAACACATTTTAAGCAATCCACGAGGATGGTTGTAGCTATCCATAACCAAACAATTATTCTAAAACACTTTATTGGGCAATGAAGAAATATGATGTGTACTTCATCTAAATGTTTGTGTTGAATGTTTTGGTGGGTTGTTGTTGCTGTGCCAATAAGAATAGAAAATATTAGAAGCACTCAGTTGTGCAGCGTAGAGAAATAGAGTTAACATTTCAAAAGATGTGAAGGTTGGTAGATCAATTGGCCACTCTAAATTGCCCCTAGTGTGTGGGTGAGTGATAGAATCTAGGGAGAATTGATGAGAATGTGGGGTGTTTAAAATGGGATTCATGTAAAAGGTTACATTGATGGTCGGCACAGATTCGGTGGGGCAAAGGACCTGTTTTCATGCAGTATGACTTATGACTCCATGCCACATCAATACAGTTTTATCTGCTGGCAATACCATTTCAATTTAGCAGTTTAAATGTAAAGAAAAACAAAATTTAAACATTTAAATAAACTTGGTTAAAAATGAACTAAAATTGATAACAATTAACATAGTCCTTCCAAATCATTTTTCTCCATTATTATTTCTTGAATAAAATGATTAAGCACCCGCTGTGGACAGGGTAGAAAATCACAATATTTATTCACAGTCATCTGAGTGAAAGAAGTTATCTTTCTCACAGTTCTCATTTTGTGACTGCGACCTCCACTTCAAGACTCCCCAGCCAGAAGATATATCCTAGCATACGTAGAAGTTTCATATATTTAATAGCACATCACCGTCAAAATTCCCGAGTATAAACCTATTCAGTCTCTTCTCCTATAAATTAATCAAGCTTTCATCACATTTCCTCTTGAAGGGGAAAAGATCATTGTCCCTTTTATTTTAATTTAGTTAAGTATTTTAGAGGTACAACGTGGAAACAGGCTCTTCGGCCACTGAGTCCACGCCGACCAACAATTGCCCTGTACACGAATACTATCCTACACATCAGGGACAATTTACAGAAGCCAATTAACTTATAAACCCACATATCTTAGGAATGTGGGAGGAAACCGGAGGATCCAGAGAAAACCCACGTGGTAGTAGAGGAACGTATAAAGTCTGTATAGTCAGGATCAAACCCGAGTCACAGGCGCCATAAGGCAGCAATTCTACTACTGCACCACTGTGCTGCCCTGTTTCATCAATAAAATATGTCATGTGACAAAGGCGAGTCATTTGGTAAAAAAACACAGCAATTCAGGTGCAGTCGTAACAGCGCCCTACATATTTGTAGAAATACATAATTTATATTGCAGTCCATTTACTATAATACATTCAATTTTCTTTCCTGATTACTTGTAGTTTTCAGTCTGTCACCCTTTTAGACAATAGACAATAGGTGCAGGAGTAGGCCATTCGGCCCTTCGAGCCAGCACCGCCATTCACCGTGATCATGGCTGATCATCCACAATCAGTACCCTGTTCCTGCCTTCTCCCCATATCCCTTGATATCATTAAGAGCTCTACCTAACTCTCACTTGAAAGCATCCAGGGAATTGGCCTTCACTGCCTTCTGAGGCAGAGAGTTCCACAGCTTCACAACTCTGATTGAAAAAGTTTTTCTGAGTAAAAATGTAGAAACAAGAAACTACAGATGTTGGTTTGCAAAAAAAAGACAAAGTTCTGGAATAACTCAGGGTCACGCAACATCCCCGGAAAACAGGGATAGGTGACGTTTTGGGTTAGGTCCCTTCTTCAGACAGATTGTGGAGGGAGGAAGACCAATCAGTCTGAAGAAGGGTCCCGACCCAAAACTATTCATGTTCTCCAGTGATGCTGCCTGATCTGCTGAATTACTCCAGAACTTTGTGACCCATTTAAAAATGTTCTGCTTTTCTATTGATCAAAATGGATTAACTTCATATTAGTTTACATTTATATATAATCTATTTTTTCTAAATTATTCTTTGAAGGTCGAGTCGCAGGTAGATAAGGTGGTCAAAAAGGCTTTTGGCACTTTGGCCTTCATCAGTCAGAGTATTGAGTATAGAAGTTAGGAGGTCATGTTACAGTTGTATAAGACGTTGGTAAGCCCACATTTAGAATATTGTGTTCAGTTCTGGGTACCATGTTATAGGAAAGATATAATCGAGCTTGAAAGGGTTCAGAATAGATTTACGAGGATGTTGCCAGGACTAGAGGGTGTGAGCTATAGGGAGAGGTTGAGTAGCCTGGGTCTCTATTCCATGGAGCGCAGGAGGATGAGGTGGGATCTTATAGAGGTGTACAAAATCACGAGAGGAATAGATCGGGTAGATGCACAGAGTCTCTTGCCCAGAGTCGGGGAACCGAGGACCAGAGGACATAGGTTCAAGGGAAGGGGAAAATATTTAATAAGAATCCAAGAGGTAACTTTTTCACACAAAGGGTGGAGGGTGTATGGAACAAGCTGCCAGAGGAGGTGGTTGAGGCTGGGACCATCCCATTGTTTACGAAACAATTAGAAAGGTACATGGATAGGACAGATTTGGAGGGATATGGACCAAAGGCAGGCAAGTGGGACCAGTGTAGCTGGGACGTTGTTGGCCGGTGTGGGCAAGTTGGGCCGAAGGGCCTGTATCCACGCAGTATCAGTCTATCACTCTATGATTATGACTATAACTGCAAGCTTTGTAGCAAAGTTGTAAAGATGTTCCTTATAAATGTACCTAAGATTTACAAAAATAATATCAGAAGCAAACTTACAGCAGTCACTTTGAGGCACTGCAAAGTACCGTCAATGCTATCTATGCAAACACCTGACAATGGAGGGTGAAGCTCAACATAAACTAGAGGAATGTACCTCATGTCCCCCCTGGGTAGTCTGCTACAACAGCATGAACTTTGGATTCTCCAATTCCAGGTAACCCACACCCCTTCTGTCCCTTTCTCTCCCCATCTACCGTGGACACCCCTTGCATTCCCATCTTCCCACCTTACCCACCCACCCCTATATCGCACATTCTTTCTCCCCACCCATCACATATTCCTCCCACTGGATCCCCTTTCCCTCCATTGTCCAGCTCTCTGTTGTTTCCATCAGCCACGGTCCCTCATTCAGTTCCATTGTTTGCCTTTCTTTCAGAATCAGAATCAGAATAACCTTTATTGTCATCCAAAAAAACAAGTCTTTTGGACGAAATTCCGTTACCCACAGTCCAACAATAAGAGCAATAAAAATAAGCAATAACACACACAATCACAAACCAACACAAAAACAAAAAAAAAGAAACATCCATCACAGCGAGTCTCCTCCAGTCACCCCCTCACTGTGATGGAAGGCCAGAATGTCTTTTCTCTTCCCCTGCAGTCTTCTCCCGCGGTCAGGCTGTAGAACTTGCCACATCGGGGCGGTCGGGGCCCCCGACATTGAAGCCCCCGCCGGGCGGAGAAAATCCCGTGGCCGGTTCCAGGCCGCGCCGGACGGTGAAAGGTCCACAGCGGGCCAACCCAAGCCGCACGATTCGGGGCGGGCGAAGACGCTGCCGCTGCCGGAGCTCCCGATGTCGACCCCCACCCAAGGGCCTGCAAGCTTCTGATATCCACACGGCCTGCAGCCGAAGCCTCCGAAGGTGAGTCGCAGCCGCACTCGCAGTGCCACCACAGCCTCCGAAGGCAGCCAGCTCCGCTGGCAGTGAGTACAGTCCACGGGTTCTGCGAACCAGAGCCCCAGGTGGTCCCAGCTGGAGAGGCCGCCAGCTCCAGGTGTTTAACCGATGGTAGGCCGCAGTGGGAACGGAGACACGACCCAGAAAAAAAGGTCGGGTCACCGTTCGGAAGAGACAATTTTCCAGTTCCCCCCCGACACAGTACACAACCACAAAAAACACTACATCACATCTAAACACCACAATTAAGACAAAAAAACACAAAAGACAAACGGACTGCAGGTGAGCCGCAGCTGCTGGGCAGCGCCGCAAAATCATTAGCCTTTTGTTCTCCATTCATCACCTCCCAGCCTCTGTTTTTATATCCACCCTTCCTTCTCTCACTTGAATGCTATCTGTCAAACAACCCCACCTATCCACATATCACTAACTAGCTCACACTACTCTTCCCTCCCACCTCTTTATATTGGTACTTCCCCTCTGCTCTTTCAGTCTAGATATAGGGCCTCGACTCAAAATGTCCATTTCCCTCAACACTACCTGACCTGCTGAGTTCCTCTAGCTGTTCTCTTTTTCTCCACTGTGCTATACATACTTTATTCCAAGCTTTATCTCAAGAAGAGATTACCAGGTAGACAGTAGAAATGTAATATTCCTTCGAACTCTTGGGAATTCCAGGCCTTCAATGCGGAGTAAAATCATAGTCATCGAGTCAGACAGCACAGAAACAGGTCTTTCAGCACAACACGTCCATGGCAAACAAAATGCTCCATCTAAGCTAGTCCCTGGTGCATGGGTTGACAGTGAGGTGCATTCAGGATGGAAGTGAAAGCTCTGAATCTTTGCATCAGGTATTCACTGAAACCTTGTGCAAGTAATGAAAGAAGAGCTCAAACTCATAAAATATCTACCTGCCAGCCCCATATGAGCCTCCTACACCACTTGTGGAAGAGTTTACAATTCCCACATTGGCTGTGTCACCTTGAAATTCACAGAACTGACATTGAAGTAACTCATCCTCAATTCCATGCGACTGGCTAAGAAGACTAGGACATTCATAGGACAACTGGAAACCTTATTTTGGAAGAATAAATAATCACGTCTACTACTACTGTATTGACCAATATAATGAATAACTCACAAAATCAAATTGTTTGTTTTTCAATTATTTTAGTAATTTTGCATTAATTGAACATGGCAAAGAAGATACCGATCTTCTTTAACAGTCTGCTTGATATACTTATCAACATACCTAGAGATGTAGAGATAGGGTTTCTTAACTGGAGGTGATGAATCTCCAGCTTACCCGTCAATAGCCGGTATAAAACTGTCTGTGACAAAATTTTAACATAACTATCAGCTCCTTCATGGATAATTTGGGCAAGAACGTGCTCTTCCTAATGCTAGCCTGGCTCCCAAATGAGATTGCTTTGGAAAGTCTTTTACTCCTAAATAACTGGCATGTGTCTACACCACATATCTGCGCTCACTTTTGCAATGCCTGGCAATAAATTGTCGAATTCAAAGAGGTCATAACCAATCTGGGAATACAATGAATTGCATCAGTGATTGCTTTAGTAAGATCGAAGCTTACTTATTGCTTTGTCAAAACAGCTGCTTTACACTGCTTAAGGACAGTATACTCCCAATTTAATGCTGAAATATAGGACTGTGATTTTAACTTTATTTTTCTCTTAAGGGATAGCTTTTTATGTGAGTTGGCAGTGACTAATGATCTTGTATGAAATCGAAATCAGAAAGGGACTTGGGTGATAAATTCCAACTGAGAGAGCCAGAGTATGTTGTACCTTTCATGAGTCTCTCTATCTTTTATACTTTATAAAAGACACTACGCTGGCAAAGAGCTTTCCCCCAGCTGAGTGAAATATTAGGTTTGGTCTTCTGTACGGATGCCAGCACATTCATAGAATTTAGACTCAAACCAGAAGTGTGGTGGAATATTCTGCACTTGCCTGGAGGAGCACAGTTTCAACAACATGCAAAAAGATCGAAGGTCAACACAAAGTGCTGGAGTAACTCAGCAGGTCAGGCAGCATTTTTGGAGAAAAATGATAGGTGACATTTCAGGTCAGGACCCTTCTTCAGACCCTTCTACAGTCTGAAGAAGGGTCCCGACACGTCACCCAACCTTTTTCTCCGGAGATGCTGCCTGACCCGCTGAGTTACTCCTGCACTTTGTGTCTATCTTTGGCATAAACGAGCGTCTGCGGTTCTTTGTTTGTGCACCATTTTTGACGTAGCAGCCTGTTTGAAAGGCAGCAATCCACAATCATCCATTCACTCCACCATTGGCTCACAGTAGCGGCAGTTTGTACGATTTACAGGATACATTGCGGTAACTCACCAAGAATCCATAGAGAGCTCCTTCCAAACCTCCAACCTCTGCCAGCTAGAAGAATAAGAACAACACCACCTAGAAGTTGCTCTCCAAACACACACCAAACTGGCTTGGAAAATGTATTGCCTTTCCATGACTGACGTTGGGTCAAAATCCTGGAACTCCTTGCCCAACATCAAATTGGGTATATCTCAAGGACTTCAGTGGTACACGAAGGCAGTGCACCACTTCCTTGTCAAGGGCAATTAGGAATTGACAATTAAATGCTGGCTCGCCCAGCGAAGCCTGCATCCCTTAAATCAATTTAAAAAAAACACATTCAAGTTCAGCATTGTGCTAAGATATCAGAGGTATCTTCCATTATGTCACCTCTGTTGTCAGCTCCCCCTCCACTAATTGAATTCTATGAAGAATTTTACAGAGCATGGAATCCAACTCAGCTGGTAAACCTGCCCGTTGATCATGCACAGCAGCCTGATTGAAGTCAAGGGGTTCAAATGGCTATCATGAGAACAGTAAGCAGACTTTTCATTTGATTTAATTCAGTCAATTTCAATGTATTTAATTGTTTTCATGTGTATATTTATCAGATTATTAAAAAAGTATTTGTAATAATTGCCAGGTGTTTCTTTTCTAAGTGTTTGTAATTGCCAGAGATAATTCACGTTGTTATATTTCAATCACAGTTTTGACAGTCATTGAGCTGGGGGATGATTGGGTTCTTGCCAGCTGTCATAACCATCCTTCGAGACAGTAGAAAGTAGGCTCACATTTCTTTACTGGGCTTCATCATTGAGATGGGAACCAAACCACCAGAGCAATACTGCGCCCTGAAAGAAGCAGAGAAGTGCAAGAGGAGGCAGTTGTCAACATCAAGGTTAATGAATGATCCCATCTCATGTTCATAAGTCCATAAGTGATAGGAGCAGAATTAGGCCATTCAACCCATCAAGTCTACTCCGCAATTCAATAATGGCTGACCTATCTCTCCCCCCTGACCCCATTCTCCTGCCTTCTCTGCATAACTCTTGATACCATTACTAATTATGAATCTATCTATCCCCTCCCTCATATTCTTTCCAGGGCACTGACTTTTGCCGTCTGGTATTTTCCTCTTTGCAGTACCTGCTGTACTTGTGTATGACTCGATTGTACTCATGTATAGTATGATTTAACTGTAGAGTGGGCAAAATTCTTCACAGTATCTCGTTACATGTGACAATAATAAATCAATAGCAGTAGCAATATCAATATGAGTGTCTAGTTAATATAAATATTCATAATCTGGCATCTGTTTTCATTTATTTGTCATAAGAAAAAGACCAGGAACCATTTAATGAAAGTCACTGTGGTGCAACTGGTAGAAACGAGGAACTGCAGATACTGGTTCGCAAGGAAAGACACAATAATGTTGGAGTAACTCAGGCGGGTCAGGCAGCATCCCTGGAGAACATGGATAGGTGATGTTTCGGGTCGGAACTCTTCAGACTGATTGCCCTGCAAGGGTTCCGACACAAAATCACCTCTCCTTGCACTCCAGAGATGCTAACTGACCAAATGAGTTACTCCAGCATTTTGTGCCTGCAACTGGTAGAGCTGAGTTTGATCCTGACTTCCAGTCCCCTTTCCGTGAAGTTTGCATGTTCTCCGTGACCACGTGGGTTCCCCCAGATGCTCCGGATTCCTTAAACATTGCAAAGATGTCCAAAATAGAATAGGATTAGTACAGGATTAATGTGAATGGGTGCTGAAAAATTAAAGAATAGTTTAGATGTAAATCTGAAATAAAGACAAAAGCTGCTGGATACACTGAAACCTAATAAATTACCCAGTCAGGATGGTGTATGATATTGGCAATGGCATCTTGTAAGTGCTGCCATTCCATTCACATCTTCCTTTGTCCTTGTTGGGAGGGTGGGGAGAGGACTGCTGTCAGAGTACCTTGGAAAGTAACAGCAATGCATCTTGTCGATGGCTGATGCAAGGTAATGGTGAATGAGAAAATGAACATTTAGACAATTAGATGGTGCTAATAAAATGGAACAAAGCAAGGACATTGATATCAGTCTGCACAGTGTAATGAATTCTGACTACCGATTTAATAAATTGGGGATAATTTCCATGGGTTTCTTTGCAAAAGACCATCTTGTTGTGATGTCTTTTCATGGAGTATACTGGAAAGAGTGCACACAGAAATTCTCCCATAATGGTCTATCATGTAATGCTGAAAAAAGACACAAAGTGCTGGAGTAACTCAGCGAGTCAGGCAGCATCCCTGGAGATTATGGATAGGTAATGTTTCGGGTCAGAACTCTTGGTTGTTTTGCCTTGTCTTGTTCCCACTTCTTCAGACTTACATTATGTATTGCTGCATTTGCTTTCCCTCCTTAGCAAAAGAGAATTCAAGTACATGGATTTGCTACATTCCACCTTACTGTGCTTTGTTCAGTCAGTGGATAATGATCTCACTTGATAAAGTACAGACAAACAATGGAAACCAAGGCTAGTACCCTCAATTGTGTTTGCTGCAAAGATATTGGAAATCTTGCAATCTGTCTAGATTTGGTTCAGATAGTTCTTGACTACTATTCTATGACCTCCATTGGAAATATACAAGTACATGTGCTCAGAATGTGTGTGAAAAGCACAATGAGGAGGAAATTGTGCTTCTTTGCTATTGTCCCTTTGGACACATAATGTAGCATCACCAAATTAAATTAGAAATGAAGAGAATTGTAAGTTCTCGTGCTAGTCGACCAGCAACACCAATGAATCAATGTTTAGGTAGCATCAGCACCTCGAGGCCTACAAGGAGTAAGTGGAGAAAAGAAACCAAAATTATGCTTAAAATGGTCCAATCAATTCTGTTTCATTTGTTTCCTGCATCGAGATTTAAGTATTACAACCTTGGTTTCCATTGTTTGTCTGTACTTTATCAAGTGAGATCATTATCCACTGACTGATCAAAGCACAGTAAGATGGAATGAAGCAAATCCATGTACTTGAATTCTCTTTTGCTAAGGAGAGAAAGCAAGTGCAATACATAATGTAAGTCTGAAGAAGTGGGAACAAGACAAGGCAAAACAACCAAGAGTCCTGACCCAAAACTTTACCTATCCATGTTCTCCAGGGATGCTGCCTGACTCGCTGAGTTACTCCAGCACTTTGTGTCTTTTTTCAGCATTACATAATGATAGACCATTATGGGAGAATTTCTGTGTGCACTCTTTACAGTATGCTCCATGAAAAGACATCACAAAAAGATGGTCTTTTGCCAAGAAAGCCATGTTAATTATCCCCAATTTATTAAATCGGTAGTCAGAATTCATTACACTGTGCAGACTGAAATCAATGTCCTTGCTTTGTTCCATTTTATGAGCACCATCTAATTGTCTAAATGTTAAGGGACAATTTTTTGAATTTAAACTTCCTTGTTGGTGCTCTCTATCCTCGAGACGATACAACAGGAGTAGAATACAGAAGAGTGTTCCATCTGTTTCTATCCTACAACGGCCCCGATTATGTATGACAATGACAGCACAATTGTCAGCCCTTACCATCGTTTCCCTGCATAATTGACAGTAACCAGGGGACTTCCGCACATGCATGCATGAATCCAGAAGTTACTGTCAGTGATTTACTGCTGGACAGCAGCTTCATAAATTTATTTCTTCAATGGGTAGAAAGAGGCCAGTCAGCCCATCCAGTCTATCTTGGTTCTTGGATCACTTATTTTCTTGCAACCTACTCTCCATCACGTGCCCAACAACTCTTCCTCCCCCTCCCCCACCCCCTATCCCTCTCACCCCTCTATCTGATTCCTCATGCATATGGATTTAAATCTGAACACGTTTGGAGAGGAATATTAGATGCACATGTAGTAAACACATTCACATACATCCCTAACATGGGATATAGGGGTGGGGCAAGACCCCCAGCATGTACAGAATGTGCCTCTGTACATTCCTGCATGAGGTTCAGTATGGGAGATGCAATATTATAAACTCACTCACTGAAGTATTCAATGGAGCCAAGGGTGCAATTGTTGCCAACACTGAGGAGATATTCTCCTTTGATTTCAATACAACAGCTGTGTGAAACTTGGGTAAGAGTTTGGTGCTTAAACAAAGTTCTCTTGTTAGTTAGTAGATTAAAGGCATTCTTTTAAACCTTTCCAAAAGTCCTTAATGGTACATTAATTTTAATAAGTGGAAGTGTTTGAAAATGTTTGAGTATTTCAAATATTTTAAATTTTAAGTCTTTAAAAATACTGCAGGATTTCCAAAAGTCTCATTATGATACTTCCCTCCAACCATCAGGTTCTTGAAAGAACCTGCACAAGCCTACCTTGACAACAGAACACTATAGACTGCCTCCTGCACTTCCATGGACTTGTTTTCCAAAAGTGTATTTTGCATTAATATATTGGTTTTTGCTGAGTTTTTTTTCCTTTTAAGTCATGCCGAACATTACGTGAAAGTAGGTATCATTTATGTTCTGTGTGTTGTCAGAGTCTGCATGCCTGTGAGGGTAGTGAATCTGTGGAATTAATTGTCACCGAAGACTGTGGAGGCCAAATCAATGGATGTTTTTAAGGCAGAGTTAGATATAGAATCATGATTGGTATGGGTGTCTGGGGTTATAGGGAGAAGGCAGGAGATTGAGAGAGAAAGATAGATCAGCCATGATTGAATGGCAGAGTAGATTTGATGGACCGAATGGCCTAATTCTGCTCCTACCACTTATTAACTTATTAACTTATGTTCTGCAAGAAAGTTTTTTTCATTGTACCTGTATTTTGGATGTTGGCCTAAGATCCTCCCAATGGTACTTGTACATAAGACAATAAACACGATTTGAGTTTTTACTTTTCTGTTGGGAGTTGGTGATAGTTTAAGGTGGTTCATCAGATGCCACTTGCTGATAACTGTATCATGTAGTAACTCAGCACGGAGAATCCACCTGGTGTTTCCCACAAGTACCACAGGGTGGATCACCAAAGGTCGGCCTGAAGTTTTAGCCCAGAGACTTTCTACCCCCGGATTGAAAAAAGCTGAACCTGTAAATAATTTTTCATTTCCAAAATTAGTCGTCCTGAGACCTCTTTATGGGACTTTGCCAAATGCTCTTAGTTTTTAAATTTTTTAGATTTTTTAGATTTAGAGTTTAGTTTAGTTTAGAGATACAGCATGGAAACAGGCCCTTCAGCCCACCTAGTCCACATCAACCAGTGATCCCTGCACATTAACACTATCCTACACACAATAAGGACAATTTACAATTTTACCAAGTCAATTAGCCTACAAATCTGTATGTTTTCAGAGTGTGGGAGGAAACCGGAGCTCCCGGGAAAAACCCACGTAGGTCACTGTACAAACTCTGTACAGACAAGCAGCCATAGTCAGGGTCGAAACCGGGTCTCTGGCACTGTAAAGTCTAATGTAAACTGTCCAAACATATTGGAGATAGATAAGGTATATTCTTCAGTAGTGGTGTGGAAGACCAGTGTTTAAGATGCTGCACTGGGTAAGGTTTCTGAGATAACATTTTCAAAAAATATTATCCAACTCACTCCAATAAAATATGCCTTTAGGATTTCTGCATTTACAATCAGAAGAATATGTTTGCTGCACTGCAGGAATCCATCTGTTTTGTTTCATGATGGTGCTGGTTATAATCTGGAACTTACTTTGAATATATTGAATGAATATATTGCTGAACACAAATAGAACCATACAGCATGGAAACAGACCTTTCAGCCCTTCTTGCCCATACCAAGGAGATATTTGACCAGAAATTGGTCTGTGTTGATATAAGCATCATGTGCTTAAATTTAAATGAAAAATTAAAAGTATATCAGTGTAGCGGGTGCGTGAGGAAGCCCGGAATGAAGGCGAGGAGCCAGGCAAATTCTGTAGAGGCTTTAATGAGCACAGCACACTATTCTCCGCTTCAGTGAGAGACTGAAGACTGGACTCGCACCAAAACCTTCGTTGCTGGGCGCACCCCCTGGACCTGTCCATGTGGGAGTGGCCTGACCCTTGGGAGCCGCCACATCAGGGGCATTAATTGTATGATTGTACTTCACTAAACACTCATACAAGCTAGTGGGGTCTGTTTCTGTGCAACTTAACTGCTTTAGTAAATCCCAGACAGCACAGTGAGCCCAAAGAAGCAGGTGTACCTTACGTTAGATACGAAACTGGTTTTGCTTTTGGCTCCTCACCCAACTTAGACAACCTCCAGAGCTCCTGTGCTTGCAAACCTTGTCTGACCTCTCCATCCAAGCCTTTTGCTGAACCATTTCCCTCCCAGTCACCAACTCTCCTCAACCACCAAACCACCATCTCCACACTGGTCCTGCAACCACTGAAGCTCCTGATTGTCTTTGCAAGCCTGCGACAAACAATCTTAAAAAGCAAAAGTTTTCTGACTAATCAGAATAAATTATTCGTTGAGGTCACAGAAGGTTGATCAAGATTACATAATAGATGTTATGAGTAAGGACCTTCAGACGAGTTTTGACAAGGTATCACACATGGGATTTTTTCTAGAAGTTGGAAGCCCATAGAATTAAAGGGAGAGATGATGCAAAATTAACATCTAACCAGAAGCAAAAAGTGATAATGCGTGGACCTTTCTTAGACTGGGTAGTGGTTTGAAGCAGTTTCCAATTGGCTTCATTATATCTTAATTCCATTTTCTTTATAAAGTTTTATGAATGAACTAGACTCAAGTGCAGGGAGCAGCATAAATCAGTTTTCAGATGATAAAATTGGTGAGAAAGTAGAAGATATTAATGGGGAAAGATATCAGAATATGTAAATCAGCTGATAGGGTTGTCCCTGAACCTGAACATTACAGTTTTCAGGCTCCTATACCTTCCTTCCGATGGCATGAGTGAAATGAGAGCGTAGCCAGGCTGGTGTGGCTCCTTGATGATACACGACTTGTAGAATTTCACCAACAGTTTGTTTCTTCTTGCAGGTAAAACGGATTATTTGGATTTATAAAGAGGGGAATAAAAAGTAAAAGCAGAGATATTGTGATGGAATTTTGTAAATCACTGGTTAGACCTCGGCTGGGGCACAGGGACCACATAAAATAAGATGTAAAGAGGTTCAAAAGGATGAAAGAATCATTTATAAGGAGATAATGGAAAAACAGTGTGTAAATGGTGGCTAACATCGAAGAGAGTAACAAAATGCTGGAGTACCTCAACGGCAGGCAATGGCAACCCCAGCCACTGGGTGAAAGCTGTCCAAGCCAGAGATGCTACCAGTCCCGCTGAGTTACTCCAGCATTTGTGTCTCTCTTCAATGGAAAAAAAGGCTGATCTTCCTTAATAATGTGATTACAATACAAACGTGAGGGAAAAGTTTTAACCTCTATTGAATGGGCAAATAACCATATATCACAGTCTTAAAATGATCAGCAAAAGATCAGCACAGAAAAGAGGAGAAATTCCTGCACTTGGAGACTTGTTGAATGGAAGGTTCTCTCTTGAAAGTAGTCCCTTGAAAAGGGAGTTACATAGTTAAAGAGAAACAGCTTGCATCAGTGTAACTGTTTCACGATGCAGCAAGAGTTACTTCCTATTCAATGAAGTTTTTGAAGTGCTGTGACTTTTGTAATATAGTTAACATTGCAATTAATTTGTGCATTATAAGATCCCTTAAGCACCAATGGCTCAATAATCAGTTTTTAATAATGATGATTGTGGATTAATGAGCGATGACTTACAACTTTTAGAAACAGTGTGACAGAACTTTTATATGGTCCCAGTGCCTGGATGGTCGGATGAGAGCTGGAAAATCTTCAGCATTTTGTACTGGCCTGATGGTCTCATGAGGAATCTGCCAGGCAATGCAGATGTCCCACAAACAAGTGTTCTGTTGAGTGGAAGGCTGCACGAGAGTCAATTCATGCGAATGGCCTGCTATAGGCACATGTCCTCAGCAGATCCATTGTGGGACTTGGTGGTAGATTTGCCCCATTGCCTCATCCAAGAAATGACACCTCTGATGGACTCTGTATAACAAATCTCTACTCTGCAGATCCAGCTACTTCACCAACTTGAAATCACTTTTGAAGTGGGGTTTTGATTGCAGCTCTGCATACAAAAATGTTATTTTCTTTACCCTACATAACAATCATTTGCTGCACTTCGAAGTAATTTGCTGTCTCTGAAGTGGTTTGAAAAATTCCAGAGAAATATGCCATGCAGCCAAATGAATGGAAGATTTCTGTTTCACTGAAATACCACATTCCATATTTTACAAATCTTGCATTTCAAGGACATAAGAGGTTTTTTTTAGGGAATGTTATTCTTGATGCGTAAGTAGTTTTCATTTATTTATCATTTTCATTTATTCATTTCTTAATGTGTTATAGGCTGAGGGACTCAGTACTTGCTTTGTGAAGAGTGGGATAAAAATGTATGTGCAACTATTTCTGAAAGCTTCTGGAATTTTTAGAGCCCTTTTGGCAAAAATGTCTTGAAGAGAAAGTAGTGTGTTAATTTATTTATAATGTCCATTTACTGAGTCTTATGATGGATCACTGTGCTATGTGGCATGCATTAATGTTCCTCTGTGTAAAATTCTTTCAGATTCATAACCATTTCTGAAAAGGCAGAACAGAGGTACCCTGAGGGAAACACTTTGCAATGCACTATCCATCTAAAATATGAATCCTTCAGATCTGCTGTGAAAACTCTTTTCTATAACAGTTATACTTATACTGGAATGATCTGTTTTAACAAAAGAATAAAATCAATACCGCAGCTGTTGACCTATTCCGTATCTGTTACAACTCCATTAAATGAAAACAAAAAGGATATTATTTGAGGCAGCGTTTTTAAGCATTGACTTTAATATTGCCAATAACCATTGTATTAGAAGTGCTTTCAGTTTCACTCTGCCCAATTATCTATTCACTATTCATACAGTTTTACTTTACATTTTAGTAGATATCCTTGAACTAACGCCTTACACTTTCTATAGGTAGAAAACTAATCATAAATGGTACTTATCAGAAAACTGCTTTAAGAATTATATTTTAAATGAGGAGCAATTATTGGCAGTACACATTGATATGAAACTGCCTACTTGGGAAAAATTAACAGATAGCTAGCCATTGCTGCAAATTTAGCTTCGTCAAATTTACTGAAACCAATGTGAAAATTTGTCTTAAGTTAACCCATTGATTGGAAACAAATGTTCTCATTTTGGATGTATTGAGAGCTGAATAGAATAACCTCCCCTCTTGTGTTCAGTGGACATCCCAATACAAACATATTGCAATCTGTAGTCTGCAATTTTAAGATTTTCAGCCTGTTTTTGTATTGGTAAACATGCATTATTTACAAGTGATAGCTTTTATGGTAGTAGTAATGGTGCGCCTTCACTGAAGAGCCTGTGTAGAGTATAGTTTGTTGGAATGTTTGAATTTCTTTCATGCAAGGGAACCTTTGTGTGAAATTGCTCCTACACTTGTCATGAAAAAATATTCTGAAATCCCACTAAGAGCCTTGAAGTTTGCAGCAGTTATAGTGCTCATCAAGATAGCCTTTCAATACGCTGAAGATTTCTTCCTCCACCACCCTTTCAGACATCCCTCAATGAGGAAAATACATTTCCTCAGTTCCGCTTAAATCCTATTACCAAATATCTTAAAACCAACAAAGGTCGCTGACCTGGAACATCAATACTGCTTCTCTTTCTACAGATATTGCCTGATTTGCTGATTGGTTCCAGCATTTTGTTTCTATTTCAGACTTTTAGCATCTGCAGTTATTTTTTCCAATGTAAATCTAAGCCCCTCTAACTATTGTCCCCTCTGCTTAAAACATGGTCCATTTCTACATACCTTGTCTTCAAAATTCCATACATCTCAGTCAAGTCTCTGTTCAACAGTCTGAAGAAGGGTCTTGACCCGAAATGTCACCCATTCCTTCTCCGCAGAGATGCTGACTGTCCCGCTGAATTACTCTAGCATTTTGTGTCTATCTTCTGTTCAATCTCCTGTATTCTAGAAACATAACCCTGACCTAGCAAGAAGATCTTCATAACTATAACTGTTCAGCCCTGGTAACTTCCTTGGTAATTTCCTCAATACTCTTACTTGTGTCATTGCATGTGATCTATGGTACGGTGTCAATATGATACATCTAAATGCTCCATACAAGTCACATGTTCATGGGATAAACTAAATTTAAGAACATTTGATGGGACTATCAAAGGATGGCATTTTCTATGTTACTGCCACCACCACAAAAGATTAGCTTTTCGAAAACAAGACTTGTGCTAAGGAGTAAAAATGCTTGACATCAAGCATCACTTGAGCTGAGATGTCGATCTGAAAAGTCGGCCTGAAAGACTCATGTGGTGTTTACAGTTCAATTTTATAAACTGTTACTTATAGTTTTGTTCACTTTTGTTTCCAAATCTGAGTTCCACTTTTTGTTCATTTATCACTTTTATTTAAGTTCCTTTTCTTTGGGATCATTTTACTTAATGCTTTTAAGTACCAATCCTTTTTGAAAATACAATATATTTGCTTGCCCTTCTGTCCTTGTATGAGTTTAGAATGAATTACCCCTTTTGAGAAATGCATTTCTATGCTGTCAAAACCCTGCCTTTCACATCCTTAGACTCAACTAAAAAGCAATTCAATTGTTTTTCAGCAAAACATCGCCCGTCAATTAGACCAGAACCAAATTTCAACCATTCATTCATTTCTAAGTATGTCATCAAGACAAAGAATTCTTTAAAAGAAAAAAAAGACAGCTGGTAAGAAAGAATAGAGTTGCTGTAAAGTTGGTGCTGTTACATGTATATGTTGTGACAGATGCAGTCAATTAGCTCACTGAGACAGAGGAATACACAGTGGTTAACTAGCAGTGGCTTGCTTACTAAGCTGGCATAACGAACAGTTTGTGCAGTTTTATCAAAAATGTTCTTTCTTGTGATTACATCGCACAAAAACCGAACAATTTTTGTTACTCTTGGAGGAGCTACATGTTAACGTAATGGCAATTAAAATGTTCCAATTTCCACATGTTTCTTTATGTGGGATAGAAAACTTTAGTACCACTTTGACTTACTGTTGAGAATTGTGGTGCAATTGTTCAGACTTTCTTCTGGTGTATTTCTCCTCCCATCATGAAGAAGATATACAGTAGGAGCTTTGAAAACTGTAATGCCCAGGTTCAGGAATAGCTTCTTCCCGACAACCATCAGGTTACTAAACACTACAACCTCCAAATAAGCACTGAACTACATAGACTTGGGAGAACTGGTTTTGTCTTTTTGTACTATTATTGTCTGTGTGTTTTTATGTGTATGTATGTGCATGGATGTGTGTATGTATATATATGTTCTATAGAACATATATAGAACATAGACACAAAATGTTGGAGTAGCTCAGCGGGACGGGCAGCTTCTGAAGAGAAGGAATGGGTGACATTTTGGGTCGAGACCCTTCTTCAGACTGATATCAAGGAAGTGGGCAGTACAGAGATAAAATATAGTCGGAGACAGTAAGACTAATCGGAGAATTGGGAAGGGGAGGGGGGATGGAGAGAGAGGGAAAGCAAGGGTTACTTGAATATATATATTCACATACGCACACATACACACACACACGCGCACATACACATATATACCCATTCCTTCTCTCCAGAAGTTATCTATATATATATATGTATATATATATACATGGTTTGTGGTTAACCCTAACCCTAACCCAATATTGTGCAGGTGTCATTGTCATCTCCATTCTGTGCAGTAGACCAGGCTGTGAATGACAAGTAGGTAGGTTTCAGGCTATGGATCCTGAGTGTTGGTCTTGGATTGTCCCAATGACCATCTCATGACTTGGATTGCCAAGGCTTTTTAACTGTTTCCAACTTGCTCTGATAATTGGAAACAAAAGGAAACAGTTGAGAAAACAGCATCTCTGGAGAAAATAGGCAGCATCTCTGGAGAAAATAGATATTTAGGGTCAAGACCCTTCTTCAGACCGATTGTAGGATGTAGTGGATTGGAAGCCAGGAAAACCCAGAACAAATTGGGGCTGGAAACAGAAGACCTCAGGCAGGGAGGTTCCCTGATGGGCTGATTGTCAGCTAGGGACAGTGTGATCCCGAGAGGGATACATCGTTGTGAACTGTGGGACTGGTTATCTGACATTTTGTGGAGGAAGGCGGTGAAGTGAGAGTGAGGGAGAGGGGTGGGAGGGGGTGGGGGTGGGGGATGGGCGAGAGGGAGCAGAGGGGAGGATGGGAGCCTTTGTAGGTTCCCTATAATTAGGGAGTTCAATATTCATACCGCTGAGTTGTAAGCTACTCAAGCGAAATATGAGGTGCTGTTCCTCTAATTCGCCTCATTGTAAATTCAATTCACGATAAACATGCACAGAATAATTACCGTGAATGAAGAATCTAAAGCTTGAATTTGTGTCAAAATGCACGATATTGAATCGAGAAAAAAAATCAAATAATTACTGCAAGTAAAACTAAATAATCAAAGCAGCATATTTGATTACTTCAAATTAAAATAGCAAAAAGACTCTGTTGTAGTAGCAGAGTCTAAGTACAAATAAATGGAAATTCTGTTTATTATTGTCTAATTTTCTTCTTGACAACAGAAAAACAGTCAGATGAATCCTCCCTAAGAAAGGCATGAATTTTCTTGAGCAGGTAGGACAATTTGGTTAGAGTAAAAAAAATCCAACAAACTACTGGAGGAACTCAGCAGGTCCAGCTGTTTGATTATTGCTCCAGATTTCAGTATCTGCAGTCTCTGGTGCCTCCTGCATTTAGTCATATTTGAGAAACCAAAAACAAATTGAAAGAGTGCTTTGATGGGTGCCTGGTTTCAGTGTGCAGGAGTGATGGTGAGCTTCCAGTTGTCTGCCACCTTAATTTTTCATCCCACTCCCACTTTGCCCTCTCTGTCTGTGGCCCCGTGCACTAATACCACAAGGTCAATGCAAGCTTGAGGGACACACTACATCTTCCTTCTTGGCACATTGCAGCCTTCTGGACACAAAATGTAATTCTCCAATATCCGGTACCTTGATTTATCTTACTGTGTTGGAACTTGTTATTTCTGTCAGTATCTACCTATGAAGTTGGCTCAGTTTCTCTCTCTCCATTAGTACCTCCTATGCTGCAGGGCATGCCCCTTGGCTCTGCTATTAGCTTTATTGCACATTTCTTTTGGCTGTTTTATCATCTTCCAACTGCACTCATTAACCAATTTGATCAAACAAAACCCTGCACCTCATCCCCATGGTAACCCTGGCCCCACATTATAACAGATATTCCATTTGTCTTATCCACCCCATCTGACACGTTCTCTGCCACATAAAACTATTTTTAATCTCACTCGCCCAGTTCTGGTGAAGAGTCTCTCACTTGAAACATTAACCCTGTATATAGACACAAAATGCTGGAGTAACTCATCGGGTCAGGCAACATCTCTGGAGAAAAGGAATAGGGTGACATAGTGACAGAGTGGTAGAGTTGCTGCCTTACAGCGCTTGCAGTGCTAGACACCCGGGTTCGATCCTGACTATGGGTAAGGAGTTTGTACATTCTCCCTGTGGCCACGTGGGTTTTCTCCGAGATCTTCAGTTTCCTTCCACACTCCAAAGATATACAGCTTTGTAGGTTAATTGGCTTGGAAGTGTAAATTGTCCCTAGTGTGTGTAGGACAGTGTTAGTGTGAGGAGATCGCTCGTCGGTGCTGACTTGGTGGTCCAAAGGGCCTGTATCGGCACTGTATCTCTAAACTAAGGTGACGTTTCGGATCGGGACCATTCTTCAGACTGTAGGAGGACAAAGAAACTGGAGTTAGTGAGGACAGAATCTTAAATTATTTTAAAAATCCTCAAAGTCAATCTTTTTCCACATTAATCATGTTAATAACAATTTGAGGATGCATGTAAAGCAGAATTGGAGGATTTCTTAAATCTTTTTCATTTTGGCTAGTTGTATGTACATGTGACCGCTCAAGAAATCAGTTGCTAGTTATAAGGATGCACTAAAATCATTCATTTTGAAATGAGGGGATGACTGATGACGCGGGGGAGGGCGAGATCAGTGGATGAAAGAATGAAATACTTATTTATACAGCACCTTTCATAACCTCAGAATGCCCTGAATTGTTTTTGAGCTGAGTACAAATGTGGAGCAGTCACTGCTAAACTGTGATTGATTGTTGCACCTTGAATTTCATGTGGTGATAGCCCATATTTAAAAATGGAAGTTCGTTTGTATTAACGGATCCAATTCTAGATTTGCTGACAAAATTAAACCACTTGGATGCACATTCTCTTTGCATTTGCAGAACTATTTTCTCCCTAAGGCAAAGTAGCAGCATTATATCGGCAATGAACCATAGGTTTGTATTATTCTGACAGGCAGTAGGTAAACAATCAAGGAACTCGAATATAACAACATTAAGATCCACACAGTGTTCCTGCATTTTATAGGAAAATGTATATGAAATGTTTATTTCTTACAACCTGTAATTACAAACAGAAGTTCTGCCAAAGGGTCTCTGACCTGAAATATTTACATAGAAACATAGAAAATAGGTGCAGGAGGAGTTCATTTGACCCTTCGAGCCAGCACCACCATTCATTGTGATCATGGCTGATCATCCACAATCAGTAACCCGTGCCTGCCTTCTCCCCATACCCCTTGATTCTGCTAGCCCCAAGAGTTCTATCTAACTCTCTTTTAAATGCATCCAGTGAATTTGCCTCCACTGCCTTCTGTGGCAGGGAATTCCACAAATTCACAACTCTCTGGGTGAAAAAGTTTCTTCTCACCTCAGTTTTAAATGGCCTCCCTTTATTCTTAGACTGTGGCCCCCTGGTTCTGGACTCCCCCAACATTGGATTCATTTTTCTTGCATCTAGCTTGTCCAGTTTTTTAATAATTTTATACGTTTCTGTAAGATCCCCTCTCATCCTTCTAAATTCCAGTGAATACAAGCCCAGTCTTTCCAATCTTTCCTCATATGACAGTCCCACCATCCCGGGGATTAACCTCATGAACCTATGCTGCACTGCCTCAATAGCAAGGATGTCCTTCCTCAAAATAAGAGACCAAAACTGCACACAATACTCCAGATGTAGTCTCACCAGGGCCCTGTCTAACTGCTGAGGGACCTCTCTACTCCTATACCCAAATCTGCAGAAGGACCTCTTCTGCCTGATCTGCTGAGTGTTTCCAGCATTTTCTTTTTTTTAAATTGCAAACAACAGAATTACTTTTAAGTGGCAAGCAGAACACATCTAATATATATTGGATAAGGAACTGCAGAGCTTCCAAAGGCAGTCTTTCACACTCATGAATGAACATTTATTAACGGTGCAATATCCGATATCTGTTGTTCCTCTACCTTCAGTTGTAGTTGTCTGAAGAATGTAGCCGTTTCATTCCATTAGTTAACAATCTGGCAAGCAGCAGCTTTGTTTGACAACTTAATTTAATCACTGCTATGACTGCATATTGTTGCTGGAACAAAATGATAAAACCACCGCTGTGCAATGTGAATGACACAAGAACTAACTGCAGTGCCGAGCGTGTTATCTGATCATGATTTTTGAAAACCTTTCAAAGTGTAGCCTGATATTGGAGCTCCAATCATCCCATAAATAATGCAACAATACACAGCTTAAATTCCAAACCTCTGAGATTGTGATTGAACTCAGTTCATCCGAAAGAAGCCAATGTAATAAAACATAATTTGCGTTTAATCTTCTCCAAAGATGTTTCATTTGAGGCTGAAAGGTTCCCATCACATGCAGTAATGAGTGACTGGAACCTCAGTTCCATATAACTCTTCCAAACGTTGCACGTGTTTTATAAAGAAGACAATATGCCACTTATTCAGTCAAAGATTGTGAAAATATGAGAGCATAAATAAAACTTGAAATAAAGACATGCCTGGACTTTTCAAATCCTGAAAGTTTAACTATTCATTGGAGAAGATTACAATGAAATGTCCTCCATCAATGGCAATAATCCATGTAAATTTACAAATATCAGTAATAACATGTTGTATTTGCATTATGATTCAATATAGTAAAATGGACCAAGGAGCTTCACAGGCACTGAATCAAACAGCATTTCATGTGAACAATGAGGATACGTGAAACAAATGTCTGAAGAAGGCTCCGAACCAAAATATCACCCATCCATTCTCTCCACAGATGCTGCCTCACCCGTTGAGTTACTCCAGCACTTTGGCACTTTGTGTGATTTTGCCTGATGAAACAGGTTGATTTACCTGAAAGACTTTACTTGAAAGAAGGAGAGAGAGAACGTGAGGTGGAGAGATCAATGAAGGGAAACCCAGGATAAAATGAGCAAGTTTACAGACATAGATAGCACCCAACATAATGTGGAAGAAATATGTGTGAACTGTTTAAAAGCACCTTGATGGAGCTGTGGAGAGTTTGTGTTATCCTACTGGATTGGAAACCAGTGTACAAAACTTTCAAATCCAGGAAATATAATAATCTGAGGAAAATTACCCCTTGGGTTCAAATCAAAATCTGTAAAATTGTTTAAAGCTCAGCATACATCTGACGGCTGTCTTAAATTTTCCACAAACGCCCCAGTAATAAACTCTGGTGCTGAAAATGATAACTGTGGACTGCAGTAAACAACCTTGAACCTTGAATATCGATCAAGAATTGGTTGAAGGGAATTTATATAGATGATGCATATCACGATAAGGAGAAGTATTGAATTGATTACCCCAGCGGTATTTTCTCAACTTCTGGTAGTCTTGCATTTAGTATTTGATTACTATTCCAGTTACATTGTCATAGTGAATAAAAATACAAATAAAATGAAATAGATTGAACGTAGACACCCATCTCAAATCTTGAGCAAAACACTAAGTGCCGGAGTAACTCAGTAGGCCGGGCAGCATCAGTGGAGGACATAGGCGCTGTTTTGGATCGGGATCTTACCAGATTTAGTTTTCAATCAAGCCTCGAAACATGGAGATCCATATTTGAATTGATTCAACAGCTTTGCCTGTTGATTTGGGATGTAGATTGGCCTGAAAAACAGTTGTTGAAAAGATTGTGTGCTAAAGATAGACACACATTTATTAAATCATATTGTGCACTTCATGATGTCTGGATACAGCACAAGGAAGTAGTTCTGATGAAGAGTCTCAAATCAAAATGTTGAACATTGAATTTTGCAAATTTTGGTAAACTTGAACAATGCCCCCCTCCCGCTTCCTTTTCTCCCCCACAACTCCAATTCAGCACCCCTCACCCTTCAACTTCAAAGTTAAAACTATAATTCTGCTCCATTGTTTGGTTCAGCTGCAAAATGAACATTTGGCTAAACTCAAAGTTTATAATTCGTCATTAGAAATTTCAAGGGAAAATAATTCTCAGTCTGAGCAAAAAATATATCTCTTGAACCATCAGATTTGAATAAAGGGTAACTATTCTGCCTGCAATGTTGTAACAATTAGGCCAAAATTATGATTGGTCACTCCCTGAATTTCTGCTATCAGCACAAGACTGATTGGGAGCCTAGTAATTATTTTCACTCTGATCTTATCAGGTCTGCTCTGGTTCACCCAGTTTCACTGTTGGATTGTATCCAACCGATCAAGGTGAATACGTGGAACTAATCTTATAATATCTGCTTACAAATCAGCTTCAATATTTCACCATTCCCGAGTAATTTCAAAATCTGAGACGCATTAGTTTGCAGAGCATAGTTTGGTAAAGGAATGGTCTTTGAAGAATTCCGTTTTTCCTCTGAGCACCAGCAATAACAAAATAAGCAGAATTAGTTTAGAATGAGAAACCAAGCAATCTCTTGCACAGACGGATTGTTGGCTGTCTCCTTAAATTTAGCGGATCTCAACAGAGTACAAAAGATATAAGCAAGTGAATAAAAATGTGCTGTCCCTTGGATTATTTCATTAGTGTCACAACAGATTACTGAACAATATTGACTTTCAGGTGAAAATATTAGCTAGAAGTTCATATTTCAGCAAATAATGTCAGCAATTTAAGCTTAAAAGTAAGGTGCAAAGAAATTTGTAATCACATCATTGACTTTATGGGAAAAATATCAGGCATGATTTAGGCTAGGCAGCACAATCTTAGTGAACATAATGGAATTGCAATAATGTTGCAGGGAAATGTGACTTATGTCAGCAAAAAAATGGTAACAGAGAGCAAAAGAATAGGGAAAAGAACGGTTGTTGTAGGTCATGTTATGTTTTCAGAATTATTTTAATACTAAAGTAACTGAAACATATGGCATTTGATTAGTTATACCTGGTGACATTTAATCAATCTGAGCAGCAACTGACACTTCAAAACCTTCCTTTTATTCCCCTGTTTTTGTATGTCAGTAACTGGCCATGCTAATGCTTTTATATCTCGTTCTCAGGGAGCTTTGGCTGTAAAATATTGGAACATCTTTGAAGTACTGACCAGCTCTGGAAGTGCCATCAGTGATTTTCCCACACCCAGCAGTTGCCAATTTTGGATGTGGTGTGGTAACCATAGTGCTATTTTAGATTAA
Source organism: Rhinoraja longicauda (assembly GCF_053455715.1). Taxonomy (NCBI): domain Eukaryota; kingdom Metazoa; phylum Chordata; class Chondrichthyes; order Rajiformes; family Arhynchobatidae; genus Rhinoraja; species Rhinoraja longicauda. Next base: position 26,357,201 of record NC_135959.1, on the reverse strand, counting down.
TTCTTGGTATGTGAATGCATCATAGAGTCAAAGAGTCATAGAATCATACTGTGTGGAAACAGGCCCTTCGGCCCAACTTGCCCACACTGACCAACATGTCCCATCTACACTAGTCACACCTGCCTGCATTTGGCCCATATCCCTTCAAACCGGTCCTATCCATATACCTGTCTGATTGTTTCTTAAATGTTGCAATAGTCCCTGCCTCAGCTACTTCCTCTGGCAGCTCGTTCCATACACCAACCATCCTTTGTATGAAACAGTTACCTCTCAGTTTCCTATTAAATCTTTCTCACTTCATCTTAAACCTCTATCCTCTACCATTCCTTTACCAAAATGGCGGCGCTGCCCTAGCAGCTGCGGCTTACCTGCGGTCCGTTTGTCTTTGTGTTTTTGTTGGTTTTTTTGTCTTAATTGTAGATGTGATGTCGTGTTTTTGTGGTTGTGTACTATGTGTGTGTGGGGGAAGGGGGGAACTGTAAAATTGTAAATTTGTCCCTTCCGAACGGAGACCCGACCTTTGTTTTCTGGGTCGGGTCTACGTTCCTGCTGCGGCCTACCATCGGCCAAACTCCTGGAGCTGGCGGCCTCCAGGGCTCTGGTTCGCAGAGCCCGTGGACCGGACTCACCATCAGCGGAGCCGACCTGACTTACCATCAGTGGTGCCGGCTGTCCTCGGAGGCTGCGGGAGCGGCTGCGACTCGCCTTAGGCTCGGGCCGCGTGGATGCCGACATCGGGAGCTCCGGCAGCGGCAGCGTGTTCACCCGCCCCGGATTGCGGGGCTTGCGTCGGCCCGCCGCGGACATTTCACCGTCCGGCGCAGCCTGAAATAGGCCGCGGGATTTTTCTCTGCTCGGCGGGGGCTTCAATGTCGGGATCCACGACCGCCCCGACGTGCAGCAGCAGCGGCAGCGGCAGCGTGTTCGCCCGCCCCGGATCGTGGTGCTTGGGTCGGCCCGCTGCGGACCTTTCATCGTCCCGTGCGGCCTGGAACGTGGCAACGACAACAGCCTGACCGCGGGAGAAGATGGCAGGGGAAGAGAAAAGACATTCTGGCCTTCCATCACAGTGAGGAGATGACTGGAGGAGACTCACTGTGATGGATGTTTCTTTTTTTGGTGTTTTGTGTTGGTTGGGGTTGTGTAATTTGCTTATTTTATTGCTCTTATTGTCTTATTGATGACAAATAAAGATATCCTGAATCCTCTAATTCTCGATTCCCCTCCTCTGGGCAAGAGACCCCTGTGCGTCTAGCCGATCTATTCCTCTCATGATTTTATACACTATAAGATCACCCTTCACCCTCCTGCGCTCCAATCAATTCCTCTTCCTTAAGGAAGACCACAGTCTTTTTTAAATTGCTCCATTCCTTTTGGTAAATGCGCTCTCCTGATGGGTTGTTAGTTTGAGATTTTGAGGCATTAACAATCAAGAAGTGCATCTATTTGGATAGATTGTGATCTGGAAGGGCCTTGACAAGGTGGGTGCTAAGAGGATGTTTCTTCTGATGGGGAAATCTAGAACCAGTGGACTTAGTCAAAAGTTAAAAAGTCTACCTTTGAAGACAGTGGTAAAAATGGATTTCTACACTGAGGTTTGCAAATCATTGGAATTCTCTCACTCAGAGAGTTATCAATGCAAAATATCAGGCCAAATAATGTTGGAACTGTCCCAATCTGGACTTGCTGCCCATGGTCCTACCTGAACCTACATTTTATGGAGGTGGAAGCCTGGACAAGTTGGACCTTCACACCTGTGAGGTATAATAAGTCTCAATGGATCAAACCAATGACTAGGCCTCAGGAAGACCATCATGTGACCCCACGCTAAGAGCACTTAGAACTGTTAGTACCTAGAGAGTTCAAACTCGATATAATGAATATTAAAAACAATACTAAATTTAAGTGGAAACATTAAACTACCTGCACACAATTAAAAACAGTTAAATAAAGAAAAGTAAGTCAAATAGAAACCAACACTTATCGTTATCCACAGGTGAATTGAATGAAGCCATTGGGGTCCATGGCATAAAGCTGAGGGGCGGACGTAAAGTCACTTCACATCGGTTGTTGTTGTTTTGCTGCTGGACTCATTAGACAGCCTAGCACCGTATCCACCTTTAATGGGGAATGATGGCTCCATGCAACATAGATTTCCCAGAATTACACCTGAGATGAAGCTACAATTTATGAGCAGATGTGCAGGAAGGAATTGCAGATGCTGGTTTATGCCGAAGATAGACACAAAATGCTGGAGTGACTCAACGGTTCAGGCAGCATCTCTGGAGAAAAGGAAAATAAATCTGGAATCTGCTTCTCCAGATATGCTGCCTGACCCATTGAGTTACTCCTGCATTTTGTGGCTGTCTACTTTTGTGAGAAAGCATTGGATAGCCATGTGCACGGAGGCAAAGAAAATTAAAAAGAGTTAAAAAAAATTATTTTGAAGGACAAAGATCTTGCTTTCAGCTGAGATCTAGCATTGATATCGCAGATTTACTGGCCTCCTGCTGGAACATAAACAGTGATTCTGTGACTTGAGATAAATGATGTAACTTCCATTGCATATGCCTTGTCTGGAGTATTTGTGTGTGCCCAAAACTATTTGAACAGATGTTCACCTCCCTCAAGTAATTAATTAAATGAGGAAATACAGTTTATAAGCAGCCCATGGGAAACATCTGTATTGAGCGACCGGGTCAGAATGTGAACTCCCTGTCTCGTAATGTTTCAGTTTTTAATCTCTCACCCTTATATTCAAAGCCCCCCCATAAGCCATTTCCATCTCTGTAACCTCCTCCAGCTCTATGTCTTTTAAAGATTTGTGAACTCAACTGACTCTGGGTGCCCTGTTTAATATCTCCATTTCTGATCACCTACAATCATGTCCCTAAAGCCCCTGCTCCAGAGTTTCTTCCCTAACTCTCTTCAGATCTCTCTGCTCCTTTCAGAAACACCTTAAAGAACACCTTAAAAACTCATTTAGAAGAATGAGGTGGAACCTCATTTAAATATACAGAATAGTGAAAGGCTTGGATAGAGTGGATGTGGAGAGAATGTTTCCACTAGCGGGAGAGTCTAGGACTAGTCATAGCCTCAGAATTAAAGGGCGTTCTTTTAGAAAGGAGATGAGGAGAAATTTCTTTAGTCAGAGGGTGGTGAATTTGTGGAATTCTTTGCCACAGAAGGCTATGGAGGCTGTCAGTGGATATTTTTAAGGCAGATTCTATAACTATTAAGAGATAGATAGATTCTTGATTCTTAGTACGGGTGTCAGAGGTTATAGGGAGAAGGGAGGAGAATGGGGTTAGGAGGGAGAGATAGATCAGCCCCGATTGAATGGCGGAGTAGACTTGATGGGCCAAATGGGCTAATTCTACTCCTATCTCTTATGACCTTATGACCTTAAAAACCATTACTTTGATTCAGCTATCTCTGCATTTAGCTTGTTGCCACATTTTGCCTCTTAATGCTCAAATGAGGCACCTGATAATATTTTACATTTAACATACAATAGAAATACTAGTTGTGTTGTTGTTTTTTGTAACTCCATTATGTGTAACAACATAAGTAATTTTATTGTGTGCTGTCACACAAGATCTATTCAACACGGCCTATTATGGTGACGACACTAGGGTTATCTGCTCATACAGGGACTCTTGTCAATACCCAACCGGCCAATTTTGGTTCCTTTACCTAAAAAATATATGGTAGTATTGGAGGCAGTCCAAAAGAGATTCATATTTTCCTACAAAAAAGAGGCAAAACAGATTGAGTCTGTGTTTTTTGGAGTTTAGAAGAATAAGAGGTGAAACATGCAAGATCCTTAACGTTGATGTTGAGATGTTCACATGTGGGAAAAGCAAGCTAGAAGATACAATTTCATGGAAGTGGCCAGTCATTTAACACCAACTCACCACAGTTGACTACCAAGAGAGTTGTGGGGGCTAGCTCTTCAGAATTATTCAAAGTAGAGGTAGATAAACCTTTGAAAGTTCAGGGGATTGAAGACTATGGGGAAAAGGCATAGAAGAGGAATTAAGGCCTGGCTGGAGTGGATCAGCCATAATTATATTAATGAGACAGACTCGAGAGGCTTTGTAGCCTACTCCTGCTCCCATTTTCTTATGTTCCTATGACTTAAAGTGTAAGTTTCCTACCTTAGGTGCACAATCCTCTTGAGGGATCGCCAAACAATACAACAGTCCTTCAGATTTTAAGTAATATGGAGATCATTTTATTAGTAGACAACAGAAAAAAGCAAAAGTAATTGAAAATACTCACTGTACACTAGGTGTCCATCCACAGAAATCCCCAGGATAGCTACAACTCCTTAAAATAAGTTGCCATAAGGTATTTACTGAAGGGAGGAGGTGTACTTTATAGAGTATGCTTAAGTTAGGAACCAATGTTCTCAAGGAAGTCAATGTAAATAAATCTCATATCCTCGGCTTTGAGCCTGATTTTGCTCAATGTATGACCACCCCATTCCCACACACAGTTCTGGGACAGATTCAGAAAGCCAAACTTGCTAGCCAACAGCACACTACTCCCAATCAACATGGGCAACAGAGTCTTGCATGATGTAATTGGAACAAGTGACAAAGGAAAAACTTGAAAAACATTAAATGAACAGCAAATCCAAAATATACCAGCTGTCAAACTTTTAATGTTAAAATTTAAACAAATACTTAAAAAAATGATGGGTTGAAATTAATACTAATCATCTAGGAGTACTTCTGAATTACTGAAATCATTACTCCAATACAAATAGTTAAAATAATGTAACTGACATTTTTCGAGCAAAACGCAAAAGTGTGAGAATAACTCTGCAGTCAGGCAGCATCTGTGGAGGGAATGATTTTTCAGGTGCATCGAAATGCTCAAGATTCCAGCATCAGCAGTTCTTTATATCTCCATCCAGCTGACTTTTATTCTTGCCTTTGTTCTTTGGAGTTGTAAGATCTCCACTGAAGTGAACGAGCTCCCTCTTCCAGTCTCAGATCTGACCTGATACGGGACCTGTCAGCAGGTTTTCTTAAGATCATAAGGTCATATGTGATAGGCGTAGAATTAGGCCACATTCGGCCCATCAAGTCTATTCCGCCATTCAATCATGGCTGATCTATCTCTCCCTCCTAACCTCATTCTTCTGCCTTGTCCCCATAACCTCTGATGCCAGTACTAATCAATAATCTATTTATTTATGCCTTAAATATCTATCTAGCACTGACTTTGCCTTCGACAACCTATTGTGGCAAAGAATTCCACCGATTCACCACCCTCTAAAGAAATTCCTCCTCATCTCCTTCCTAAGGGTGACTTGGACAGGTTGTGTGAGTGGGCGGATGCATGGCAGATGCAGTTTAATGTGGATAAGTGTGAGGTTATCCACTTTGGTGGTAAGAATAGGAAGGCAGATTATTATCTGAATGGTGTCAAGTTAGGAACAGGGGACGTACAACGAGATCTGGGTGTCCTAGTGCTTCAGTCACTGAAAGGAAGCATGCAGGTACAGCAGGCAGTGAAGAAAGCCAATGGAATGTTGGCCTTCATAACAAGAGGAGTTGAGTATAGGAGCAAAGAGGTCCTTCTGCAGTTGTACAGGGCCCTAGTGAGACCGCACCTGGAGTACTGTGTGCAGTTTTGGTCTCCAAATTTGAGGAAGGATATTCTTGCTATTGAGGGCGTGCAGCGTAGGTTTACTAGGTTAATTCCCGGAATGGCGGGACTGTCATATGTTGAAAGACTGGAGCGACTACGCTTGTATACACTGGAATTTAGAAGGATGAGAGGAGATCTTATCGAAACGTATAAGATTATTAAGGGGTTGGACACATTAGAGGCAGGAAACATGTTCCCAATGTTGGGGGAGTCCAGAATGGCCTCCTCCTGCACCTATTGTCTATTGTCTATTGTCTAAAAGAACGTCCTTTAATTCTGTGGCTATGACCTCTAATCCTACACTAGTGGAAACATCCCCTCCACATCCACTCTCTCCCAGCCTTTCACTGTTCTGTATGTTTCAATGAGGTCCCCCCTCATTCTTCTAAACTCCAGCGAGTATAGGCCCAGTGACGTCAAACGCTTCCACTTGGAATCCAACAGAATCAGTAAATTCAGGTGTTCTGCATTTGGGTGCTCGTATCTAAGTCTGCATTTTGCTTGCTTTTACAGTCAAGTTGAGTTTATTGTCACATGAAAAGGACGGCCAGGTAGAGGAACGAGAACATGATAAACGGTGGCAATTGGCTGGGGAACTGCCAGCACTTATAGGCAAGATTTGGCCCATTACTTCAGCCAACAAGCAACCTTGGTCATTCTTGTGTTTTCTCACCAATTATCAATCACCAAATGTAATCCTATGTCTGTGATACATAAGATCAAAGGAATATGCATTTGTTTCATTATTCTAATTGTGTAATTAGATTTGTCTGGTCACACCTTTTAAAAAGATAATTAAATTAATGCAAATCTTTTTCTCTTGATTCCAACCTTGTATTTAAAATATAATCGAAAAGAGAAGTAACTGATGTTAAACGGTAACATAGGCAACGTGATTCAAAGCAGATTTGGTAACTAGATTTTTTTCCCTCAGCATGCTATTCAATCTGAATAAGGCTTCCCTGGTATCAGTTCCCTGGACTAGTCTTTATCAGAACTAACTTAACAAATACTATCTTTTCTGCACATCTATGGTCTTAAAAGGGAAAATGTATTATTCACAATAAATGAATTCCAGGTGATCTTGTCAACTGTGGCATATCTTGTTGGTGAATTTATTTTCAGAATAACACGCTCACTTTATATAGATTGTAAAATAAAAATGGTATCATAATTAACAAATTATTACATCTTAAATCTCTGACCTACATATAAAGTATTAAATGTAGAAATGTTTGAAGAGGCTGACCATGTTTTCTGAAGGAGGTTATCGACACCCTTTTCCTGCATGTTTCCCTGCAAGTTTCAATTCCACAGAGAACTGAACAAAAAAGAATGAAACTCCATGAAGAACTGAACCTCAAACAAAAGGGACATAATTTACATCAGTGTCACTGACGACCCAGTCGATTCAATTTATTTTACAAATGCTGCAGTGACAGATAGATGTACCGTGCACACAAATGGAAGAACATTTGCAGAAGCATAAATTCCTCAGAGTGTGGTATTCCGCTGTGGCTGCTTTTCTCTTCTCGATACAGTGAGGTACAGCAATGGATAAAGTGACCTGGAATTTCACAGCACTGCACTATAACTACTTGATCCACTTACCACTTACTTGGTGCAGAAATTCCAGTGGTGACCTCCTCATCAAAACTGTCTCTATCGTGGTCAGTTCAGGGCATCCCAACAGCAGATGCCTCCAAGCTGACTGTCAAAACTCTCAAAAGATTGTCAACATTTTCTATGCAGTCATGTTACTGCATTTCACATAATATTTAATTGTCTGTGAAGAGCCCTGGGATGTTCTGAGGTACTATATAAATATCTTTATGCTTTGTATCCAAGTCATCTATAAAATGGTTAGAATTTATGCTCAGCTATTTACGTTGTCATAGGATAAAATACATCTCAGAAAATTCTAGAGTTGGGCGGTACAGTATTGCAGCTGGTAAATCTGTAACTTTGTAGCTCCAGGGACATGAGTTTAATCTTGACTGCCAGTGCTGTCTGTGTGGAGCTTGCATGTTCTCTCTATGACTGGATTTCTTCCGAACGCTCCAGTTTTCTCCCACATCTAAAACGCTTTGGGTTGGTAGGTCAATTGGCCACTGTAAGTAGCTGCTAGTGTGTAGATGAGCATTGAATGTGGTGAGCTGAAAGGAAAGTGGAAAGAATAATGCAGGATTAGTATAAATGGGTGGTTGACAATCAATATGACCTTGTTGAAACAAAGAGCCAGTTTCCTTTTTGTATGTTTTTGACACTCTATAGAAAAAATATTGGCACCTAATATTTGATGCAGTTTAAAACAGGAGCAGAATCTGTTCTATCATTTGAGCAATGGTTCATTTAAATTCCATTGAAGGGATTGATGTTTCAGCAAAGAAGCCAGTCAATTGGTCCATTATGCCACTGGTAAGTTTTTATTTGGGGCAACCAAATAACACTGCCTGCCGCAATAGGGAATGGTGTTGTTCACGATGAAACTGTTCAGAATTGTAAACTGACACTAGAATTTATCCCTGCAAAATAAATCTTTCGCCCGAAGTTGTACCCTCATCCTCCACCTGCACCATCTCTTTTTCATGTAAATTTTCATGGAAACAACAGCCGATAAAGAATCCATTTGATTGACTGGACCTCCACACAGAAATTTCCAACTTCATCTCACCCTGTCAGTATGATCTAATCTTCCTTATGCTGCTCTCTGGTATCCACTTGCTAACAGCTTTGTATTTTATCATAACTACCTGCGGTTGTAAGCACCACAATATTAATAATGGTCGTGAAATTCTACCCAGCCCAACTTAGTGAATAGGAAATAACCCAGTCGTTACTGAGCCCAGAACCCTAAAGAAAGACACTAGACAGAAACTCATCCATCCACCGACACACCCACTAAATGTGCAATGGAGTCAATGCTCTGATTGTGGTTTATTTTGGGGAGTTTTCACTAAAGCAAAATTTTGAAAGTGATTTATAGAGAGCACAAATTATTCTGTTCCACATTTATTGCACAAAACCAGAAACACATTTGTCATTGTGAAAGATGTACTTGGAAAATATTTGAAAAAGTACCAGCTGATCCATTGGGCCTATCCTGCCCAATTTGTTTGTATTCATTACACACTCCATCATTCCCAGCCACACTATTGCTTCCTCCTGACTCACTATTGTTATCTCTTGGGAGGGGTTGCATTTCCTGATCATTGGATCATCATATTGGTTCCGCACAGTGGGAGGACATGTGACACATTGAGTCCATGGCAGTAATCCAGCTGGTCCCATTCCTTGCTCTTTCCTGTTATTCCTGCTAATTATATCCCTGAAGTTACTGTCCAATTCCCTTCTGCTTGACTCCGTCTTCACCATTGCTTCAGGTAATAAGATCCAAAACATCACCACTCCTGTGGTTAAAAGACTTTTGCTCATCCCATTGAATGTGTCCCTTGGTTCTTGAACCTACTTTAGCTCAGTCTCCAAAGTTTGACTTGTTTCATTGTGATCCTTCCACAAAAAGTAAAAGACGAACAAGAGTAGAAATTAAAGAAAATAAATATAGAAAATTTAAATGAAAATTTGACAGTCATATCTGAGTAATTCATTGAAATAAACATAACACACTAAAGGGCCTGTCCCACTTTAGGCGATTTTAAGGCGACTGCCGGCGACTAGGCTGTCGCTGACAGTTCACCGGGTGTCGCAGGCATGATCGTGAGGAGTCTTCCAAGAATCGTAGTGGATCTCAGCGCATCACTGAGAAATCATCCAGAGTGAAATTTCTCGGCGACAGCTGGCTTGTCGCCAGGTATCGTTGCTTATTGCGGGCGCTGTCGCATGCTGTCCCCAGGTTTGCTAGGTTCCCTTAGATGCATTTAGAAGCACATTATATTAAAATAAGTAAAGTCATTTAAAAATACCATAAAATGCTTGTGTTTAACCAATTTATTTACCGTCAGGACATTTGACAGATAGATTGGAGGCGACAGTTTGACGGTCAGGTAAGCATGGGAATTTTGCGATGTTTCTGGCCATCAGCCATTACATTTAAAGTGGGCTCCCAACCCAGATATGCAACCCAGAAACCAGATATGCATCTCCCGTACATTTTCAAAGAATGCCCACACACTTTTCACAAAAACCACTTAACCACTATTAAAATTAATTTTTTTAATACAGCTATTAGTAAACTGGAAGTCAATCCAGTCACTCCAGACAAGTTTATGCCTTGTTACAGTGATGCTTGGTTTTTAAGTAACCCATACAAGATGTTATAGTTCAAAACTCTCAAGTACTTACCGACTTGTCAGTGATTTCAGCAAAAATTAGGACGCCGGAGAAGCATTGACAGCGTGGGAATTTCGCGATGTTTCCGAAGACACTGTAATCTCGACCTGATTCGGCATTGTCGTGGTCATTGTCGTCGGGTAAAAGAAAAGTTTGCCGATCTGCTACTACTTTGACAGTCACCGGCAGTCGCCTTAAAATCGCCTAAAGTGGGACAGGCCCTTAAGCAGCACTGAAAGGGTACCGTCCAATAGTTGAAATCTATAAAGAGAGCTCCAACCTCTCTTGGGGCTTTTTTCCAGAGACAGATCAATTCCTCACTGGGCTTTATGTTGGACCACAATGACAGTACAGTTTGTACATTTATTCCAATGTGTATTCTGTCCAGGACTATTTTGGCTTCTTTCTACTAATAGAAGTCATATTATATGTTTTTCTTGATTTTACTTCTAAGTCTAGTCTTGCTCAATTGAAGTTTGCATTTCTTTGTGTTTTTTTTAACTTAGATGCTGTTTTTTATTTCAGTGATATAATTTAATGTTCATAAGTTCTAGGAGCAGAATTAAGCCATTTGGCTCATCAAGTCTACTCCGCCATTCAATCATGGCCAATCTATCTTTCCCTCTCAGCCCCACTCTCCTGCCATTTCTCCTTAACACCCTTACTAATCAAGATATCATAGTTAAGTTCCACTTGACACCTTTTCGGGATCGTTATTCCAGCAGTCAGGTTTCATCTAAGGAGGCTCGCTCTGAGTTTTCTGGGAGCTGGGGTGGCTTTCCTTCCCTGCCCAATCCTGATTCATTAGACATGGAAGAAATTAAATTGGATACTCATATTAACAGGAAATGGGATCAATCCATGCTCGTGATCTGAAAATAATACTGCCTATTCTTTAGAATGATAGCTGACTGATTATTATTCCGTCAGTGTCAATCTTGTTATTCTTTGGTTGAACCCATTGGCAGGGTTACCAAAACAGGAACCTGATGACACAAGACTGGTTTGCATCGAAGTTGAACTCGCAATTATAGCCCTGAAGTGGATTCAGTGTGAGGACAGGTTTTTTACACAGAGGGTGATGTGTGCATGGAACGGCATTGCCAGGGGTAGTGGTTGAAGCAGATACATTTGTGGCATTTAAAAGACTTTTGGATAGACATATGGATATGCAGGGAATTGAGGATATGAGCGATGTGCAGACAGATACATCGATACATGATGGTCTTGGCATCATGTTCAACACAGACAAACATGTGTTGGTCTGTGACAAACGGCCTTTTCTTGTGCTTTAATGTTCTATGTTCTGTGTTCCAACTAATTATTTTTCTCCTTAATGTTTGCAACCTTGCCAGATCAGGAAACATTTTAGATTAGATCTCTGTGAGCAACCCCACAGGTTTCATGTGTGAGCCTCAATGTATCCCTTCCTCACTACCATTATAAGACAAATCTGTTATCTTAAAATCAGTCCTAAATTTCCAGGTGGTAGACAGGGTTAACAGATTTGATCAAATTGAAGAATGGGACAGACCTGAGGGACTGAGTGGTCTATTCCCACTCCGATGTTCCATTCTTTGGAATCTGACCCCTTTAAGGCCTGCTTAAAGTGTCACTCCATGGTTCACAAATATTATTCTGAAAATAACTATGAACAACAGAGAGAATAATTTATCACTGCATTCATGCATTGTATTAAAAGATACTTCATCTCTGAGCATTGCATAAAGTAGGGAGAAATTACTCGTTGAACAACGAACAATTGTTTTGTTCAAGGACAAAATGCAAGTCATTAACAATGAAACTAATGAGCAAAGGAATGGCAGGATAACATTACTCGGCTTTGACCAGCAGCTTGACACAATTACCACTCAGAGGAAGATTGTGACCATGTGCATCTAAATAATCATCTACACCTGCATTTACCTTCTCTGCTTTGAAACAGATATGTTTCTCTGCTTTGGTTTCTAAAGAAAGAAATTGGGGCAGAATATACTGCTTTGAAAGAATATGGTAAAACACCTTGATCTTTATATGCAGTAGATGATTTCCACATTTATCTACTATCCTGTGGGTAAAATTCTTTGACGACTGATTTTGCTTGCAGTATGTCAATACTTACTAAAGTCCTACAATGTTTAGGTAACCTGCTTACATCTTCAATTTCCAAGAGTTTTTTTTTTTTTTACACAGCCTGATCTCATGCTAGTTTGATCAACATAATTTCATGAAGAAAGGTCTCGATCCGAAACATCACCTATCCCTTTTCTCCAGAGATGCTGCCTGACCCGCTGAGTTGCACCAGCTTTTTGTGTCTATCTTTGTATTTTCATAATGTTGAGTTTCAAGAAATATACTTGCGGTCGCTTTTCTCTTTCTCACCTTCATCATTTTCAAGGTAAGGTGTTCAAATGATCACAGTGGAATAAATGTGGATGGATCCTCATTCTTTCTATAGCATTGGTGTATAGCAGTGATTTAGTTATTTATATCACTATATTGAAGGTAGACACAAATTACTGGAGTAACTCAGCGGGTCAGGCAGCATCTCAGGAGAGAAGGAATTCTCCTGAGATGCTGCCTGACCTGCTGAGTTACTCCAGCATTTTGTATCTACCTTCAATTTGAACCAACATCTGCAATTATTTTCCTAGATATCACTATATTGGTGACTAAACCTAACAAGTATTCTGTCCATTAAAGATAAGTAAGGAAAGTAATGTAGGATATACAGCACTTCACTTGAAAATTCAAAGCTCTGTGCTGGGGTAATCAATTTATAAAATCTACAGGAACATCTCAAAATGGAACTTCCTTATGAAAGCACATACCACCAGATTCAGGAACATTGTCCTTCCTGATCACTTCATGTCACTTCAGATCACTGAAATAAAGGCAATGTTTGTTGTGTACAGCCCACTGTATCTCACAAATTGTCATGGCCTCAATGTGTAACAGATCGTCGTTACTGGGTGCCCTGAATAATTCTGACACAGGTCCATACATTGTGCAGAACTTAACTCACCTTTGCAGCTGTGTTACAATTTCCAGCCCACAATTGTAAACATTGAAATATTGGGTCAGTCGGACCTTTATTCAACTGTAGAATTCTCTTTCACTCAGTTTATTTAACATGCGAGACACCAACAAAAAAACTCATAATTGGACAAAAATACATCACACCAATTTTATTTGTCCACTGCGATCAATGTATGCAAAAATGTCCATTTAAGTGCGATATGCTTGGAAATAACCAAGTTGAATACCACGAGAAAGCAATACCACAAGAAAGCAATATAGACTGGCCGAATGACTGGGGGACAACATGGCAAATACAACAAGCTGTGGAGAAATGTGTAGTCATCCACTTTGGTAGAAAATGTAGAAAATCAAAGTATTTTTTATAAAAGGTGAGAGATGGAAAGATGCTGATATTCAGAGGCATCTGGGTTAACTGTCCACAAATCTGCAGAAGTTAACATGAAGGATCAACTAACTAACAATTAAAAAGGAAAAGGATCTGTTGTCCTTTATTGATAGTGCACTTGAGTACAAGAATAAAGCTGTCTTATTGAAATTGTACAGAGCCTTATATGGTGAGGACACACGTGGAATATTGTGTGCAGGTCATGTCTCCTCACCTAAGGAAGGATATACTTGTGTAAGATGATGTGTTACAAAGACTTACCAGGCTGATTCCTGGGGTGGGCAAATTGTTGTATGAGGGCAGATTAATCAATTTGAGCTGATAGGCCATAACGTTTGGAAGAATGAGAGGAGATCTCATTAAAATATACACCATTTTAATGGTACTTGACAGAAGAAATGCAGAGATGATACTTCCATTGTCTGGGGTGGCAATTCTTGGAGGTTCGATCCTGACCTCAGGGTGCGTTCCATGAGAAGTTTGCACCTAGTATCTTGGACTGTGTGGGTTTCCTGTGGGTGCTCAATTTCCTGCCACATCTCAGGTTTGTAAGGTTTGTAAGGTTAATTGACCACTGTACATTGCCCCAAGATCTGGGGAGGTTAAAGGGAATGTGGGGAGACTAGGTAAAAATAGTGGATGAATGAGATTGCTCTGTGAGCAGTTGTGTGCTTGATTGAATTAATTTGGCCTCTTTCAATGTCCTAAGGAATATAGAATGTGAAAATTTGAGTCACAGTCTCAAATGAAGGGATTAGCCTTCAAGATTGCATTAATAAGAAATTTCTTCACTTAGAAGGTACTGAATCTCTACCTATGAGACTACAGACGCTCAGTTGCTGAGTATATTCGTCAAATATCAACAGATTTTTTAACATTATGGGATCCAAAGGACATGGGCTTAGTGTTGCAGGGAATAAAAAATTATAGAGTTGGTATTGCAGAAGTAAAAGAACAGCCAGGTTCTCATTGAATGATCTCCCAATTTTTGGAGAATTGAATGGTCTTCTCCCAGAATGGCAATTTCTTATTGTTAAGTGGGATGAGATTCTTAATGCTAACTTCCTCTTTCCCCACCCTCAGGGAAATAGTGAAAAGAAGTGAAAGGAAGGACACAGGTACCCTCACAGTGAGATGGCGGGAAAATGCCCCAGATTTCTGAAAATAGAAGAAATAAATTTTCATTTGTTAGTATTGATCCTGGTGGTGAGATATCAGATGGGTGAAGAGGTCTGAAGGGTGAGAGGTCAGGTCAGAAAGATGAGATGTAAGAGGGTGGGAGGTCAGAAGGGTTTTGGTGATAGTTCTTTCCTGGGGCACCAGCCACGAGTAGCCGGATACAAAACACCACAGTGGAAACACCCAATGTGCCATGACAGACAGTTACCCGCCCACCGACACTGTCGGAGGATTATCACTGGATTACTACAGCACGTACATGGGAATATTTTAGAACAGAGGAAAATAGTTAACACTCATTAGCCCCTCAGGCCATGTTCCTCCTTTCAATAAGATTATGACTAATCCGTGACCTATGCTCACAAACCCACCTTTTTCCCATTTCTCGTGATACATCAGGTACAATTTTAGCGTAATTGTCAGCACCATAACCCAAGGACCTTCTGGCACATCATTGTTTATCAGTGCTATTAAACTAACAGCTCTTGGAAGTATCATCTACATTTTTTTCTTGTTTTCTGAAGTGTATCTTAGCTGGCTCAAGTGTTTTTTTTTAGTTGCTTTGCACACATTTTCCTGACGGCCACACATGTTGTAGATTACAAATGTTGCTTGACTACTTCTGGATTTTCTACAGCATTTGTTATTGATACAAAAAATATAATTTAGCACATCTGGTATTTGCTTCCCGTCCACAATATTTGTACATAATATCCGTATAAGGATTGATTTGATTTTCAGTGCATTTTCTGGTGTACAATGCTAAAAATAAATTTAATTCTGACTAGTTACTACATTCTTTTCACTTTATTTCCTGTAATATAAGTGGCCACTCTAAGAGAACAAGACGTGACCTTCTGAACTCAGGATACAGAGGAGTTTGCGTCATGAGGGTTGTACAGATTGTCTGTGATCTGCTGCAGGTGATGTATCTAGATCTTAATCTTCCTGAATGGCTTGTATTAAACTGCTAATAAGAAATCTTACAAAGTACAATTTAATATAGCGTGTACAATATAAGCTTCCTCTTGTTCATTTTAGTTATCCTCAATTATTTTTTTTATTCTTCTTCAAAAATTAAAACCTAGGTTTGACACAATTTCTTCCTTATTTAATTACCTTGCTACACTTGCTCTATCATAACTATATCCTTCCTTGGGATATATACATAGAATTCCTGGTGAGGTCTCACCAGGGCCTGTTATAATTGGAGCAAGGCCACATTTCTCTTGGATCCAAATTTTTTTGCAATAAAGGTGAATATACTTATCATCTCCTTAATGGCTTGCAAAAAACATGTTAACTTCCAAGTATCTGTGCACAAATACATCCAGGTCCTTCTAGGCATAAATCAATCTCTAATTATTCAAAACAATGTCCAATCTTACTATATTTTTCTGGGTAAATAAGTCACCTCTAAGTTATCCACATTATATTGCATCTGACATACCCTCGCCCATTCACTTAGACTGTTAATATATTTCTGAAACTTTTCAGTATCCTCTTCTCAGCCCACATTGGTACCTAGTTTTGTAACATCAACTAAGTTGGATATATTATACTTGATCCTCTTGTGCAACCATTGATGGGGATTATTAAATACTGTGGTACTGTTCCTCCAACACCCTCTGTCATCCCAACACTGATTTCCACACTTACCATCAGTGATCCAAACAGTATATAATGTCATGCTGTAATATAAGGGTTAAATAAACTGTGTCAGCTAAAATGGAGCTGTCAGCTATCCACGATATGCATGGTTTTCAGCTAAATTTACAGCACCATATGTCACACAAGTAGACACACTTAGAAAAACGATTAGATGTTTGGGAAAATGTTTGAGCTAACTAGACGAACCAATAAATCATGAGACCAATCGTATGGTCACTGAAATATACTTTCACCTTTTCAGCGATATCCGAGACTAACTCAGCACCTAATGCAGCAAATAGCTCTTGTTTTCGCCACCAAAGAGGATAGCCAGTTTTAAAACAAAGTCAATTGCTGTTCTTGGATATTGATACAAACTTGGGTTTTTAAGTATAAAAATGCTGGTTACACATGACGTCAAGGGACTTTACCTTTGGCTGAACTTCCACAGCAGCACCAGGACACACAGATTCTTTGAAGGAGCTTCATTTCAAGCTTTTAAATGGAGTTCCTAACAAGCTTTCAAAGTTACAACCTTTGCGGCTGAAGGATTCAATGTTTATTTGCTATTTTCTGCTGCTGTAGTATATATTGTAGTTTATTTGTGTTTTTATTGTTGCTGTTGTATTGCTATCTTCTTGTTGCTTCGTTGTTGCTTTAATGGTGCTTTAATAAATGTTCATACTTTTACATTGGCTGAGTGTTCTTCCTCCATGATTATTCCGAATCATTGAAACTTGATTATATATCTTTGCACACATACACTAATTTTCTTTTAAAATCTATTGCGTTGCAAATGAGCAAAAGTTTTTGGAAGTTCAAATGCATCACATTGACAGAGTTTGTTGTTATATCTCACTCTAATTACAACCTTGGAAAATCCTAATAGATTTTTCAAACATGATTTTCCTTCCATAAATCCATGTTGACCCTGCCCAATCCCATTACTCTTTTCCAAATATTTAGTTGGGACATTCCAACATTTTCCTTACCAATGATATCAGGTTCCATTGTTCCCTAATGTCTAATTCCCTCTTCTTTTTTAAAAATAGGTGTTTACATTTCCTATACATTTCCTATACATAGAAAATGTTCCAGGATCTATGGAACTTTGGAGGATGATAATCAATGGTAGGTAGCCTTTTTTATGAAAGGATTTGAGTTCAGGATTAAATATGTCTTATTGCAATTATTCAATGCCTTTGTGAAACCATACCTGGTCTCCCGACCTATAAAAGAAAAATGCTTGCTGAGATGGAGAGCAATAATGTAGATAATAATCAAAATGGCGGCGCTGCGCAGCAGCTGCGGCTCACCTGCAGTCCGTTTGTCTTTTGTGTTTTTTGTTATTTTTTGTCTTAGTTGTAGTGTTTAGATGTGATGTAGTGGTTTTTGTGGTTGTGTACTATGTGTGGGGGGGAGAGGGGGGAACTGTAAAATTGTCTCTTCCGAACGGAGATCCGACGTTATTTTCTGGGTCGTGTCTCTGTTCCCGCTGCGGCCTACCATGGGCCAAACACCTGGAGCTGGCGGCCTCCACCTGGGACCACCTGGGCTCTGGTTCGCATCTGTGGAGCCGGCTGCCTTCGGAGGATGTGGTGGTGCTGCGAGAGTGGCTGCGACTCGCCTTCGGAGGCTCCGGAGGCTTCGACCGCGTGGATATCGGAAGCTCACAGACCCCTGGGTGGGGGCCAACATCGGGAGCTCCGGCAGCGGCGGCGTCTTCGCCCGCCCTGAGTCGCGGGGCTTGGGTCGGCCCGCTGCGGACCTTTCACCGTCTGGCACGGCCTGAAATAGGCCGCAGGGGTTTCAATGTCGGGAGCCACGACCGCCCCGACGTGGCAACTTCAACAGCCTGACCGCGGGAGAAGACGGCAGGGGAAGAGAAATGACATTCTGGCCTTCAATCACAGTGAGGAGGTGACTGGAGGAGACTCACTGTAATGAATGTTTTTTGTTGTTGTTTTGTGTTGGTTTGTGATTGTGTGTGTTATTGCTTATTTTTATTGCTCTTATCGTTGGACTGTGGGTAACGGAATTTCGTCCAAAAGACTTGTTTTTTTGGATGACAATAAAGGTTATTCTGATTCTGATTCTGAGATTAAAGCCCTCCATAATCAATATTACCTTTGTAACATGCACTTCCAATTTACATTATAACTTCTATTACCACTAGTGTTTGGGGATCTACATATAACTCCCACCAATATTTTCTACTACATTCTGTTTCTTAGCTCCACCCAAACTGATTCTAATTCTTCATTTTCTGAGTTAAGATCCTTCCCCATCTTCATCTTTATCCCATTCCTTAATATCATAGATACATAGACAATTGGTGCAGTAATAGGCCATTCGGCCCTTCGAACCAGCACCACCATTCAATGTGATCATGACTGATCTTCCACAATCAGTACCCCATTCCTGCCTTCTTTGATTCCCCTTGATTCTGCTAGCCCCAGGAGCCCTTTCTAACTCTCTTTTGAATGTATCCAGTGAATCAGCTTCCATTGGCTTCTGAGACAGAGAATTCCACAATTTCAGAACACTCTGTGTGAAAAAGTTTTTCAAAGTGAAGTTACAAGTTTAAAAACTATACAGTTAATTCAATTTCTAGCAAAACTATTTTTTTGACCTTCTCTAACCTTGGAAACAAGAAGCAGCCAACAAATGAATAGAAGCATAGAAACATAGAAAATAGGTGCAGGGGTCGGCCATTCGGCCCTTCGAGCCAGCACCGCCATTCAATATGATCATGGCTGATCATCCAAAATCAGTACCCCGTTTCCGCTTTCTCCACATATCCCTTGATTCCGTTAGCCCGAAGAGCTATATTTAACTCTCTCTTGAATCATCAGCTAACACAGTTTACAGAAGAAAGTAAGTTCCCTTCCATTAATTGTTTAATGTTAAGAAGAAGTTAACTTACTTTGATCAAGAAATCATTTGAAGCCCTATATCATCAGCAAATAAGGTCAGATAAAGATTCAAGGAAATGCTCAAAGCACTTTTGAAAAATTGCACATCCCAATGATACCTGGGTATCTCTGGCCCATGACTGCCCAAAGTGGAGAAAGAGCAGTCTGAAGAAGGGTCTCGACCCAAAAAGTCACCCATTCCTTCTCTCTAGAGACGCTGAGTTACTTCAGCTTTTTGTGTCAATCTGCAGTGAGTTTGGCATTTTGATCCTTGAGATCATGCATCAAGAACGTACAGAAGCCTAGCATAAGTGGCAGAAGAAGCATACTAGCTCAGAAACAACCCATACACCTACCCGGGCACCACTTCCTGCTCCTTCTGTGGAAGAGTCTGTCAGGCAATTTTCAAGAGTCAAGAGTGTTTTATTGCCGTATGTTCCAGATAGAACAATAAAATTCTTACTCGCTTCTATTTGTGTCGGAAGGAACTGCAGATGCTGGATTAAACTGAAGATAGATGCAAAAAGCTGGAGTAACTCAGTGGGTCAGGCAGCATCTCTGAATAAAAGGAATAAGTGACATTTCGGGTTGAGAACCCTTCTAAAGGAAAGCTGTTATACTGTATATCTTCGGCATTCAGTTTTTAGACACACAAAGAATCAGAATAAATTTCAAAGCAAATTATTTCAAGGTCCAACATAAGACAGCAACTGCTGGTAAACTGGGAGTGTGATTCAAAGTTTACATTATATTTTGGTTGCATTAGGGATGCACAAGTAATGCCATCCTATAAACAAATTTAAAAAAGTAATGTACAGTGCAATTGAGAAGATGAAATGCACAATGATAGACAATTAGAGGATCATTTCTGTGTCCCCTGCCTAGGTTGTGACTGTAATGGTTTACATTAGGTTGCAATGGAGAGCTAATTCAAATACTGGACAGTCAAGTGGTACACTTCCCATTTTATTTCACCTTTCTGCTAAATATAAAAGAGCATCACTTTAATTTAATTCACCAATACTCTGTGTATATAAAAAGAGCAAAACTGACAGAACCTGCTTCAAGCAAACCATTAATATTTATTCCGCTCATGGTAGCTGATGTCTATGGAAACAACCTGTAATTTTTAATGGGTAGATATATGATTAATGCAACACTGCCCCTTTTTAACTTAAAAAAACTTTGGAGTATTTAATTAACAAATATAATTTGTTCTTCAGTTATTAGCCAAAAGTGCTAAGCCTGAGAATTGGACATATCTTTAAGACAGTTTAGTCTGAAGGTTGCAGGTGTACAAGGAGGCAAAAATGGAAAAGCTCTGGTGATTAATTATAAATTTTAATTTACTATGCTGTGGTACCTATTAATGAACACCTTTCAGCTGATTACGTTTTGTGAAGCCAACTATATCGTTCTAGAATTCAAAGGATATTTGCACTTGGCTCAATTAAAATTTTTAATCAGTTGTGTTATATAACCTATTAGTGTATACCATTTAACAGACTGGTTGTCAAACGAACCATGACATTACAAAGTTTATTTGTACTCTGCTCTGTAACTATTTTAATTAGAAAGCAAACTACTGTTATGATTCTAAAAAGTGCAACAATTAATGCCAAGGTTACAGCCAGCTTCCTAAACTGAACAGAATGTCATTACACAGTGACTATGGTATCTCAGCTCAGCAATTCTGTGTTCATATTATAGTTGAGTGTTTTATTCTCCCCTGTCATACCATGTAAGAATCAAAAGGAAATAAAACTTGTTTATTCCCTTTGAGGTGATGTGCAAAGCACTTTGCTGCATCCTTTTCCTTGACAGTGTCTATTAAAGGGGGTCAAATGATTCCAAATATTGACTGAAGTGGGATAAAACATCTCATTGAAACCCAAGAGGTTTACATTATATCCTGAATACACAATGTTCCCATTGGTATACGTGTTTTTGAGAAATTGATATTCTTTCATAATAATAATAATAATAATGTATTTATCAGAGAGTTGAGATTAAACATCCATTCCACCATTAGATGGTCCAATGTAACTTGGCATTATGAAGTTGAGACATCATGGATAGGATGTTAAAAGTCCACTCACAAAGTGGTGAATTATTGCTAATTCTAGCCCTCCCCCTGCTTAATGTGCAATCCTTTAAAGCCATTTTTGATTGCCTTTTGTACTTGTGCACTAGCTTTAAGTGATTGGTGCTCATGAATATATGTACTCTTTTATTAAGTTAGTCAGGGGATGGCAGAATTCATTGTCCTGGATTTTGCTGGTAAATATCAGTGGATTTGAATGGAATCACCAGCAATAGGTCTTTTGAATGAAGCCTTGTCCTGGAGTCTGTGTTCACAGATGAACGTGGAACAGCAAAGGATACCAGATCTGTCAAGGTACTCCACGTGTGGGTCCCGATGAAGTCCAGTGGTGAAGCTGCATTATGCTGGTAGTGACCAGAACCTACGTGTGCAATCATTCCACCCATAAGATAAAACATGGGTAATCACTGAGGACTGTATAATTATACTAGTGGAGAGCAACCAGAATAAAGATTGTGCTCTATAACACAAATCAGACCCCTTACGCGCCAATTCTGTTATTAGTTTATCAATAGTTTCCAGAGTACTGGATGTTATTCCTATTAATACTCCAACACACTTTTATTCCACTTTTATTTTAGATCTTACATAATTGAATAATACATTTTCCAGTGACCCTGGTAAGCTCCAAGAGAGAGTGGCAAATAGAATGAAGTGTACTTAAAAGAAACAGAGGGAATTGAGGACTCAGTGAGTTTTAAGCACTGGAACAGGGTCCTGATGTGTGAAAGAGATGGGGAACTGGGCCCCAGTATGTGAAAGGGAGTGCAGGAACAGGGGCCCTAATGCGTTAAAGGGAATGAAGAACCCGACTTCAGTGTGAAAGGGAGAAGGGAACTGGACCCCAGTGTGTTAACGTCATGTGGGAATAGGGGTCCTAGTGTGTTAAAGGGAAAGGAGAACTAGCTTCCAGTGTGTGAAAGGGAGTGCAGAAACAGGGCCACAGTGTGTTAAAGGGAGGGGGGAGCTGTATCCCAGTGTATGGAAGGAAGTGAAGGAACTTCCAGTCTGTTAAAGGGAGCATGGAACAACTATATGGAGAACCAGATGCCAAAATCAATGGTCTACCCAAACAGTCAAATGGCCTTTAGCCCACTGCTTGTGCTTCATCAGCCTGGTTCCACCTGACAATGGTTCCCCAACAGTCTGCACCAATATATTTGGGAAGATGTCAATGAAACAAACCACAGCCTTCGAGCACTTGCCCTTCACGGCCAAATTTTTCCATGGTAGTCCCAAGTCCAAAATGTATTATGTGGCATGTCTGGAGTATTTGGTAGAGTTGCTGCTTTACAGCGAATGCAGCGCCGGAGACTCAGGTTCGATCCTGACTACGGGTGCTGCACTGTAAGGAGTTTGTACGTTCTCCCCGTGACCTGCGTGGGTTTTCTCCGAGATCTTCGGTTTCCTCCCACACTCCAAAGACGTACAGGTATGTAGGTTAATTGGCTGGGTAAATGTAAAAATTGTCCCTAGTGGGTGTAGGATAGTGTTAATGTACGGGGATCACTGGGCGGCACGGACTTGGTGGGCCGAAAAGGCCTGTTTCCGGCTGTATATATATATGATATGATGATATGATATGATATTTCTTTAAATATTGGGGATGAAACGGGCCCATAAATGTCGTCAGCACACCTGCTTGTGTTAATTAGTCAGGAAACGTGGAAATAATCATTGTAACTCTGGGTGCCTTTCAGGAACAGATGTGCTTCACTTATTGATTGGTTTTGTAAATGAAAACTCTGACAATAGGGCCAATCTTCCTTCCATCACTCCCAATGTATTGGCGAGGGGACAAAGCCTTGGACGTGTTAAGTAAGATGGGACCATACTTGCTGGACTGATCTGCTTGAAGCATATAAGATTCCGGAGAGGATTGGCACGTTCAATGCAACTGATTTCCTTTACTGGAGATTCCTGGACCAGTCTCAAGATAGAACATAGTGCAGTACAACAGAGGCACAGACCCTGCAGGCCACAACATCTGTACACATTGTGTTGCCAATTTCAACTAATCTCTGCTTGATCGTGGTATATTTCCCCCTGTTTTCTGCCTGTTCGTGTGTTTGCTTAAATGACTTGTGGCAGAGTGTCGGACCAGAGGCCATAGCCTCAGATTAAAAGTATGTACCTTTAGAAAGGAGAAGAGGAGGAATTTCTTTTGTCAGTGGGTGGTGAATCTATGGAATTCATTGCCACAGATGGCTGTGGAAGCCAAGTCGATGGATATTTTTAAGGCGGTGATTGACAGAATCTCGATTAGTACGGGTGTCAGGAGTTATGGGGAGAAGGCAGCAGAATGGGGTTGAGGGGGAAAGACAGATCAGCCATGATTGAATGGCGGAGTAGACTTGATGGTCTGAATGGCCTAATTCTGCTCCTTTAACTTGTGAATTTATGAACCTATGAACTCTAAAAGTTGCTATTATGTTTGCTTCCATCACCTCTCCTGGCAGTGCATTCCAGGCACCTACTATGCGCTGTATGTAAAAACTTGGTACGTAAAATCTCTTTTAATCTCTTTTTCCCCCCTTTTACCTTAAAGTTACGTCCTTGAGTGTTTGAAGATTGGATTGGAAGATTGCTGAATTTGTTTGCGTATATGATTGCTCAACATTTGAGTTAATTCAGGGCTGAGTTCAATAAATGTATTTGGACACTAAATGATCAGATATATGGATTGGATAAGAAAGCGGCTGAAGAATAGCATCAAACATAATCTTATTGAGAGTTAGAACAGATGAAATGGCCAAATGGTCTCCTCTTGCTTCTCTTTTCCCATGTTCTTAAAACAAAATTAACAATAGTGCGGCACGGTGGCGCAGCGGTAGAGTTGTTGCCTTACAGCGCCACAGACCTGGGTTCGATCCTGACTATGGGTGCTTTCTGTAGAGAGTTTGTAAGTTATCCCCGTGACCTTCAAAGTTTCAAAGGTTTGTTTATTGTCACATGTACCTATTAAGGTACAGTGAAACTCGAGTTACCATACAGCCAGACTAAAAAAAAGCAACAAGGCACACAACTAGATAAAAGTTAACATAAACATCCACCACCGCGGATTCCCCACATTCCTCACTGTGATGGAAGGCAATAAAGTCTAATCTGCTTCCTCTTTATTCTCCCGCGGTCGGGGCAGCCGAATCATCCGCAGTCGGGGCAATTGAAGCTCCCACAGCCGGCGATCGAAGCCCCCACGTCGGGGCGCTCAAAGCTCCTGCGTCGGGGCGGTTGAAGCTCCTGCGGCTTGGAGCTCCCGAAGTCGATCTCTAACCAGGGATCATGAGCTCCCCGATGTTAAAGACCTTCGTGGGTTTTCTCCGGAAGCTCCGGTTTCCACCCACACTCCAAAGACTTACAGGTTTGTAGGTTAATTGGCTTTGGTAAAGATTGTATATTGCCCCTAGTGTGTGTAGGATAGTGTTATTGTGCGGGGATCAATTGTCGGCGCGGATCCGGTGGGCCATAGGGCCTGTTTCCACGCTTTATTTATAAACTAAACTAAACCCATTTCCTCTATGCTCCTAACCACTGATATCATTTCTTACTCACTTCTAGCCCTTTGGACAGAGAGCAGGGATGTGGAAGTTGTCAGGTGTTGAAATTCATTACCAGGGATAGCAAATGAAGCAGAGACTTCGCTGAGTAGTTCAAAATAGATTAGCTATCTGATTGAACAAAAAGTAATTAAAGGAACATGGGAGCAGAGTAGGAACATGGGATTAGATTTAGGCCACATGCAGAATATAAAACCAACGTGAGTAGTTTATGTCAAGGAGGTTGTTATTTCATTATAACTTTTCCTGCCAAATATCCCTATGGGTCCCATCACAATATCCTAGAACTGTCAAGTCACATGGACTCTTTCATATTTTTCCACTGTTTATGGTTTGTATGTCAGGATAAAATAGTTAAATTAAACCCCTTTCCTATTCTGAGTGTTGAACAGTTAACAGTTAATTGCAACCACATGAAATTCATATTCGATTAAGGACAGCTTTAAATCAACATAATACATTCTGTGAAAATGGACAATTCTCTGATTGTTATTAATAGCACTTTTTAATATCATGGAACTAGCAGCAACGGAATAGCATATTACCTCACAAGCTACCTTTAGGGTTTCTAGCTGAGCATTGGAAATCACGGGCTCTCTAGATATGCAGCAATGGAAAGAAGAATAAATAAGGATGGAAAGTCATATCGGTTATAACTTTGTCTGACTATTCCTGGATCAAACGTCTTTAGTCAAGTATCTATCCCCTGTGTCTTCGTTATATTTTTTCTTACCATTTCTCCAAATATTGCAATTTTTATAGTAATTTGCTCAACACATTCCCATTTGGAAACAGATTATCCTTTGATTCACTCTGAGCAACGTCATAGGAAATTTGCCAGTAATATAATAAAGTGCTTTCAAATACTTCCTGCAAGTGTCACATTTACTTTCTGTAACATTTCAATGATTATCCCTTGGAAATGTATGATTCACACAGAATAAATTCTGGATCAGATTAATATTCCTGCATTGTAACTAACAGCAATGGTATGGCGTTCGTGATCTTGTGCTGCAATCCTGATAATATTAATGTCAGTGATTTAAGCTTTTAATTATAGGAAAAATAGAGGAATTGCCATTTTATCCCAGCTATTTTATGCGATTGGAATGTTCAGTACCTGTCATCCAATCCTGCTCTGTTCATCCAATTCTTCAGAAAGCTTTTACATTCCTTCCGGACTCAGCATTAACATTTTTATAAACCAAGGACCTCTGAGGAAGAGCTGAAGATTTATATAACAATATGCCTATCTCCTCTGCTTGAATCAATAACAAACAGGCAAGAGGACAAGTTGATGGCATGGATTTACACACTGATTTTTTTTTATCCCCAGAAATGGGATTTGTATTCAGTTCAGGAAGATAAGATCAAAGCTGTCCTTGTCATGTGGATATGAGAGTCCCCACTGAATTAAGTTTGAGCCAATCTCAACCACAGCTCCCAAATGATAAAATTCTGTAGCACAACATTGCCAATAATTCATTTTAAATTGATATTGAACAGGCATTCATATTCAACAAGATTTTAAGGTGAGCTGGTGTGAAAAAGAAAGATGTCAAATTAGCCCATCAAATTATATTTTCCTAAGTATGGGTAAAGACACTTAGGTGGAAAAGTACAGAGAGATCTAAATCAAATGTCAAAGTGTTTTGGATGTGTAGGATTCATTACTTAGCAGGTGTTCTTTTCTGAAATGTTCTCACATTCACAGGGTTACTTAAACAAACATGTATGGCGAGTTGTAGGCGAAGTACGTTGAGGTAGACGTTTATTGTAATATTAACAACCGTGACAACCAACGCACCAAACGACAGACAACCATAAATCTTACTGTCTCTCTCAGAGGACTAAACCAGACTGCCCAGTTCCTTTACCTGCGCACCACCTCACCTCTTCTACCAATCAGAGGGTTCGATGGTCTGGACCAATCCCTGTGTCCCTACATGACCCCCCCCCAGAACCCTCGGTGCGGTACCGGGCAGGTGCCCGGACCACCCGACCGGAGCGGGTGCGGAGAGGAGAGGGGGACCCTGCCGGGGGTGGGAACGGGGAAACCGGCACCGTGGGAGGAGGGGGAACTGACGGAGCCGGAGGCGGCAGTGGCAAGGCGACCGGGGGAAGCGGAGTCCCGAACGGGGGCAGCGAGGGGGAAAACTGCTGTACAGGAGCCGCGGCCGGAGGTCGGCCCCGGCGAGGAGGTTGAGCCGCTGTGATGGGCTGGTCTCGTCCTCCTGTATTCCCCGGAGGTGGAACTGTGCCTCTGCTTGGGCGAACCACAGGCGTGGTTGGTGGGCCCAGAACGGGGGCAGATGAACGCCGACTGCGTTCGGCGTCAATGCCTCCCGATGGGACATCTTGGTGATCTGTGATCACGTCGGGGTCACCACTATGGCGAGTCGTAGGCGAAGTACGCTGAGGTAGACGTTTATTGTAATATTAACAACCGTGACAACCAACGCACCAAACGACAGACAACCATAAATCTTACTGTCTCCCTCAGAGGACTAAACCAGACTGCCCAGTTCCTTTACCTGCGCACCACCTCACCTCTTCTACCAATCAGAGGGTTCGATGGTCTGGACCAATCCCTGTGTCCCGAAGGGTTCCGACCCGAAATGTCACCTATTTCTTTTCTCCAGAGATGCTGCCTGACCCGTTGAGTTACTCCAGAATTTTGTGTCTTTCTTTGGTATAAACCAGCATCGGCAGTTCCTTCCTGTACATGGTTCATTACAGAACTGAATCTCTAACAATTTCTTGTGTACAAAATGAAACACAAATTGGAATGTCTCCTCCATGTCTTATGCGCACACATCATGTTATATTGTCCTGTGATCCTTAACGGGTAATGTTATGGTTGGATTACACAACTGAACACAAACTTTATAGTGCTACAAAATTGGATAGTACCATTGGACCATGTTTAATATTTGCAATTTAAATTAAACATCTTCATACAAAGTATGAAGGGCGTGCTATTGAGGGCGTGCAGCGTAGGTTTATTGGGTTAATTCCCGGAATGGCGGGACTATCATATGTTGAAAGACTGGAACGACTAGGCTTGTATACACTGGAATTTAGAATGATGAGAGGAGATCTTATCGAAACGTAAAAGATTATTAAGGGGTTGGACATGGTAGAGGCAGGAAACATGTTCCCAATGTTGGGGGAGTCCAGAACAAGGGTCCACAGTTTAAGAATAAGGGGTAGGCCATTTAGAACTGAGATGAGGAAAATCTTTTTCAGTCAGAGAGTTGTGTATCTGTGGAATTCTCTGCCTCAGAAGGCAGTGGAGGCCAATTCTCTGAATGCATTCAAGAGAGAGCTGGATAGAGCTCTTAAGGATAGCAGAGTCAGGGGGTATGGGGTGAAGACAGGAACGGGGTACTGATTGAGAATGATCAGCCATGATCACATTGAACGGCGGTGGTGGCTCGAAGGGCCGAATGGCCTCCTCCTGCACCTATTGTCTATTGTCTATTGTCTATTTAAAGCCATTTGGCAAATATTTAAGAAATAAATAAATAGACTACTTTATTTTTAATGTATATCAAGTAAGGCTACTTGCTTGATTACAGGCAGGATTATACAGATGAATATTGCAGGCAGCATTGTACAGATGAATATTGGTGTAAAAACCCAGAATACAAAGGGTTTGTTGCCCCAGGGCATTCTCTAAGGGAAACTTGTGCTGCCAGTTTGGATTTTCTTTTGTATTTCCGTGAAATTGTATTTACAATGCTTCAGCAAATGAACAACAAAAACCAAAATGGCTATATGATTGGAGAGACTGCCTGATTGAATAGATAACTTATTGTTTCTGAACATTGCCTCATTGTGAACAGATATATGTTAACATTCACAAAATGAAAGTCTGATTTTCTATTCTTGCATTGCAGTAAATTGGTATTGGATTATGTAGAAACGAGGAACTGCAGATGCTGGTTTACAAACAAAAGACACAAAGAGCTGGTGTAATTCAGAGGGTCAGGCAGCATCTCTGGAGAACATGGAAAGGTGATGTTTTGGGCCAGGACTCTTCTTCAGACCGATTGTCGTGGGGGATGGGGGAAGAAAGCTGAAAGGGAGCAGGGGAAGGACAAAGCCTGGCAAGTAATAGATGGATTACAAGTACTTGCCAGGCTTTAACCTGCCGATCTTCTCTTTCAGCTTTTATCCCCCCCTCCCCCACATCATAACTAGTCTGAAGTAGGATCCTGACCTGAAAAGGCCCAGAGGGAAATGCCTTTTTTTTATGCTCCATCCATCAATTCCATCATGTTTGTATTACATAGCAGCAGAAACTGCCCACAAAAGTTGGATAACAGGACCAAGTATCACAGTCATTGTATAATTTTTAATGTAAGTTTTACACATGTACTTTGATATATGTTGCTGGGGGATATTAGTGGTGAAAAATGAAACAATTTACTTTTGCAGTGATAATGTACTTAATCTCAGTATAATTCTATTACCACAAATTTCAAAGACAATGATTCACTTTTTAGTGATCTAGAAAAATGTAATTATGTGTTTAAATAAATGTTCTGCAGATCTGCTGATGTGGTAATTAAAAGGTTAAAATGCACAGAAATTATATTTAACTTAATTTTTTGAGCCATGTTTCACCCTCAGGATTTTGCGACAAATGTACTTCATTTATCACAGAGAAAATAGGCCGCTTCTTTATGGAACATTCAACCTTAGCTAATAGAATATACTTCAACATTTCTGTCAAAGTCATATGATAAATCATATAAATCTACCTTTTATCTTCAACTTTGTTCACGATATTTTTACTGTGAGTCTAACTGAGAAGAGATGTAAGACTAATACAAATTAACTTCTCTGATTTATGTTTCAGTGCTAACCTTTCCTTCTTTCCTTGCATGACTTTGTGAAGAAATGTACTGTTAGTGTATTGAAATTACTTGCTACCAAAGATGGATTGCGATATAATTAGATACTTGATCTTTTTGAAGATTTCCTGCTGTATGCGTTTATATCTGTCTCCTTGTGTGTATGCTTGCATGTGTATTTTCCTGCATATGTGTTTGTGTGTGTGTATGCATGCATGATGGTCTAATCATAGATTAAATATACAAGTTAACATTTCAGGTTGAAAAGAAGACCTAGATTCTGACAAACGGTTTCAATCCCCAACATTTTCTGCTTTTATTCCAAGATTTCCAAAATCTGCAGATGTCAATTAATTTTTTTTGTTTGTTTGATTTTGAGTTTAAGAAGCATATTACTATATATATCTGAGATTATCAAAATATGTATATTTATTAGGTCCTTAGTCTTATACCATGACATGTGCTGGAGCCACCCAATGTGGGTGACTTTACACTGTTCCTTGTTGGCCTAGTAAAGTATTGAGTTGTACCATGCTGCTAATAATGATGAAACCAGATTGACCATCTGGCATTTATGTTGCTTTTAGTTCCAGCCCTGTAAAATTCCTCTCACTGAAATCTGGGAACTCCTTCCAAAGCTGGGAGAACTGTTCCACAAGTTAATCAAGCCAAACCATGACATATTCGTGCTCACGGGATCAGTCATTTCAGTCAATTTTCCAGACTCCTTGAGTACGATAGAGCTGGTAGCACAGGGTTATGTTGTTGGGAGAAAGCCATCCTGGAAACCTTCAGCATTGATACTGGAGAATGTGAAATCTTATGGCATGGGATCAAATGTGGACATGTTTTCCACTAATCACTATCAGCTGATTTATGAATCCAAACTCCACCGTGCTGATCACCAGTTGGAAGAAAGATGAGAGAAGTAAGGGCAGACAGAATATGCTCTGGGTGAGAGACCTCAGTGTCCATTAGTAGCACTATTACTGATCAAAATGGCTTAGTACCGAAGGAGGTAAATGCCAATGTGGTCCAACGGCAGAAGGCAAGGAAATCAATATGAGATAAAGGCCCTCTTTGCCAACGTCAATCATTTCACCAATGTTTGTTGCAGATATATCTACTCTTCCCACCGTTGCTAGGAATGATTACCACACACTTCTTATGAAATGAAGTCCTGTTTTTATTCCAAGGACACCCTCCATCACGCCATGTGATTTAAGTGTTTGCTGAAAGAACTCAGCAGGTAATCCATCTTGGTCGCTTCTGAGGTCCCTGCCAGCACAGAAGTCAGTCTTCTGACAGAATAATTCAACATGAAATCAGGAAATGCTTAAGTGCATTAGATGCAGCAATGGGTACAGGTTGTGAAATATCCCAGCTGCAACAAGGAGAGCAGCGGTGTGCTAATGAGATAAATTCAGAACAAAGGTAGGAATTAAAAGCCTTGCGATGGATAACAACGGACTTATCTTTTGTGGCAATTTTGATCCTCATTACTTACTCTAACGTTACCAACGCACCAGGTAACCAACCCTGGTTCAAACTGGAGTAGAGAAGAGCATGCAAGAAGCACTGAAATGTATTTGAGGCAAGGTTTTCTGCACAGAGAGTGATTGGTGTCTGGAATGTGCTCCCAGGGACAGTGATAGATGCAGATATGACAGCAGCATTTCAGAGGTATTTAGACAGGCACATGAATAGGCAGTGAATAATGGTTTCTTCAATGGCTTCTTGATTGTCACATGTACAAGGTACACACCGGAAATTGGAGGAACAGCACCTCATATTTCGCTTGGGCAGCTTGCAGCCCAGCGGTATGAACATTGACTTATCCAACTTTAGATAGTTCCTCTGTCCCTCTCTTCCCCTCCCTCTTCCCAGTTCTCCCTCTATCTTCCTGTCTCCACCTATATCCTTCCTTTGTCCCGCCCCCCTGACATCAGTCTGAAGAAGGGTCTCGACTCAAAATGTCACCCATTCCTTCTCTCCTGAGATGCTGCCTGACCTGCTGAGTTACTCCAGCATTTTGTGAAATAAATACCTTCGTGAAATACATGTTGTGCATACAGCTCTGCAAGGCTAGCCCTGTACATAAGCACAGTCAATACAGAATGTACAGAACAGCCCACTGAGTCTATATCGCTGGTTCCCATTATATCCCATTGAAGAAGGATAGAGAACATGCACAGGCATAAGGGATTTGTTTAATTTGGCATCATGGTTGTTCCTGTGTTGCCTTGTTCTATGTTCCATGTTCTATGGTAAATTAACAATATGGGACAATGTGTTTGGTCAACAGTGGGAGTATTAAGCCTATTTGTACTGTTCCGAACATGCCTGACTGGGCCTGAGGTCAAAAGCTATAGAGTTAGTATTTGGATATGAGAGGTTGCCTGAAAATAGAGAGCTTTTAAGGTCTTATCTGGAGAGGAAGTGAGTTCCGCAGGTTTTTTGGATGAATTTTTGGGATGATTTGCATCTGTGGTGTAAAGTATTTTGCAGCATTTAAACAACTGAGCATATTTCTGACCATGCTAAATGATCCCAGGACCAAATAATATCATCAAAACTCCCTAGACTTGTCACATCCAGCCACGAATGGTCATGGACTATGAAACAACTGATAGGAGAGGGAACATCTATGAGCATTCTACCCAGAAGATGGTGAAATCCAGGAAAAGAAAAGGCTGACGCATTTGCACCCATCTTCAGACATCAGCGCCAACTATATCTACCTTCTCCTGAGGGTGCCAATATTGAGAGACTACCTGCCTCCAATACGTCCTCTGGCAGCTTGTTCCATACTCCCACTACACTCTGCGTGAAAAAAGTTACCCCTCAGGTTCCTATTAAATCTTTCTCCCCTTACCTTAAAAGGAGAATTCATAAGCAGAAACAGTCTCCTAATCTGGATTTTGCTGTAATTAAACATTTGACCTCAATTTCAGTTGTGGTAGGTGTTCAAATTGCATTGCAGAATGGAATCCGAACTTCCATTGTTTCCTAGCTGCTCATCTTTAATCTTGGACCTTGATTACCTCCAACTTCAACAACTTCAATATGAAGGATAAGACTTGCAAAGTATATCTGAGAAAAGAGTTTGTTTTTTGTTACTGTTCAATCTTACTTCTATTATTTTTGACATGTATCAAGTAACATGAGACACTTAATAGCAAAATAGCAGAATATCTTTTTAATTCAGTACAGGGACTGGTCCATCTGCACCTGGAGAGATCTGTCTTCCATCTGTTTTTGTATCTTTTTAGCAATTATTGAAAATTGCAAGATTCAATACATTAAAAGCACATATCACAGACAAGACATCTTGGTATATCATTTACCAAAACTTATCATAAAATTTTATTCATTGTAAGCACTTGTAATTATTTGCTCCAGAACTACTTCTCTTAAAAAAACTGTTTTGATGATGACTGCTTTGAAAAAGAAACTTCATTAACTGTTATTTTTATTTTTTGCGGTTAAATGACCCGTCTATGTTCTTTGTTCTAGCCATTAAATTTGCACCTGAATCACCTCTGGACGATATTGTTATTGTCACTTACTTTTGAAACATGACAATTTCATATAAAACATACAGATTCTTAAGACAGTAGCCAAGCGATGTTTTTTTTTCAGTAATTATAAATCTGTTGAAGAGTTTTGATCCTAAAACGTTAACTCTGCTTCTATTCTCACAGATGCTGCCTGACCAGCTGAGTGTTTCCTGCACATTTTGTTTTCATTTCGGACCTCTGGCAGATTTCTTTCCATTTTCAAATATAAATCTCAGATGTTTTAAAATATAAACAAGTTTGTTAATAAGTTTTGCTTTCCCAATAAATTGTTGTGTAAACTCCGTACAGACAGCGCCCATAGTCAGGATCGAACACGGGTCTCTGGTGCTATAGGGCAGCAACACTCCCACTGCGCCACAGTGCCACTGCGCCACCCCAAAGCAAAGCAAGTAAAGAGTCTTCCATTGCACTCTTGACTTGTTCCCTGTAGGTGGTGGGGAGGTGTCTGGGTGACAGGGGAAGAGTCACTCGCCCAAGGATTTGTCAGAAATTGGACTTCAGTGTCAGGAAGTAAAGAGAATTCTAAAAAGATGGAAATTAATTAAGTTAGGAAGGAGAAATACAACAATAGAGATATACGAGGATGCATGGCATATTGTATAAGGAACAAAGTAAATGAGGCACAAATACATTTGTAACATGGTAACTATTCCTGAAAGATAAGTCTTACTATCTGCAAGATGATTAGGATTGGTAATTATATGTTGCAGGTTATAGGGTTTCATGAAATATGGCGACAATTTTAAAAGATCAAAGTAGCGTCAATTGTTGAGATCGAAATGACATCAATCATGAGACGAGGCACAATGAGAGGGCCGTTGGTGCCGACTCTGATTTGTTATGTACATTTTCATATCTCCAGTTTCCCTCTCCCCTGACACTCAGTCTGAAAAAGGATCTCGACCCGAAACATCACCTATTCCTTTTCTCCAGCGATGCTGTCAAACACACTGAGTTATTCCAGCATTTTGTGTCTAACAACGAAAGAGGAGTTGTGGATATATGGGGGAAATTGAGGAAAGAGAAGGGACTGGAACTTTTGTTTAAGCTTCACAATTGTAGCTGTGAAGTTGCACAACTGAAAAAGTTGTTTAAACTTTCAAAGATTAAATTCAGCCTAGTATTCAAAAGTCTTTGAGAGGCAGATATACAGAACAGCAACCAAGGAGGACTAAATGTGATGGTCTGAGAGATGATGTCTGTGGTGCAGTGAGAAAATCTGTTCACGGTTAAACTGGCAGAAGATCAATGGGACAATTTTTTAAAAGAATTTAATATGATGCAGCATCAGTTCATGTCCTTGAAGAGAAAGAGGCCTTGTTGTCAAAAGAAAACAATGGATGACAAGCAATAAAGAGGAAAA
This sequence comes from Rhinoraja longicauda, assembly GCF_053455715.1. NCBI lineage: Eukaryota > Metazoa > Chordata > Chondrichthyes > Rajiformes > Arhynchobatidae > Rhinoraja > Rhinoraja longicauda. Next base: position 26,322,609 of record NC_135959.1, on the reverse strand, counting down.
AAATAGAAGTAGATGTAAAAGTAAACTATAAAGCAAAACACTAACATACATACTGGTGACTTGAGAGAAAGATCAGATGCAGCAAAAAGTTAGAATGTAAGCAGATAGGGGTTTGGGCAGTGGTTCATGTTGAAGACACTTTTTCTATAAACTTCTAAAGATTTTGATTTTGGGAAAGGTCTTTAAGGTTTTTAAATTGCCCCTGTCACTCAATGAAAGCAAAGTGAGTAAAACCAGGAAATAGTGGACCAATTAGTGCAACAACTGTGGTTAGATCCTAAAATTAAGGATAGAATGAATAAACTTTTTTAATTTTCGGTTTGGCCGGAAAGAGCTGGCATGGATTCTGACAGGGAAAGTTGTCTTATTCAGACATGACCAATGCATCGGGTAGGAGAACAAATTATAAATATTGTTTATAGTGATTTCCACATGGCATTTCCTGAAATCCTAAGAGCTTGGGGGCCTAGGAATTGAATGTTATTTAAGTCTTGAAAAGTGGGTGAGGTTCTCGGATGTAGTTTGGAAGGGTACTGGATAAGGTGCCTTTTAGAAAATTGCCTAACTGACAAGGGGGGAGACTATGGAGAATGAACAGTTTGGCATATGACATGACATTTTACAAAGATCTGCATGGAGGTCACGACTACAATAAGTATGAAAGATGGGATGGAATGTTATGTGCATAGATGACAAGACACAAGAAACTGCAGAAGTAAAGTTGAGGCATGAAGGCCTAGCAATTGATAGCTGCTGAAGTGAAGAGTGTGCGAGGTTCATGGATGTAGTTCAGAAGGTTCTGGATAAGGGGGGGGGACGAGATAGAATCAAGATATTTGAAGATGAATTTGGTGGGACAAGATTAGGCAAGAAACAATGGGTCTTCCAGGCCAATCTTGTTTGTGGATTTTAGGAAGAAGAGAGAAACGAGGAGTACAGGGCTTAGAACGTATAAGGTTGGAGGTCAAGTCAAGTCAAGTCAATTTTATTTGTGTAGCACATTTAAAAACAACCCACGTTGACCAAAGTGCTGTACATCTGTTTAGGTACTAAGGAAAAAATGAAACATACAGTAGCACACAAACATAACAGCACATACAAAACAGTTCACAGCGCCTCCTCAATGGGCCTCAAACGCTAGGGAGTAGAAATAGGTTTTGAGCCTGGACTTAAAGGAGGGGGCAGTTCTGATGGGGAGAGGGATGCTGTTCCACAGTCTAGGAGCTGCAACCGCAAAAGCGCGGTCACCCCTGAGCTTAAGCCTAGACCGCGGGATAGTGAGTGGTGGTGGGGAGATCGCCAGAGCAGATGAGATCAGTAACGGTTCGGGAGGTGGTGGCCCAGTGTTTGGCTGTGGGGTCATGGTTAAGGGGTAGGTGTGAGGAGCTGTTCGAGAGCTTGCACTTGGCCTCTGCCAACCCGTCAAACTGCAATGGCACCTATCTTGTCGACGGATTTGATAACAATAATAGGATAGTTACTGAATGAGCAGAGTGCTGTGTGTAAAGATGAGGCCATGGGAGCTTAGGAATTGAAAGTTATCGAATTGTTGAAAAGTTTGCGAGGTGTCTTGGATGTAGCTTAGAATGGGCTGGGCAAGGAGGTACTAAGATGAGGCAATGGAGACCTCTCAAAAAGTTATGAAGTTATTGAGGTATTGAAGTGTGTATGAGATGTCTTAGATGTAGGTCAAAAGGGTCATGAAAAGGGGGGACAAAGATAAAATGTGCTCTATTGCAATCAGTGTAGGGTAGAAGCATCAGTTGATTAACAGTCCCTCATCTCTTACTTGGAATATTGTGAGTCTGCATTGTGAACAGAAAGTACCATACCTGCAGCCTCAGCCAAAAAATCTTGCTGAAACGTTTGTGAAGCGGGGAGGGATACAGCGCTGTCATTGTTTTTTTGGATGAGACATTGACTTAATCTTTTGTCTGCTCTCTCAAGTGGAAGTGAAACATCCGAAGGCACTGAATTATGTCTACTTATCTGATCATTATTATTCTATTGGTTGCTGATGTAAAGAAGATACAAGCAATAAAGAGGGACAGCCAGATTGCTGACCATGACATGTAGGAGTTATTATAACAGGTGGAGGAATGAACAGAAAAGACATATCGTAGCTGTAAGAGATTAATAATTAGTGAACAAGTATCAGGCTTTGTGAGCAGAATTCGTGAGACCGCACCTGGAGTACTGTGTGCAGTTTTGGTCTCCAAATTTGAGGAAGGATATTCTTGCTATTGAGGGCGTGCAGCGTAGGTTTACTAGGTTAATTCCCGGAATGGCGGGACTATCATATGTTGAAAGACTGGAGCGACTAGGCTTGTATACACTGGAATTTAGAAGGATGAGAGGAAATCTTATCGAAACGTATAAGATTATTAAGGGGTTGGTCAGAGAGTTGTGAATCTGTGGAATTCTCTGCCTCAGAAGGCACTGGAGGCCAATTCTCTGAATGCATTCAAGAGAGAGCTGGATAGAGCTTTAAGGATAGCAGAGTCAGGGGGTACGGGGAGAAGGCTGGAACGGGGTACTGATTGAGAATGATCAGCCATGATCACATTGAATGGCGGTGCTGGCTCGAAGGGCCGAATGGCCTCCTCCTGCACCTATTGTCTATTGTCTATTGAATTCAGTCATGTGGTGTGTAGCTGTCTTATTACCCAGGGTGAAGAATGGCTTAGAAGGATCTTGGAAAGGCAAAAGGGCAGATCCGATTATTGTGGCCCATTTTGAGAGCGTAATCAAGGACGAGTCGCACTCTGGCCACTCCCTCTTCTCCCCTCTCCCATCAGGCAAAAGGTATAGAAGTGTGAAAATGCACACCTCCAGATTCAGGGACAGTTTCTTCCCAGCTGTTATCAGGCAACTGAATCATCCTACCACAACCAGAGAACAGCGCTGAACTACGATCTATCTCTTTGGTGAGCCCTCAGACTATTCTTGATCTGACTTTGCTGGCTTTACAATTGGAAGTCACATCCTTTAGGCATTACAAACACAGAGCTAAATAAAAGTTATAATCACATCAGAATTAAAAAGGCATGTTTAAAGTCCTGGATTCGGACAGATTTGGGTGTGTGGCCGTAATAAATGCCCTTGATACCAAAGTTTGCAGTACAAGAAGCAAATGAAAAGAATCAGATGCATCAGACCAATTGTAGAATATGAAATACAGCATATTTAAATTCAGTGATAAAGCAGATAATAAACTGTGCAGGTGGAAACATTAAATTACAGATATCAATGAATTAAGTGAATAAATTAAACTATGACAAATGGACTTCAATGCAAGCAGGAAAGAACTGCAGATACTGATTTAAATCGAAGGTAGACACAAAATGCTGGAGTAACTCAGCAGGACAGGCAGCATCTCTGGAGAGAAGGAATGGGTGACCTTGCGGGTCGAGACAAGGCCATCTACTTCAGTTAAAAAAAGATTAGAATAATACACTCAATAAACGAGCAAGAATGTAAAGTTTAGTCTTAGATCCATGTATGATATTGATCCTTAAAGTCTCAAACAACTATAGGTCTGTTAAGGTGCTGGGGCTTATATGTGGAGCAAAAGGCGCTATGTAGGCGTTTTTTCAGGTTGGCTACCAGTGATTAGTGGAGTTCCACAAGGGTCAGTGCTGGGGCCGATTCTCTTCATGTTGTATATTAATGATTTGGATAAGGGGATTGAAGGTTTTGTGACCAAGTTTGCAGATGATGCTAAGATAGGTGGAGGGGCAGGCAGTGCAGAGGAAGCAAGGACTCTGCAGAAGGACTTGGACAGGTTAGGAGAGTGGGTAGAGAAGTGACAGATGAAATTCAGTGTAGCAAAGTGTGGACTCATGCATTTTGGTAATAGGAATAAAAGCGTAGATTATGGAGAGAGAATCCAGAAATTGGAGGTGCAAAGGGACTTGGAAGTGCTGGTGCAGGACTCCCAAAACGTTAATTTGCAAGTCGAATCAGTATAAAGGAAGGCAAATTCAATGCTAGCATTTATATCAGGAGAACTGGAGTAGAAAAACAGAGATGTAAAGCTGAGGCTCTATAAGGCGCTGGTCAGGCCGCATTTGGAGTATTGTGAGCAGATTTGGGCCCCATATCTGCGGAAGGATGTGCTGGGTCTGGAGAGGGTCCAGAAGAGGTTTACAAGAATGATTCCAGGAATAAGTGGGTCAGCATATGATGAGTGCTTGACAGCACCGGGCCTCTACTCACTGGAGTTTAGAAGGTTGAGGGGGGAATCTCATTGAAACTTACAGAATAATGAAAGGCAAAGATAGGGTGGATGTGGAAAGGATGTTTCCACTGGTGGGAGAGTCTAGGACCAGACGTCATAGCCTCAGAATTAAAGGGCACTCTTTTAGATAGGAGGTGAGGAGGAACTTCCTATGTCAGAGGGCAGTTAATCTGTGGAACTGATTGCCATAGAGGGCTGTGGAGGTCAAGTCAGTGGATATTTTTAAGGTAGAGATAGACAAATTCTTGATTAGAACGGAAGTCAAAGGTTATGGGGGAATGCAGGAAAATGGGATTAGGAGACACAGATCAGTGATGATTGAATGGCAGAGTAGACTTGATGGGCCATTAACACTGTTTTGACTGCATTAGGAGTACTGTCAGCTATTATTCAGGTTTTGGAAAGAGGAAAAGGGTAGATTGACCAGCCCGATCCCTGGACTCTGAATCTTCAATTTTAATGAACAATTACATAAATGGAGAAATGAGGTAGAATAAAAAGAGTGTTTCCTTCAGGACTGCCTTAAAGTTTTCAAGATATTAAGGAACCACTGCCAGGGTAGACAGTGAGAGATTATTAACGAGCTAAATGATTTACGAGGCATTGTCAAAGTCAGTCATAAAGTCATACAGCTGTCCTGCATGGAATCAGACCCTGATTCTGTGCTGTGCAGGCACGGAAACAGGCACTCTGTGGTAACAGGCTTACTGAGTCTGTGCTGGCCAGAGTCCATTTATGTATCCTACTCCTACATGAATCCCATTTCTATTCGCCATACATTTTAATCAACTCCCCCAGATCCTTACACCCATCTTGACTCTTGGCAAAATTTACAGTGGTCAACTAACCTACTAACCTGGGATGTGAGAGAATATTTATGCACTGGAAACCCACAGGGTGAGCCTACAAACTCCACAATGACAGCACTCGAAGTCAGGATTGAACATGGGTTCAAGCCTATGAGGCAGTGGCTCGCTAGCTATGCCACTGTGCCACACATGTAAGATGCTGAATCTTGACTTCTAAAGATCAAATTCAGAATTTTTTATGTGTGGTAATGTTTGCAAAGTCTGGTTTGTTTAATTCTACAAATAACAAATTATATTTGATCAATTGTGAATGTTATGTTAAAGGCTGATAGATATTTGTTATTTAAAGATGTATAGGTGAATGCAGATTGGTTATGGATAAGCCATTGAATGATGGAATCGGCTTTCTTGTTGGAAATGGGCATTGGATGGCTTTATAAACAGTAATTCATTATTACTGTTGCAAAAGCAGAATAACCCTGGATGCTGGGTAGTGCTTCTCATGTGAGAAATATTCTCTAATTTAATCAGAAATGTCAAAGGCTGATTTGCTCTGAATATTTCAGATGTTCAGAAACATTAGGATATTTAAAATAGAGGCATCTTAAAAAAAACTAAAGAGAACTAAAATCCTACCAAAGTTTGAAAATTAGCTTAAGATGGACACAAAAAGTTGGGAAAACTCAGTGGGTCAGGCAGCATCTCTGGGGAGAAGGAATATGTGATGTTTCAGGTCAAGACCCTTCATCAGACTGAGAGTCAGGGGAAAGGGAAACAAGAGATATCTCTTGTTAGATATCTCTATAGATGGTGATATAGAGATATAGGACAAATGAATGAAATAAATAAAATAGTAACAATGATCAAGGAAAGGTGGAGCCTACAATGGTCCATTGTTAACTGTGGGCTAGGTGATAACAAGTTCTACAGACAGTAAAACTCAACAGGACTAGAGTTTTGAAAATGAAATAATGCAATGAAAATTAACTTGATGCCATGAAAACGCAAGGGACTGCTGCTGGTGGAATTTGTCGCAAATAACAAATTACTGCAGGAACTAAATAGCTTGAGCAGCAATTGTTTGGGGAGATGCAATTGTCAATATTTCAGGTGGATACACTGCAGGATCTCGACCGGAAACTTCAATGATTCCTTTTGACCCCACAGATGCTGCTCAAACCACAGAGTTCATTCAGCAGTTTGTTTTTTTGTTCCTTGATCGCATGAATTGCTATGCCAGGTCCAACCTTTGTTGCAGGGTTTTGTAAGAGTCATGGAAAGTTATAGCCTTCACTTTGAATTTCCCTGTTGAATTACATAAGGAATCTGGCACTGCAATACAATTGTCTTGGGCGGCATAGTGGCGCAGCTGCCTTACAGCTACAGAGACCGAGGTTCGAACCTGAACCTGACTATGGGTGCTGTCTGTACGGAGTTTGTACATTCTCCCTGTGACCACGTGGGTTTTCTCCGGGTGCTCCGCTTTCCTCCCACACTCCAAAGATATACAGGTTTGTATGTTAATTGGCTTTGGGTATATTTGAAAAGTTGTCCCTCATATGTAGGATCGTGCTGGTACACGGGGTGATCGCTGGTCAGCTCAGACTTGGTGGGGCGAAGGGCCTGTTTTAAGCCCAAAGTGCAGAGGGATTGATACATCTCTGCCACTTGCTGGAATCTCAATCATTAAAGATGTTAGTCTTCAGACTGTTGAACAGATCTCCCATATGCTAAGGATGAAGTTCCAATCTTCCAATCTACCTCATTGGAGTCCTTGTACAACTTTTTAAAATCTGTGATTTGTCTGAAGCCGTAATACAATATTCTCCTCTTTGTTTAATTTCTCCTTTGCACTACCCGATGTACTCATGGGGATGACGCACCTGGATAATACGCAAAACAAAGTTGTTCACTGCATCTCAATAACATGACAATAATAAACCAATGCCAATATCAGTAATGCACTTTCCTGCCACAGAAGGTCAAGTCAAGTCAAGTCAATTTATTTGTATAGCACATTTAAAAACAACCCACGTTGACCAAAGTGCTGCACATCTGACTAGGAAAAAAAAGAAACATACAGTGGCAGGCAGCCAAACACAACGGCGCGGCCATCTTGAACAAAATGTTAATTCAATCACCCACAGTCCAACAACAAAAGCATTAAATAAGCATCAAAATTACACCCCCAAAAAACTCCCAAAAACACAGTCCAACAATAAAAGCACTAAACAGGCACCCAAATTACCCAACCCCAAAAACCCCCAAAAACACAGTCCAACAATAAAAGCATTAAATAGGCATTCAAATCACACAACCCCAAAACCCCCAAAAACACAGTCCAACAATAAAAGCGCTAAACAGGCATTCAAATTACACAACCCCAAAAAACCCCCCAAAAATACAGTCCAACAATAAAAGCATCAAACAGGCACTCAAACCACCCAACCCCAAAAACACACAAAAAAAGAAACATCCATCAAAGAAACATCCATCACAGTGAGTCTCCTCCAGTCCTCTCCTCACTGTGATGGAAGGCCACAATGTCTTTCCCTTCTCCCGCTGTCCTCGCCCGCAGTCAGGTTGTTGTGGTTAGGTGCTACAGAGTTGCCAACAGTCGTTCATTTCAGAGGTTTCAACATCCAGTTGCATTCACAATGCTGCAGGTGCCCAGATTCACTCAACAATTTTATCAATTTACCCGTTCATTCCCCAGTGCTGTGAATGTTCAGGATTTCCTCCCCAATTCATTTCATAGTTTTACCGATGCAGAGGATCAATTGGGCAGTGTCGCGTCTATTTAACTGTATGTGAATTGCCAATTATTCCCCTTTTTGGCTGCCCCAGGATTATTCCCTCCTGTTTTACAGAGTCTACCATCATTGCTTCATGTTACTTGAAGCTCACTGCCATCCTGCAGTGTAACAGAGCCCACAACCCCATCTTGCCAATGCCAATGATCATAAAATGTCAGGGATTATGCTTTATTTGGTTTCCTTTCAAGGCACTAGAGCTGCAGATTTAAACAATACTATTATTACATTTCTACTGGGCAATTGGCTAAATAAAACCAATCTGAATCAGGCAAGAGTACTTGAATGACATTATGTGATCTGATCTCTACAGCAAATCAAGTATTTTGTTTGAATTGCACAACTAGTTTTCAGTGTTGTGTATGACCTCATTTATTAATCTCATTATACTTGCCCTGCGACCTGCGATAATGAAAGATGTGGGTGCCATCCATTAACTAAAACCCATCTGGTATTACTTCATTGTAAACTGATTATAATAAAGTATCTGTTGCCTATTGGGAAATAACCTATAACGAATTGTTCAAGCGTAGGAAGTGATTAGTATTATTAAAATAATAATGATGATACATACAATTAAGTGGCAGAAGGCACCAACACATTTCAGGTACACTCAGCGCTACATTTTGCTTCATCATGAAGAAAAGACAAACACACAGGATTTTGAAGTAAGTATTTGAAACACAATAAAGCTACCCATTTATGATCATGGTTGGATTTAGTTGGTTGTTCTGCATTGGATGTTTTGGCATGTCTCAGCATAAGCCCTGGTATGCTGTTAAATAGCTCCAGCATGAAATCCTGGCTACAATCTGCCATTGGACTCCCAATGGAGCTTCTTGAGATTCCCAGATTTTATACTCATGAATCTGTTCTTGGATCCTGTATCATGTTAGACCTGGTGTGCAGGAACATCCTATTTATTAAAATGGAGGCTGTATGGCCTCGAAGAAAAACAAGAACGAGGTAAGTCACAGAATTTCAACTTATTAAAAAAAAATCAAGTTCTTTTGATTTTTAAAAATTCATTTTCAGTAAATAATCAGAAATTAGAAAGCTTTCATAGCTATGAGAGATGGAAAGTGGGGGACGTAAAGCAGCACCTGTAGTTCCTCATCTCCACAAAATGCTTTGCTGTCTGTCAAGGTTTCCAGAGGGGTTTCATGGACGGAGCTTGCACCTAACACCACGAGGACCATCACCATTTGACTGCAGGACTTTCTGAGCTGTAGAGATGAGCCTTTTAGATTTGAAGAAGGCAAGACTGGATGAATGGGGGAATCAGAAGCCGAGTCTGGGAAATCCAGAACCATCGGGTTTTTTTTCCAGGTTGAACAAGACAAAAATAAGACAGACATCAAGTCATGGCAAAAGACAGGGACTGAGTTAAGGGGGTAACTTATGTCTGTGGTTTCCAATGCACCAAGGCAGCAGTAACAGACTAACACTCCCCGAGGCTCAGTGAACACTGTTACCTCTTAGCCATTTCTGTCGACATGTGCAATGCATTTCTTCTGAATTTGAAACAAGAAACCATGAGAGCATTTACATTATGCATTACGTTTTTTTTAAACAAAGTGGATTTCCATGTATGCTATTATTTTTCTCAGCACGATATTAAATATTCAGTTCAAGCCTTTGTTGCTACTAAACTAGTACCTTGTAATCTGAATTACGTCTTTGATGTTTAATTAAAAAGGGGACGTTTATTTAAAAGAAAAGTTTCATCTTCTTCAGTTACCAAGGTTAATAATTTATGATACATCTGGTAACATGTTCAATACCTGTTATGCTGCCATCAAGTAACCTCCACCTGTACATTGTTCTGCTAAGTAAATAAATCTTTGCCATCCACAAGAGAGTATTATGAATCTGTCTCACATTTACCATTTGCAATATTGTAAATAATTCAGTGAAAAAAAGTTTGCTATTTTCTCTTTGAAACAGAAACTTTTGTAGTAGTCTGCACTTCTACGGTTTAAGTACAGACCCAAGTTTTTCAATAATTCCAACCTGATGCGTTCAAGATGGGGAAAAGATAAGCCTTTTTCAAACATTAAATTAATTAAACTGTTGATATTATCTCCCTGATTCTCTTTTAAATGTAGTTCAAGTTATTGTGAGATTGGGGAATAACCAGCATTATTGAACTGCAGTAATTACTTCCTCTTAGAAGGGCAACATTGTTAAAAGTTCCTGGAACGGTGCCCACTGAAATAAGATTTAAAACAAATTGATAAAAGTAGGTAAATTATGAATCTAAAGCAAATAATTAAAAACAAAATACGTTAAACCATCTGCTGATTTGAAGCAGGGTCACTTTATTCAACCATTTTACACAGGACAATGTCACAAAATACAAAAAGACGAATGCACAGTTAGGCTATTTCTTGTGCTATTTTGAACAAGGAATGTTGGTAAGTCACAGAGAGACAACTTCTTTCCTGTTTTCAGTACAGTATCTCTCTGGCACCAATGATGTTTCCCTGAGCAAGCAGAGAAGGCTTTGTTTTAACAATTGATCTGAAGACTGTCATTGCTGACATTGGAGCACTCCATCAATCCTACACTGCATTGTATGGATTATACACTCAAGACCTGGAGCAGATTTTCAATGCACAACCTACTGAGAATACAATCAATTGAGTCATTGCACTGCTCAGTGTGCAGTAATGAGGTGTTATTGTCTGGTAAAATGCAGTGAAATAAACTCAGCAATTTAAATCCTCTATAGGTAGTGCCACTGTTTCACAGCTTCAGTGACTTGGGTTCAATCCTAACCTCGGGTGCTGTTTTACATGGTGTTTGCATATTTTCTCTGTGACTGCATGGGTTTCCCATGGATTCTGTGATTTCCTTCCACATGGCAAGGATGTGCTGGTTATTAGGTTAACTGGCCACTGTAAAGTGTACCTGATGTAGGTGGGTTCCCAGAGAATGTGGGGGTTTTAATGGGGAAATATGCCCATAGGGGAAGTAGTACAATGGGGTCAATGAGATAGCCCTGAGATTTGATCGGCTAAATAGTTCCCTTCCATATTATCAGGAAATATATGAATCGCTACTGTAAATTAAATCATTCCAGGAGAGTTAGCTGGAGATATGAAGACATTAAGGGGACAGGGTACTATTTTACAATGTTTTACTACATTCACTGTTATGGCATTGTTTAAGTCTCTATTACTGATGAGGAATTTGTCCCGGATCTTTATAGCAGTTCATAGAGCAAAATACTGCCCTGAGATAATCCAGATAATTATCTGAAAATTGGTAGCAACACTCTTCTAATTCCCGACTTGTGGTGCTGGAGGCTGAGGTTTTCCATCTGTGGCACAGACTTGTAATATTTCTCCTTGTAAACTAGAGGTTAAGCTGTATTTTAAGGCCTGTGCAGACACCTGGGCTTCTGGTTCCTGATTAGCAATTGAGCTATGCTTTCAAAGTTCATGTCATTAAAACTGAGATAAATGAGGGAAAATGCCTTATGCAGAATGGGATTTGAAATGAATTTCACCCCTCTTTACAAATAACAGGAATTCTTTCCAAGACTTGGACATATTCATGAAATGCACTCCATTTTGTTTTTACTCTTTAGAGGTGCATAAACTACATCCATCAGCTGAATAGAGGCACCACACTTTAAGCTGCCAGCAACAATACCATCATTCAAATGCAAACCAGTCCTTCGGCCCATTGTTTCTGTGCTGGCAGCTAGCGATCATCCATTTACAGAAATCCCATTATATTCTCTATACTTTCCCCTCAACATTCCCCAGATTCTGCCACTCATCTACAAGATTGGGGCAATTTAAGTGGCCAATTAATTTGGAATCATTGGGATGTGGGAGGGAACTGAAGCACCCTAAAGGATAATCACCCAGTTAAATGGTGACGGTATAAACCCCACACAGAAGCACCTGGGTTGATGGCATTGTTAAGCAGCAGCTCAGCTAAATGTGCTGTCCAATGGTGGATAGGGCTTTATGTTAATTAGGTGAGAGTTGAGAGTAAAAAACTGCAGGGACATAGGCACCACCTTTGAGGTAAGAAGCCTGTGGAGGAGGGGAGATGAGATGGGGGGAGATGGGGGTCAGTGAGGTTGGGGGGTGGGATGGGGGGTCGGGTGGTCAATGAGCTGTAATAACAGGTGACAAGCAAAGACAACGGGCATTAATGATAAATGCTGAACTCTGATGCCTCAGTAATGTACACTTAACTTCCTTATAAGTTAAGGTATACCATCTATTTTAACAATATACTATTTAAAATATAAGATATAGTTATGTGCAAACTGCAAAATTATTCTCTTATGACATTTATGTGCAAAGTGCAAAATTCACATGCAGGTTGCAAAGGTGTATGACTAATTTATTTTACTGCCTTTGGTGTGCAGAGTAGGGACCAATCTAATCCTTAATCTAATCCCCCTTCCCACCCCCTCAATAATATAACCTGGGCATGTTTAATGTTCACCCCTCCCCTCAAAGCATTGTAGTTTAAATTCTTGCATTCCACTACATTTTGGTTTAATGAAGCAAATGGATTCTATTTTATTTACTGTACTGTAATCAATTCTATCAACGTCCTCAGAGTGTAATGCGTGATTTAAAAGCTCCATGCATTGTGCAGAAAATAACTAGTGAATAAATTCATTATTTGCAACAGTGCAATAACTCTTTCAAGCCTGTTTCCTCACATTGCAGTGTCAATTGCACTTCAGTGATGAACATATTAAAATCTATCGACAGAGCACACAACACAAGTGATGCGTTGCTGCAACTCGTGCAAATTTGAGATTGGAGAAGCGATTCTGAGCGAACTCCAGATTTTCGTCTGTGGTACTTCAAATTTCCTTCTGCACTGCTGTATTTTCCAGTTTTACCAGGAATTTCCATCTTCCATCTTTGGTTTCAATGAACCTGTGTGAATCCTGTCAAAACATCACTGTATTTCACAGAAACCATCATTGAAATTCAGCCAAACATATTTATACTTTTCAACCAGATTCTGCAAATGACCATGTTGTAAAATCAATCTCTATTACACTAGTCATGTAAATCCATGAAAAATTAACGCTGAACATTTCCAGAAACAATAGTGAGAGAAATGTGTGAGTGTTTGGGCCACTGGGATTGTCTTGGTGCAGATAGAACATAGAACAGCACAGCACAGGAACGGTCTTTTGGCCCACAGTGCTCCTGCCAAACATGATGCCAAGTTAGACTGATCTTGTCTGCCCCGTACATGATCCATACTCCCTGCACTTCCATGTGCCTATCTCAAATCTACTGGAATGCCACTAATGTATCTGCATCCACCGCCACCCCTGATGATATGCTCCAGGCCCCCACCACTCTCTGTACAAAATGACTTGCCCCGCACATCTCCATTAAACTTTCCTCCTCTTACCTTATAGCTATGCAGTCTAGTGTTGGACATTTCCATCCTTGGAAAAAAGGTTCTGACTGTCTACCCTATCGAGGCCTCCAATTATTTTATACATTTCTATCAAGTCTCCCATCGTTCTGACGTTCCAGAGAAAACAACAATGTCTATCCAACCTCTTCCTGTAGTTGAATCTCTCTAATCCAGGCAGAACACTGATCAGAAAGACTGATGTTTGAAGGAGGATCCTGACCCGAAAGGTCACCCATCCATTTTCTCCAGGGATGCTTCCTTCCTCGCTAAGTTACTCCAGCACTTTGTGTCTACCTTTGGTATAAACCTGTAGTTCTTTGTTTCTACAGTGTAGTGCAAATCCTTATCCATACCCTTTCATTTAAAAGGCCATAGGATCTTCCTTAATGCGACTCGCCAATGAAATTTTATGACCATAATTGCACACGAGTTCTTTCCTACTTGCTTTATATTCCTCATAAGCCCTGTCTGATGCCATCATTTTAAACCTGACATACACATCCTTTTTCTTCCTGATCAAGTTTACATCCTCCTTGGGCACCCACCTTGCTGTCCTTATCTCTTCTCCTTACAGCAACATACCAATCCTGCACTTTGATCAACTGGCCTTTAAACAACTCCCACAATAACAACTGTTACTCAATAATAGCTGCCCTCCCTAGTTCCTGCCGATGGAGTTGTGATCACTATCTCCAAAATGTTCTTCCACTGTTTCAGCTTCACTCACAATACTCCAGGCATTGGTAAACACACTTCAGCCCTTCATTTTCCTCATGAACCATTCCTGGCTTGCCTTCCTTTGACACTTGTCATAACCGCCACTTTCTCATCAGCCCTTCCATTTGCTGACCTACCTCTCTGGTTTCCACCCCCCTGCCATTCTAGTTTCCCTCCCAAATAGAACAAGAAAACTTCTCTGCAAGGATGTTGGTGCCCATACAGTATATATGTGTATGTATATACGTATGTATGTATATACATATACATACACATAAATACACATACACTGAGGGGTAGCTTTTTTTATACAAAGGGTGGTGGGTATATGAATCGAGCTGCTGGAGAAGATAGTTGGGGCAAATACTATCGCAACTTTCAAGAAACATTTAGACAGGTACATAGATAGTTTATGTTTAGAGTAATATGGGTCAACCACAGGCAGGTGGAACTAGTGTAGATGTTGGTCGGTGTGGGCAAGTTGGGCCGAAGGGCCTGTTTCCCCACTCTATGATTCCATTACAACAATTATGTCTTTAAAAATCTTCACTTAGCAATCTTTTCCCACAAGTTCAGCATGTGCTGCATATTAATTATACTTTTATGATTTGTGAACACAAAGGTTTGACTTGTACAATTGAAAACCAAACAACTGTAGATGCTGAAAATCTGAAGTAAAACCAGAAATTATGGGAAGCATGCCAGATTAGGCAGTGTTATAGGAAATGCTGGAAATTATAAGAAATTTGTAATATGTGTTAAAGGGCATACATACTAGGAAACTGATGAGAAGAGGCCAACAGAGTTAAGGTAACTTAGAGATCACATCAGGAGAGGCAATAGACAGATTTAGGAGATGTTTAGACTACAAGACATAGCTAGTTTGAATAAAGATAAACATGAAATTTTGTAGAGAAGGATATGGGCAATAAAACTAACCATGAGATAAAGGTTCTTTTATTGCATCCATTTGTCAGGCAAATAGGAGGATGTTTTTTTTAATTAAAAAAAGTGGAAACAAATAGTTGAAGGTTAATCCAAGAGAGAGAAAACAAGAACGGATGATTATACAGAACCACTGATAACTGATGAAATATGTTTTTAATGGAATACCTGTGTATAACCATTGTAACACAGAACATAAGAGGCTGTGTGTGCTGTGAGTCTTTGAAACACTCCGGGTACCCTCAGAATGTTTCTCAGTGTGTACTGTTAAAGTCTTGAATAAACCAATTTGTTTAAGAAACTCACCACTACCCTATGCGATGTTCTTTGTATCTGCCGGATCTGAGCCGTAATGAAGAGGGAGACTGGGCCCCACGTGAACTCCACACTCAGGGCACATGTTAAACACACAATTCACTCCAACATGATGTGTAGAGAGAAACAGACCTTATGTTTTTACTCCACTAAAAGGTTATCAAATTGTTTCTCCCTCCACCCTGCCTGCCTATTGAGTGTTTGTGGCAATTTCTATTTTTTAAGTTATGCAATGGTGCTTACTCAAAGCTGCCATTGTGCCATCTAACATCTAGATTTACTTTTCTTGAATGTCCCTGACATGAAGCCGTTGGCGCAGACCTCCACTGAGCAGTGCTCTGTGAAAAGCGTAGTGATTTGCTAAATGCACCACATTTGTTGTTGACATTTTTCATGGAAATCTGATCTGGATTCTCAAGAATACAATCACAAACGTTTGGCTTGAGAGGAGATGCTGACAGTCTCAGGTTTATCCTGGTGATGTCAGGTTTATCCTGGTGATGTCAGGTTTATCCTGGTGATGTCAGGTTTATCCTGGTGATGTCAGGTTTATCCTGGTGATGCCAGGTTTATTCTGGCTGCTCAGCTTCAGGCTTGAAGAGGCAGTGTTGGCAGTCTCTGGGTTATCCTGGTGGCTCAGTATGTGGGTGCAGTCCCTCGTTGTCCATGGGCAGGAGGAGGGACTGGCATCTCACACTTGCCAGCCACTCAGACCTAGCATCAATAGAGCCGCTGGCTGTCTTAGGCTTCTTCCCAGCAGGAAGAAGCCTTAGACAGGTTCTTGACCAGATATTGGCACCGATCATCTTGCGTTTATCGCAGTGGCTCAGTCTTCCTCAAACCTGCAACAGCAGAACACAGCCAGCAGGGAGCCTCGCCTCTCCTTGCCTGGGCTTTATACAGAGTAGGCTGACAAGATTCAGATGGCCAATTTGATGGTCAGCTAATTTGACCCAGCTGTTACCAACGATGCTGGAGATTGGCCTCTCCTGTCCTGTCCTGTCAGCCAGTGATAGGGATCAGAGCAGCATCCAAGGGAGGGAGTGCTGTCACATAAGGTATTTGAAAACATCCCATATAATCCAGAAGGTGAAAACACATGGGATCATAAAGCAAGCTGGCTAACTGGATCCAAAATAGGCTTTGTGATACATAGCAGAGGGTAGTGGTAGCATAATTATTTTTTAACTGGAAGTCTGTGACCAGTGGTGTACTGCAGGGATTAGTGTTAGGACCTTTATTGTTTTTGATATATATATTAGCGTGAATGTGGGAGCAACAATAAGTAATTTTGCTGATGACATAAAAGTTGCGGAGGTGTATATAGCAAGAAAGGTTGTTCAAGGTTAAAGCAGGATTTCGATCAGATGGAAAGTTGGGTGGAGCATTGACAGCTGGAATTCAATCCTGATTTATGCGAGGTGATGCATTTTGCGAAATCAAATAGAAATAGAACTCATAATAGAATAGAGGGCCATATTCTCTGCTGTACAATTCAGTAACTCTAATTTTATCCCCATCCTCCAATTTGGAGTTGAGGATGCAACCAGATCAGCCTGATCTTATTGAATAGTGGATCAGGTTTGAGGTGGCCAAGTAGCCTATTTTTCTTTCTAACTTTTTTGTCAGCAGTTTCACATACATATCTTTGTACCAATTATCTTGCAAACATCCCTCGGTTTGCTGCATAACAATATTTGGTTTAGTTTGGTTTAGAGATACAGCAAGGAAACAGGCCCTTTAGCCCACCGACTCTGTGCCGATCAACAATCAGAAGCCAATTAATCTACAAACCCGCATGTCTTTGGAATGTGGGTGAAAACCGGAGCACCTGGAAAAAACCCACGCGGCCATAGGAAGAACGTGCAAACTCTGTACAATTTCTTTCACAACCTCCACACTCCAGAGAAAGTCTTTATGCATGTTTTGTCATATGTGATAGTATATGTGGCTTTGACATGTGTTTTAGGCATGTTACAATTTACACTGCAATTGGGCAGTTTTCAATATATCCTGGATTTGCTGCACAGCGTTCTCTGTGACATACCAATCCTCCAGCACTCCCTTGATTTTACCGACAGGCTGAGCAATTTTGCTGGTGCTGTTTCAGCCACAATTGAACTCTGCAGGCATTGAAACCACGCAGCTACTGTGTACGAGATGCCAGGATATAGTGGTATTACTGCTAATGATCAGGAACCATAAAAAGCTATAAAGTCACAAGCTATTAGAAATGAGATAAATGGAAAAATGTTTCCAGCGAACTAATTATACAAATGTGCATCTTATTACTGTTGATTTAAATAAATATTAGTTGCATACCTATGATCTATTACTGCACTCATTATTCTTTGCTTAGTTCCACAGACTACTGAAGAACAGGAAACGAATGTAGTTATTTATCTTAGATCACCATATGAGAATATTAAACCCTTTTTATTATTTTTCCAACAACACAATTATTTTTGGTTCTGAATAGCAATATAAACACACTAATCATTTAGTTATAAAAACCTTTTGAAGTCTATTAAGAATGTCTTTGGTTCAAAACTATTCAGACTACCGCAAGACTTATCAAATCAATCTAAGCACCAGAAGAATATTATCCAAATATTAAATGGCTTGTGATCAGTTGTTAAGCATCTAATAAGAGGCAGCTGTGGTTTTTTACTTGACTCTGAAGTTGTTGAAGTCCGGTTCAGGGGGCAGGCACCATTGCGTTTAAAATTATCAGCTTTCTTTGAAAAGCAAGCTGTATTTCAGGGCAGCATTATTACTTTGTTTTATGTGTTCTGAAGGAGAGCTTCGGGAATTCATTTAGTTTCATGTGCTAGTTTCTTAACAAGAGCAAGAATGGTTTTGATCATTTGTAATGGGAACATCTTTGTGTGATAATCAAGTGTCATAGGCTTCGAACAAGTGGCTTTTAAGACACCTGACCCCACAACCCCCTCGATCCTTTCTTTCAGACCTTTCAATTAATTCTCACAGTATTTATTTGAAATTTCTTTAATGTTGCAATTCACTTCCAAAATTATTTGCAGAGGGATCAGCAAATAATAAAGGTCAATTAAATAGAAGCTTATAGATAGTCTCCTTGCCTATTCTGCACTTCAATAGAGGGTGCTGTCCTCAAGTTTAGCTTGAAGTAAACCACAAGGTCATTCCTTCAATTGATAAATCACACTACTGTGATACGTAACTGACAGCTCAAACTAACATCAAACTAGCTGGTGGAGAACAAAAGACTATCAACTAGCCATTTTCTTGACACTTTTATTCAATCATCAGAAGATTGCTTATGACAGGGATAGCAGATGTTTTGTCTTCATCTTTCCACATTTGATAAAATGTGTCAACTCAAATTTTTGTAAATACTTCACTTACCACCACTGTGCACACCAGTAATGCTCAGCATATGTATTCCACGTCGGCTGATTAAGGGACCAGGTCAAATCTCACTTACCCAATAAAGGTCATTGTGATTCCAAAAACAGCATTAAGAAAGGAGAAATATCTCTAAACCACAAAGATAAAAGGTCACAACATGCATGAATCAAAATCGCACATTACCCAGATTGGTACTTTTAAAATAGAATGTTGTACCCATTAAGCTGGTTGCATGCCTACATTTTCTCCAGATACCGATTTAGTAGAAGCACAGGTAATATTATGAGTTTAGGATCTAATAAAATTAGAATTAATTTTAAGTTCACAGCAAAAAAAGAGAGCCTGGATATTTCTCTACATCACAAGACATCTTGCTGCGCCTAATTTATTGCCACACTAAGTTGCATTAATGATAAAATGTGTTCTAAACAAACTATGCGGTTATAATACTGCTGTGGTGTACCTTTCAATCTAAATTCTAATGACTGGGTATGACATTAAAGTGCTTTGTAAGTGTAGTTAGTAGTGATATTTGAAATGATTAATAGAGGGAGCAAGACTGTCATGATGTCATAGTTTATCAGTGGGCATTAATCTTGTTATTTCACATTTATAGGATGGGAGTTGGTTATATATTTTGTGAATTGGCAATAATATCAAGTGTCACACGAGCTCGGTTTATCCTAGATCATTAATTTTGCCAGTGGTTTTATTTTGAGCCGTCAAACATGAAAAGACAATAGCACGGCAAATTTCAATAGAGCAGTCATTGAGCATGTTAATTACATATTGGATGGTAAATCAATCAATGGCGTAATAACAACGAACTGCACAGTGATACGAGCTAGTTAGCAAGGTGAGAAAATAGGTGCTGGAGTTAAGCTGGTGAATGAGTGATGTGAGGAAACCCCAGACATCCACATCTATCAAACAGGACTATGATCTTCAGCTTTAGGTGCTGCCATGTTTCAATGGTTACTAATTTTGGAAGCAGGAAGGGAAGTACGAAAAGGTGCAGCAAAATGGAAAGAAGAAGGTGAGCAATTTAAAAAAGGAAATAATTTTATCCAAGTTCCTGAAGCATCCTCGACAATTTACCCCCATCCCTACTTAGTGAGTAAAGTTACAACAATAAAATCACAGGAAGCATCAATTGTTAGATATTATTCTTTCAGATTGAGCTGTAATCTAGACATAGTTAACTGGGTTTGCCACCTTTGCTTAGGCATATTCATGGAGGTTCCCCCCCACCCCCACCCCCCTTGACCTCTCACCTCCTTAACTCGTTCCACATTGGACTCTCAGCTCATTAATCTTTATAAGGAAGAAACAGAAAATGCCGGAAATATCAAGTGAGAGAGCACATTATGAACATTGAATGTGGTACATTAGATTACAAAAAGTGAAAATGGATTGATACCTGAAAGGACGTCTTGGGGTTCTGAATGGTGAGAAGCATGAGGGGAAAGGGGAAGTGTTTCATCTTCTACAGTTGCATGGGAAAAACAGCATTAAGAAAGGAGAAATATCTCTGAACCTGAAAGATTTCCCATGCAACTGTAGGTTGCATGGGAAAGGAGAAATACCTCTGAATATCTCTGATACAAGAGAATGCATTACCTGTTTAATGCTTCCAGCATTTTCTCTCCTTATTTCGGATTTCCAGAATCTGTAGTTTTGAATACATTTTTTTTCAATGCTGTTATAATTTCTCTTGCTGGATCTGTTCACAGTAACCATCTGAAAATCTAATATCAGCAACTGAAAAGTTTAGTAGGAGAGCAATATTATTGTGTACCTCATCCATTTTGCCTATTTTATAAAATGCCTAAATAGAAAATCAACTATAAAATGCTGTTATTGTTCCTGATGTCATCTGTGTGGGTTATGCTTTTACTGAAACAATACATAGTGTTCCCATTTCCATCTGTTCCTCAGCACATAACATTCTGAACTGTTGTCTTCCAAATCACAGTTACAAATCACAGTAATTATGAACAGGACCAACATCAAATAAAAACAACTCCATGAGGAGAAACAAAGAGAGTTAAACGGGAAATATATTCTGCAGTCAAGGGAAAGGATTAGGAAGCACTTTGCAATCATCATCAACGTGAGGGGACATTTTACAAAGTATACAGAGTTTTTTTACCGAGCTGAGTCCCGGTCCCTTAAGGATGCCAGTAGATGCATACAACACTGCACCGCTTGCATGCATAGGACTAAAAAGAATCATAAAGCAGTTCTACAATTACACTGGTTGTTCTGCAACATCACATGTTTCCATAACACAAATTGGATATAATGTGATTGACGAATACAGTGGGTATACTAGTTTTATTACTCAAACTAAATTAGTTATAACGTAATTTCAATTGTGAAATAGAGAACCAATTAAAAGTTACTTTGGAAATTGACAAGCAGAAAAAAATGTCTTGGATTTAAACAGTTGTAGGGGTAAAGAAATGTGTTTCCATGTAATGTCCCCACAGTAATCAGACATAATTGTCTCTTAAGAATAGTCTATTAGTTTTGCCATGCGTGACCATAAAATTGACAAGCAATTGCTTCTATTGACACTAGTGCAAAGATACATTGTTAAAAATGTAACATATAGCATTTACTAT
Source organism: Rhinoraja longicauda (assembly GCF_053455715.1). Taxonomy (NCBI): domain Eukaryota; kingdom Metazoa; phylum Chordata; class Chondrichthyes; order Rajiformes; family Arhynchobatidae; genus Rhinoraja; species Rhinoraja longicauda. The sequence continues at coordinate 26,301,335 of NC_135959.1, read as the reverse complement.
TTTTAGCTCACAGGAACAAAAATAAACGGAATTTTATTTTTGAAAAATCTAGAGGAAAAGTAACTTTATTCTTGCGACTATGAAACTCTCTAGCCCATATGTTCCCCTTTCCCCCCATTGACACAGTTGTCTTTATAATGTAGTTTTCTTCAACACATTGTTTCTTAGGGATGCAACTATCCCATTGTTGCATAACTACCTATAATACAGTAACTAATTTTTACAGAAGCTCTTTAAAGGAGTTCGTATTTCAAATGGTTAGCTGATATTATAACTATTTCTCAGGAAGGTCCTCCTGTCCCAAGTTGTATATTCACTCCGCATTTGTGCAGTCGCACCACCACATCTAGATCACAGCCACTGGACAGTGTCATCATATCAAAAGTTGTGTTATTTCACTTAAATTTACCGATAACCTTGTATCTTTAAAATTGCCAGGAATAAAACTTGCCCCCCATATCCACAATACATTACATCCATTTGGGTAATGGAGATTCACCATTATAAAATTCAATAGAGTGATGTTTCCAGAGGAACAGATGGAAATCCCTCACCAAACATTTAGGCCAATAGGGGAGGCATCTAAAATACAGGTTTCTCCTCTAATTGAATGAAACAATTTCATGACAGCTGTAGATTTTTTTGAAAGGACTGAATGTCAACTCATTATTTTTGTTGATAACAAAATTATTGCTTATTGCTGGGAAAATTGATTACTCCAGTGACTTTAGCTTTCTGTTGACTACAATGGAGAGTCAAACCAGATAAGTTGTTCAACCAGCATCACGACTAATGAGATCAATTCCCTGCAGGATGGGTTAGAGTAAAAGCATCCTCAATGTCGGGTTATGGTGCATACCGTTATACTATTCTTTCCAGCAGTTCATCAATAGATAATCCATCAAAGGGATACAGAGGTTAGAAATTCTTCTTCGTCACTGGCACTGAACAAGTAATATACTCATGGCCGCAGGTTGTGCGCTCTTTCTAAAAGCAAATTCAAGGGAGACGATGGTTGACACATCGCCTCAACTATTCCACTTTAACATTAATGATCAGGGATGAATTTCCACTCCAGGGAATCTTTTTATTTAATGTACTATGTACAAGAAAAGCCATTGTTTGACAGACATGGGTTGATTTTTTTTTTGGAACGTGGGGATGGACCAGAATTAATTGTGCCAAACTTTCCTGAGGGAGTCATCCTAAAGTGCCAGTTGCTTTTGAAGAACAAAGGTGTCCGTTGATTGCGAATGACTTTCCGGGTGTTAAATAAAACATTGGGAGTCAGGCATGACTGGATTGTGAGCAATGACTGAGAGAGAAAAGCAGCATTGACTGAGGGGCCGTTTATGTCTAACTATAGCTCCAACATTCTTTTGAAGAGCGTATTAACATTCTTTTGAAGAGCTGTTTGTAAATGACCACCAAATATTGTTGATTTCCACAAACTCAAGAAGAGCTTGAGGGGAGGGGGAGGTGCATTGAGACAGAACAATACGACAGTATATTAGATGATGAACAATTTGCGTTGTCATCTTTCATCATAAGGTCATTCATAAGTGTACACTCTGTGTTTAGATTTTTGTTCTCAGATTGATGTTGGCTGATAAAAGGCATCAGGTCCTGTCACAAGAATTACTTGGTGTAACGATGCTATGCAGTTATGCTTTATATAGTTTGCTTGTGTGTAAGTGTTTTGGAATTTTGATGAGCAAATTTGGAACATTAGTAGTTCTTGTGTAGGACTGCAAATGTGCCTTCATAGACAATAGACAATAGGTGCAGGAGTAGGCCATTCGGCCCTTCGAGCCAGCACCACCATTCAATGTGATCATGGCTGATCATTCTCAATCAGTACCCCCATTCCTGCCTTCTCCCCATACCCCCTGACTCCGCTATCCTTAAGAGCTCTATCTAGCTCTCTCTTGAATGCATTCAGAGAATTGGCCTCCACTGCCTTCTGAGGCAGAGAATTCCACAGATTTACAACTCTGACTGAAAAGGTTTTTCCTCATCTCCATTCTAAACTATTGGATAAACTGACAGAATATTTGAGGCAGAAGGCAGTTATTGCCTCTTTGCTCATTATTAGCAGATATTAAGTGACTTAATCGAAAACCCTGGATGGTGCTGAAGATTTTTTTTTCTTTTTCTGGCAGAGTTGCTCTCTCACAATACCAGAGTCCTAGGTTCAATCCTGACCTTGGGTACTGTCTATGCGGAGTTTACATGTTCTCCCAGTAACCACTTAGGTTTCCTCTGGGGGCTCCAGATTTCTCCAACATCCCCAAGACATGCGGGTTTAGAGGTTAATTGGTCACACTAAATTGTCCCCGGTGTGTTACATAGAAACATAGAAAATAGGTGCAGGAGTAGGCCATTCGGCCCTTCGAGCCTGCACCGCCATTTAATATGATCATGGCTGATCATCCAGCTCAGTAGCCTGTACCTGCCTTCTCTCCATACCCCCTGATCCCTTTAGCAAAAAGGGCCACATCTAACTCCCTCTTAAATATAGCCAATGAACTGGCCTCAACTACCTTCTGTGGCAGAGAATTCCACAGACTCACCACTCTCTGTCTGAAGAAATGTTTTCTCATCTCGGTCCTAAAAGACTTCCCCCTTATCCTTAAGCTGTGACCCCTGGTTCTGGACTCCCCCAACATCGGGAACAATCTTCCCGCATCTAGTGTTGGGAGTAGGTGCGGAAGTGGGATAACATAAAACAGTGGATGGGCATTCAATGATCATGTGGATTAGGTTGGCTGAAGGCCTGTTTCCATGCTGTATCTTTCAATGAATCAATCAATTGATCAACCTGGACATTTTCTGTGGAGTGATGTTTGGGGTTGGCCAAAGTTCAGAATAAAGGGTCACCTTATGTTGAGTTGAATAGGAATTTCTTTTCTCAAGGAGTTTTGGAATTCGTACCAGGGAGTCGTGAGTATTTTTAAAGGTCAAATAGTCAGATTTTTGGTCCAAGAGGAGTGAAAGGTCATGAGAAACAAAAGAAATAATTGAATTGACACCTAAATAAGAGCAGCTAATATCTTATTGAATAGCAGATTTGATTCCAATTACTGTATGGTCTACTCCTGCCCTTATTTCGTATGTCCTTAGGTTCTTGTGCCTTGTAAGTCCAGAAGTAACCTTTAGATCCTTCAAGACACTTCTGGCTAATTCCAGATGCTTTGTGACCTCCACTACGATTGCTTCCCCTGACCTCCCTCTCTGGTTCCAGAAGGGCCTCTCTTTCCAAAATATGAAGCCAAATCTTATGGACACTCCTGGAAGCAACCCTGCTCAAAGATGGAAACCAAGGAGTATTTTAAAAAGGTTTGCTTTATCCATCAATTTATTTGCATATTTGAGTTCAATGCTCATAAAGATGTGGATAAATTGTTTGGTCAAAGTGGCAGCTCAGTGATCTCTGGGCAGACCAGCCGTCCCACTGCTCTGTGTTTTGGGTTGAGTCTAATTCAAGAGGATTGTTCATTTGTGGCAAATAAGTGGGGATCAAATTGATGGTATTGCTGTGAGATTCAGCATAGACTCAGAGGGCAATATGGCCTCTTTCTATGTCATAACGAAAACATGAAGAGAGATAAAACAGTCAGGGCGGGGGGAGGGGGGGGGGCGGGCGGGGGCAGGTGTGTAGTGTGTAGATTTGGTAGCTGATAGTGAGAGTGTTGAGATGTTAGATCATGTCGTCAAACTGCCAGAAAAACATCTAACCAGTGTTACCAACCTTGTTGCCACGATAACATCTTTAAGTTACTGGCCTTTTGGAAATGTGCCCAGATCTGGAAAACCATCATCTACTTCTCCCTAGAAACTTTGGACAGGGAGCTGTGAACGCCAGTGGTTTTAGCACCTTGATTGGTGATTGAAGACATCCCTTGCTGCTCTATAAAATGGCTGTAGCTTTATTGCCTTGCAAACTACTGAATATGGTCACAACAAGTTCTTAAAAGGGAAATGCACACAGCATTCTTCAAGTGAACAAACGACATATTAACAATATCTTAACCATCCTTTGATATTTAAGTGATCTTTAGTCAGTCCACCCAAAATCTGATCGTAATTTAAATCCCCATAATAAATATAAACTGCAATGCTTAGAGTATTAAATATTATTAGCCTTACAGCGAATGCAGCGCCGGAGACACAGGTTCGATCCTGACTACGGGTGCTGCACTGTAAGGAGTTTGTACGTTCTCCCTGTGACCTGCGTGGGTTTTCTCCGAGATCTTCGGTTTCCTCCCACACTCCAAAGACGTACAGGTATGTAGGTTAATTGGCTGGGTAAATGTAAAAATTGTCCCTAGTGGGTGTAGGATAGTGTTAATGTACGGGGATCACTGGGCGGCACGGACTTGGAGGGCCGAAAAGGCCTGTTTCCGGCTGTAGATATATGATATGATATGATATGATATGATTATATTAATATTATTAAATAAATAGTATTCATTATTGTATAGTATTAAATAGTATTAAAGTACCAAGTCGGGTGAACTTCAGAATTAAGAATAGGTTAGCATAAGTTTTGTAGTAATAATTTGATGCATTGGGAAAGCCAGAATAACCAGAAAGAGAATTATGGATGTTAAAATAAAGCATTTGGGCCCTGATGTAGATAACAAGACAACATACATAAGTACTGGAGTTTAAAATATTGCCTCAGATGTTAGGAATCGCTGCTTTGTAAATGGAAGGACAAGTTAACATGAAGGACAGCTTTCAGTTCTGATCAAGGTTAACGGCTCACCATGTTAACATCTTTTCTCTGCCGTGGCTTGAGTGTTTCCAGCATTTTTCCATTGGTAATGGAAGTGTATGATTTGATTACAAGGAAAGCAATTTGAGAGCATCTAGTGAGAGCAGAGGTAATAAATCTATGCTGAGAAGAATTTATAAAAGGCAGGTCATTACTAAAAATGAACATGGCTGATACAACACATCTTACTTTCAGAAAGTACTTAATAAGGTGCCTCTTTGTAGATTTATGACCTAAAGAACAGGCTTGTGGAATCATGGAAAAAGTTTAAAGTGTATTAACTAGCTAATAGAAAACAGAGGGCACCAATTGATCTTAATAAACATCTGCAAACAGTATTCAGTTTCAAAAATCTGTCTTAGGGCCATACCTTTTCATAAATTGTTATCAGTGTTCAATATGTTATTGAAACAATGATTGAAATATTCTAGTGTTTCATTTATAATGTATAATATCAGATACCTGTTCATTTGGGTCAAGTTTTAATGGTTTGGAATTGTTTATCTCTGCCCCCCCCCCCATGACATAAGTAACAATGCTTAATGCAAGCCACTCCTGACTTTTGTCCCATTGCTTTCATGTATTTTGTGTTAAGGTATCACATGCATTGGCCAGACCACACTGCAATATCATGTCTTGTTTAGGCCATAACCCTGCAGAGAAGTTATGTTGACTGGTTTTACGGTGGACCCAGCTCACTGCCTGCTGATGAGAGGGTGAGGTCCCATCAAGCTGAACATTCACACTTAGGAGGCGCTCTGTGGGGTGGTGTGAGCTCTAGGGAATGAATAGTTATCAAAGATCAGATTGCTGAGGCTTTGCCCCTTGAATACCTCCACGACATTTGAATAGCTTGCCACAGTCACTGTTTAGAAATTGTTGGAGACAATTTTGAACTGTTCCATTAGACTCATTTAGTATAGTTTAGAGAAACAGCGCGAAAACAGGCCCTTCCGCCCACCCACATACTAACACTATCCTACACACATTAAAGACAATTTACATTTGTAGCAAACCAATCAGCCTACAAACCAGTACATCTTTGGAGTGTGGGAAGAAACCTGAGCTTCCCGGAGAAAACATACGCAGATCACGGGGAGAAAGTACAAACTTCGTACAGACAGCACCACAGTCAGGATCACACCTGGGTCTCTGGCGCTGTAAGGCAACAACTCTACTGCTGCGCCATAGTGCCACCCCTATATAATGAAAATAAATATAAATTATTTTAAACGTGTAAAATATGAAATTGAATCTAAAAACATAAAACACGATCAAGTAATTAGAACAATAGAATAAAATAAAATAATTCAGCACTTTACCCAAAATATGCAAAGGAAAAGAGCGACAGGTCAGAAGGGAAACCAAGAATAGAGAATAAAGAAATCAGAAACGGAGATCATTGAACACTTACTCTGCAGTCCTGGTGAAGGGCCTTTGACTGAACACATTAACTATTTTTCGTCCCAATATCAGCTTGACTTGCTGAGTATTTCCAGCCTTTTCCAATTTTATTTTCGAACACTTTACAGTTTTACTAAGAAAAGTTAAGAGGGAAAATATATAAAATATTAAATGGTAAACATCAAACAATAACCTCAGTTGCTTCAAAGCAAGTCAAGAGACTGTAAATGGAAATAGGTGAAAGACGTCTTTGAAGCAAGCATCAACATCTGAATGTTTTGGGGGAAAAAGCCGATGATGGAGTAAATAAAGCAAAAGAAAGTTCTGTATGTCCATCAAAAGTAGATAAAATGATGGGTGCGCTGGAGTAGAGCAGGGGAAAAAATTAATTGGTTCACAAACCTCCCCCTCATTCCTGATATATTTTCTGTGACTGGTAATTTTTATAATGATATAAATTTCAACATATTTAGACTTCCAAATGTTAATATTTTCATTGTCATAAAAATATGAAGGATGTTTGTGCTGCATTCAAACCATTTTCCATTCTGTGATTAGCTACAACACTATTAGAAACACATTGCATTCCCTTTTGGAACCAGTTATCTGTTGTAACCATTGTTCTCTTTTACACTTTCCACATTCTAAATGCCTAGTGGTATCACTGGCAGCATTTCTGCTTAGCTTTTGATCTTTGCTATTTTATTTATAATCCACAGATTGGATCAGCAAAATCTGGCATTTAAATCATAAATTTATATGTAGTTTATGACAATAATCTCACAAATTTTGATAGACTGAAATATAAAATGTGGCGTTCTGCTCTATTGAAACTGCCCCTGTTTTACTGATTTTACTAAAATGCATTATTTGATTATAAACATACACATATAATGCAAAGGCATTTATCATGCCCTTTGGACATGTGACTTTTTGTCATATGATCATAAATCAAAAATACAATATTTTATTTCTTTACTGGAGTCATGTGCATTACTACTAAATAGCTCTTTGAATATGTCCATCGTGTAAACTAATTTAGGAACCAAGAATCTGGTAGACTTTCTTAACAAATAGCCCTTCTTCAATATTGTGATTATAATGCAATAAAGGCAACATGAGGTTAGCACAAGAGACAACGATATGAACAGTTCATAATTAATGATACTCCTTTACAATACTGAACATTGTAAAAAAAACACATTATGAGGAACTTCAATAGAAAGATTGGATATATGCTGATTTCTGTATTCAATGTATCTTGGGTGAAAAATGTCATCTAAATCCAGGAACATTGGGCCACAAATGAATTAATTGACAAAATTTACTGGAGATTTTCACACAGAATACACCATAAGGAAATTCTTAGTGTTAATTCTGAAAATAAATTAAAAAACATTTACAAACCTGAAGGTTCAAAGAAAAACTTGTCAATCCACTTATTGAGCAAGAGCTATGTTCGCTTCTGTAAGGTGTCAACAGTGTGTCCGCTCCTCATCCAAGGGGCCAAACATGCACTCATTCCTAAGGGAGGACCGGTAACTGTCCACACTGCTGATCCTATGGGATGAATAGCTGTGTGCTCTCTCTTCTGGGGTACAGCTGCTTGTGTGTTCCTGATACACCCGGGATATAACTGTGTGCTCATTCTTTGGTGCTACAGTGTGTGTCTTTCCTCTGATGGCTGTGTTCTTTATCTATATGGATATTGCTGTGCAGATCCACGCTTTGGGGGAGGGGAGGGGGGATACAGTGGTGTTTTCTTTTCAATGAGGATGCAACTGTGTGTATCACCTCTGGGGACACAACTGAGGCTATGGTTGTTGTGACTCTTCTCGGGGTACAGCTGAGTGTCCCTCCTCTGGATGATACAACTGTGTGTGTCTCCTCTGGGGGTCCAGTTGGTGTCTCTCCTCAGGGGTACAGATGTGTGTCTCTCCTCTGGAGATAGTTGTGTGCTCATAGGGCAGGCACGGTGGTGCAGTGGTAGAGTTGCTGCCTTATAGCGCTTGCAGCACCAGAGACCCGGATTTCCTCCCACTCTCCAAAGACGTACAGGTATGCAGGTAAATTGGCTTGGTATAAATGTAAATTGTCCCGAGAGGGTGTAGGACAGTGTTAATGTGTGGGGATCGCTGGTCGGCGCGGACCTGGTGGGCCGAAGGGCCTATTTCCGCACTGTATCTCTAAAGCTAAAAACTAAAACTAAAGAATTCCTCTGAGGATACAGCCTTGCGTCTCTCCTCTGGCGGTACAGCTCTGTGTCTTTCCTCTAGGGGATCAATGTGTGCTCATTCCTCTGGAGGTGTGGCTGTTTGTCTCTCTGGTGATAGAGTTGTGTGCTCATTACTCTGCGGATACAATCATTGTTCTTTATCTCTCTACATCATCGTCTATATCGCTTGTTTTCCTTATCCATAACCAGTCTGAAGAAGGGTCTCGGCCCGAAACGTCACCCATTCCTTCTCTCCAGAGATGCTGCCTGTCCCGCTGAGTTACTCCAGCATTTTGTGTCTATCCCCCGGGGATACAGCTGTGCCTCCTGTCTGGGGGTCCAGTTGAGTGTTCTCTGCTCAGGGGGTACAGTTGAGTGCTCATCCTTTCTGGGGGTACAGTTGTGTACTCATCCTCTCTGGGGGTCCAGCTGAGTGTCTTTTCTCTGGGAGAACAGCAGTGTGCCTCTCCCCCGGGGATACAGTTGATTCTCTTCTCTCGGGGTACAGCTGTGTGATAATTTATCTGGAGGTACAGCTGTGTATTTCTCCTCTGGGATACAGTTGTTTGTTTCTCCTCTAGGGATAGAGTTGTGTGCTCATTTCCCTAGAGGTTCAATTAAGTGTCCTTTCTCTGGGAGTACAGCACTGTGCCTCTGCTTTGGAGGTGTAGCTGTGTGTTCAACCCTGCAGAGGACTGTTCCGTGTTCCCTCCTGTGGGGGTCCGGCTTTGTCCTCACCCCTGCAGAGAGACAATCGTGCTTTTCGCCCACGGAGGGAGCAGAGGTGGATCAGATCTCGCCATGTTTCTGGCATATTTTTTGCAAGTTTGTTGATTCCATTGGAAGGAGGTCTGCAGCTGATCAGACACATGAATTTTTACTCTCTAATGCCAATAGATCTCAACGAAAACTATTTATCCTAGTTCATATAGTTAAAAGTTTCCTGATAAAGTAGTGCATATTTGATTCATAGTTTAAATAGCATATTTTCAGTCTAAGGGAAAATCAGGCTGGAATGGTTTTTGGCCTTTAAATTGTCTTTTATTGATATTATGTAATATTAATGCAAATTAAAAACCTGCTCCATAATCATAACTAATATTACAGAATAGATTATTCTGAATCACATTAATTACCACATTCTCATATTTCCTTCAGACATTTTGAGTCTATGCAGGCTCGCAGAACAATCCCATTCTTCACTAATTTATTCTGTAACCTATGCTCCCCACATTTCCATCAACTTCTGCCTAGGTTCACTGGCTGACAGTAGGGGCAGCTCTCAGTAGCCAGTTAATCTATCAATCTTCGCATCTATGGGATGTGGGGGAAACCAGAGCACCCGGAAGAAACATATGTGGTCACAAGAAGAAGAAGCAAACTCCACATGGACAGCTCCGGAGGTCAGGACTGAACCGCTGTGCTGCCCAATAACACGTAAGGCATTCAGAGTAACAGAGAGAGACCATTTGCTCCATTATGCTTGCACTAGTCCGTCACAAATGAATGAATTTAAGATGAACATTTGTGGGAAGGAATACACTCTCTACCTCACAAAATTCACCAGTAAAAAATATTTTGGTTTCCATGTAGATGTTGGATTCTGCAATTACTAATGTGATTGCTTTAAGTGGCGGTACATTTAGGAAGTTGCATTTTTTGTCGATTTTGTCAATTTTACCCATACACTGACATTGTTATGATTTCATACTTCTGCTGGTTTGCACATTAATATCGTACTTCATTGATTTGCTGAAATCTGGAGAACTGAGGAAGTATTATTTTTACAATGCCTCAACATAAAATACTTACACAAGATAAGAGAGATGCAGGAGTTTACTGGCTAAACTTTGGCATAGAGAGTGATTTACAGCCATGACAAATCACATGAAAGCACAATCTTAAATTGTAGTTCAATTGAAATGCATTCTAACTGGAAGTACAAGAGTTTTCTTGACTGCTGGCTTTACAGGATAATGCAAAGATTAACAAGGCAGCTATGACAGATTTTCAGTACAAATTGCTGAGATGATGGCAAATAAAATGGGAGTTAAAGAATAGCAGATTTTTAAAAATATATGTATGTGCATTAAAAAAACCATTTTAATCTTTACAATTATTTGAGTGGATTGCCTGATTAACACACAATCGATTCAATTGTCCCTTGAATGTAGGCACTAAACCATTTTAAGATAACGACTTCAAAGAATATAAAGCCTGTACCTCTGGACATTAATTAGAGCTTTGTGGCTTGCATATTTGGGTGTTTATAAGCCTGTTGGCGAATACTGGAAAGAACAAGAATTTTAAACATTTACTGTACAGATACATCATGGCATACTAAGAGTTAGCCCTAATTTTGAGAGATTTTGCATATTTTATGTACAATTTTATGTCTGGCTTTGCGAATTTGAATTTTGAAAAAGAGGTACGGAAAGAAAAGATGTCAAAGAGGTAGAAAAATAAACAAGATAAAGGAGATAGGAAAAAGATGACATTTTGCTTGTTAATGATCCTAAAATGGAAAACATTAAACTTTCCAAAATAACCCTGTCATTTAAAGGATGGCCATTATCTCATGCTAAAAGACATTTGGACAGGTTTGGAGGGATTTGGGCCAAACATGGGCAGATGGGATTAGACAAGATGGACATCTTACTCGGCATGGACAAGTTGGGTCGAAGTTTCCACACTATATGACTTTATGACTATATATGAATTTAATAGAATTATTTTTCCTGAGGCATTATCATAAGTAAAGGTAATGTTCTAAGAGAAGACTGATTTCCTGTCAGCAACCAGAGTATGGTCGAAGTTGAAATTCCTGATTTCATGTTCTGACAGAAAAGAATCTGGAGATTCCAGTGAAACGCTAATGTCTCTGTGTCCTCTGACCATCTTCCGAAGGATTTCACTCTCCCCTCACCCTATCATCATCCAACTCCCCCAATGAAAGAAAAGGTTGGCCAATGAGGAAGATCACAAAAAAGGTTTTAATTACCATATTTCATTGTGACATAGGAGTCTATTTCAATCCATTGAGTATATGCTGGGTTACAGAGTGACCCCATTCCCCATTCCCCATTATTACTTTTCCTTTAATCTATTCTTCCTTTATTCCCATTGATACCCATCCCCCCCCCCCCCCCCCCCGCCCCCCCCCCCCCCCGCCTCCCCCCCCCCACCAGATTTCACTGCTCACCCACACTAGAGGCAATTTATAGGGGCAATTAACATATCAACCAACATGTCTTGGGAGGAAAGAAGCATCTGGCGAAACACAGGGAAAATGCACAAACCCACGCAATTATAACTAGAAGTCAGCTTTGACCCCGGGTGAGGCAGCGACTCTACAACCTGTGCAACTGTAGTTCCCAAGCTAAGATAGTTAAAAATCTGAAGTGGAGTAGTGCCAGAACTGTACCAGAAATTACAAGCATGGCACCACCATAAAATGTGGAGAAATTACATTTTTGGATATTTAAGAGACCGGGAGTGGAATAGAGAAAATATCTTGGAGTGGAATAAAACTGGAGTCACACCCAAATGGCAGAGATACAGCTAGGCGACTTGTTAGAAGTGTGCTGGAATATTCAAGTGGTGTTTGTGACCCCACATAAGCCTCCTCCTCTCTCCTGTCAGCACATCCCACAACATCTCATTACTTATCGCTACGCTATTTACCTCATTTCCAATGCGTAATTGCATATTTGGTTCTTCCTGTAGCATTTAATCGTTGGTACTGTTAAAAAATACAATTATTTTCAAATCTACATAATCCATATTGTATTATTAACTTGAAAAAGTTTTGCTTCAGAAGTAAAAATGCAAAACAAGCCTGATGTTAATGAGCAAGTGAGTCATGTTGTTCAAGTTGTTAGTTGACCTAAAATATTTTACGGATTAAACTACTGTTGGTGATATTAGCAGCTGAGTGAAATCCTTTGTCCTCGGTCTAAACAGAGGCGTTGAACCATTTAAAATAAACAGGCTAAAGCTCTGTAAGAATTGGAGCCCTTCTTATATTGTGAGTCTATTATTCATCCACACAGTTGTAGATCTCCCTGGTCCGTGATGTATGGATTAGCTGCTTTATGTGCCAGTAATAAGGTAAGCTCACTTTTTTCTCTCACAGATTTGACAGCTGATGTTGATCCAACTCCTAATTTGGATTGGTTGTTCCCTTCTGATCTTTTCAAGTTTTCCCAATTTGGACCCTTCAGTCAATTAAATCCATACAATCTCTCATCTGGAACTCAGGATTGATGAATTAAAGCACTGAGATTAATAATTTCCAAATGACCCTTTGTGAAGTAGTCATAAATTATGCAGGCATCCATTCCTTATCACTTGACCTTTACTTTTACAGAGATAAAACTTTGACATGTACAAAGTTTCAACAATGAATATTTAAATGGTAAAAATCAAAGGGACTATGCAAAGTAATCTAAGTCTCAGCGCTGATCAATGGGGTAATTTCAAAACTGATTAGCCTGATGATATTTTTATAAATATTTTTATTGCAGTAAGATAGGGGAGGTGCAGTCTGCCTCAAAAAAAGCTTTTGAAGTTTACATCTTTGTTGGAACTGTTATTTAGATTTTTATTTTTTAATTACATTTTTGCGAGCATGTTAACATTTCTTTATAATGGACCGTTAAACTGAAAGACAGCCATTTGGGGATTTCTGACTTTCTTGGACGACTCCTACCCAATGGAATAAAAATATTTTAGGAATCCAGAAAACAATAGAAGGTGAACAAAAAAGACAGCAGGGAGGACATTGTGAAATGCAAGAAAAGAAAGAACACAGAGAAAAATAAAACAGGTGAAAAAAATTGAAGTAAACAGGAAAATACACAGAAGAGGAGCGAATTTGAAAAAAAAACCAGACTGAAATTATGCAGGAGACCAATTTTAACCTACAGTGGATATAGAAGTACAGGCACCTATGTCAAGAAAAGGAATGAGTATTTTTATTCATTAATATTATTTGTATTTGCACAGGCATAAGACAACAATTTCAGGGGTACCACTGTGTAAGACTTCTGTTTAAAGATACAACATGGAAACAGGCCCTTCAGCCCACTGAGTCCACACCGACCATTGTTCACCCATGCACTAGTTCTATGTTATCCTACTTTCACATCCTACACATTAGGGACAATTTACTGAAGCCAATTAACCTACAAACCAGCACGTCTTTGGAATGCAGGAGGAATACCCAGAGAAAACCCATGCCGTCACAGGGAGCATGTACAAATGTCTCACAGGCAGCACAAATAGTCAGGATCAAACCCAGGTCTCAGGCGCTGTGTGACAGCAGCTCTACCACTATGCTGCCCTAAAATACAATACAATACAATATATCTTTATTGTCATTGTACAGGGGTACAACGAGATTGGGAATGCGCCTCCCATACGATGCAATAAGTTAATTAGCTAGTCAGTATTAATTTAAACAACCCAATGAAACAAATTGGAACAGAATAAAGTGCAAGTAGATATGTGCCGGTTCACTGTGCGATGTGACCATCCGGCTCAGCAGGACCGGTTCATAGCAGCTATGGCTCTGGGAATGAAGATGTTTCTGAGTCTGGAGGTGTGGGCATAGAAGGCCTTGTATCGTTTGCTCGATGGTAGAAGTCCGAACAGACTGTTGCAGGGGTGTGAAGAGTCTTTGTGGATGCTGGTGGCTTTTCTGAGGCATCATGTGTTGTAGATGCCCTCCAAGGCTGGTAGCTGTGTTCCGATGGTCCTCTGAGCTCTATGGACTACCCGCTGAAGAGCTTTCCTCTCTGCCTCCGTGCAGCTGAGATACCACACAGGGATGCCATGTGTTAGGATGCTCTCTATGGTGCAGCGGTAGAAGGTCGTCAGCAGCTGTTGGGGTAGACCAGACTTTTTCAGTGTTGCATAAAATATGTAGATCCATCTTTTTTACTGGTACAGTATGGAAATAGGCTATTCAGCCAACCGAATTTACGTCGACCATCGATCACCCATTCTTGTTCAACACTATCCCACTTGCACATCAACTCCCAACCCCTTTGGGGTAATTCACAGAAACCAGTTAACCTACAAACCCGCACTTCTTTGGAATGTGTGTGGACGCCGGAGCACCTGGAGGAAACCCATGCGGTCACAGGGAGAATATGCAAAGTGCAAACAGTCAGCGGTTGAGATCAGGATCAAACCTAGTTCTATGGGGCTGTGAGGCAGCAGCTCTACTGCTGTACCACATGTCTGCCATGTCTTGTTGATTTACAGAAAATAACTATTAATGTATGAGCACTACATAACATTTAAGAGAACTTCTGATTAAGAAAAAAGTCAGCATTTGGTATTTAGTGAACAGTTCTGATACCATGCTTTTTGTCAATAATGTAACAGATTCTTGTGGGGCTAAAAATACATCTAAAATAGCTGGATCCCCATTTACCTCGGAAGTAGGCCTATTTTATCTACCATTTAGATTCCAAGTACCAACCACACCAAAAATGACTATATGAGTATGAACAGGGAATCTGTCAAGATCATAGTTCTATTGCTTTCACCCTCCATATCACAGAATATGTACCGAGTCACTTGATAAGATTCAAAAAAGATTCACAAGCAACTTACCAGAACCTGAAGGTTCTAACCATCAGGACTATTGTGGGTTGAGACTTGCAGGGAGGAGCAGTAAATTGTGTGGAATCCAAATCTAGGCACCATGAAATTTAATAGATCTAACATGGAATTCAGGAGAATGGTTAGAATGTGGGGTTTGTGGGAATGGGTGGGTCGAGGAGAGGGGACTGAGACTTGAGTGGAGCATAAACATCATCTGAAACCTGAGTGGTCTGTTTTGTTAGAGTGATGCAGTTTAGCTTGTACTGTAGCGACCTCGTTACATATGACATTAAGGACCCTGGAATTAAAGGTAAAGCAATAATCCCCAATGTCCCCTAAACTTTTTTCTGTCTATTAACCCTCTTTGCGTGTGTACGTGAGTTTGGTCAGGACAAAATTAAGCTCAGCTGCTAGGGTTTACTTGACAGGTAGCCTGCAGAGACTCATAGACCAAGCACTTATATGAAAAATGGCCACTTGGATGAGGTATTGGAAAACTGTCAGTAACCATGGCATATTGCCTGCGTATTAATCATTCGATTCCGAAAAAGTGAAACTAATATGATAAATGAGGTGGGTTGAGTTAGAATGAATGGGAAAAATAATTACAAGATGCATTAAAATCCATAATTTTATGGTAAGGACAGTGTTCATTCAGTTTTAATGTAACATTTTTCTAAAGTTTTAAAACGTCAACATTAACATCTCCAAGACATTATCATTAATATTTTAAGCCTACTGAATAAAATGAACATTAAGTAGAAATGCATGTCATGCCCTGGAGTTCTTTTGCTTCAAATGTTATAATGCACTAAAGAGATGTGGGGTAAAATGCTCCATTTTAATACCTTGGTGATTACCACAATCTTAGAAAATTATCTTAAGCATTGAAGGAAAGTGTTATGGGGGAGACTTGTATCAACATTTAGTTTACCAAATGCAGAGACCATCCTGGCTTCATTAAACGAAAATAAATAAATAAATATTAAATCCCATGGTTAGCATGGATTTGAACAAAGGTATATACTTTTAAAATTAAAAAAAAGTCATATCTAATTTATGCATCTATCAGATTTTCCTCTTCCCGACATGGAATGGAAGTGTCACAGCACTCTGGCAGCTTGTTAGGCATAAGGATGTAATGTGCATCTCTTTTCCAGGCTTAGGCAACCATTCATCTTATTGACCCTCCATGTTGTTCTTTCCACATCCCCACTGCCTTTATTAATGCACAACTATGTTTTACTCAGATAGACTATTGATACCCAAGTCGGATCATTCGCTTTGATGCTGAACAACTAACAGAATCGTACCTCCATCAAGTCACATGCTGAGATGGGTTTTACTGTGCATATGGACTGAGACTGCATGATCGAACACACCGCAACAGTTGCTTCATCCTCCAGACCAGGTCATAAGCATAACACATGGGCAGAGGCATGTACAGAACTGTGAAAGTACTGGTTATTATTTTGGTCATGTACTGAGATACAGTGAAAAACTTTGTGCGCTATCCAGTCAAATGATACACAGTACAACAGGTGATGCAAAAAGAAAAAATAACCAGAGTGCAGAATGTTGTGCTACAGTGTTGCAGTGTTACAGCTATGGAGGAAGTGCAGAAAAAAACAAGTGCATGGGCCACAATGAAGTAGGTTGGGAGATTGGGGCGACATCCTTAGTTTACGAGAGATCTGTATACGAAAAAGCTGTTTCTGAATCTGGTGGTACTTGCTCACAAGCCTTTGAATCATCTGCTCAATAGGAGAAGGGAGGAGAATCACCAGGATGTGAGTGGTTCTTGGCTGCTTTCTGAGGCAATATAGATGGAGTCGATGGGGGTGGGTGGAGAAGGGGTGGGGGTGGAGGGGGAAGGCTGGTTGTTTGATGGTCAAATCAGTATATGGACAATATTTCATATTTGGACCCAAATAATCACCCAAAAGTCAACAATTTTAGTTTATTATTTGAGACCAGTCCTGCTTCTTAACCGTGCTTGCAAGTACCTGGCTAATTTAATCTGGGCACAGACCTGATGTTTATTAAACTGAAGAGGATAGTACGTAGAAGTTCTGTCCATCATCCTGAAATTTCCTCTCAGAAAATGATGTTACAGTACACTAAGTAATTAAAGCAGTTAGACTGAATAAATCATGAATATAATAAATAAAAGAGGCTTTTAATTGCTGTCTGTATTGTGACTTACTTTCTCAAGACTGAGACTAGTCACTGAGGAGAGTGTGGGAGTGTGGGGATTCCCCCGGGTGGTGAATTTGAGCAATGAGCTGAAACCAAGTCACCACCAGATGTGTTTGGACTGATTGGTATCCTAAATAGCACTCTAGACATTTTTGTTCAGTGTTGGGCATTAATGATTTTCACGAGCACCCAAATACTTGTAGCAGTCCTTTTGATTGAGCGGTTTTCTTCGTGATCTATCCTTTTTGATAATTTAGTATCTGGCTAATGAAAAATCCTGTCTTTGCCCAAGCTCCGGTTTGTAGCATCTGCAAATTGTTCGACATGTCCCTAAGAGAGCTGGTCATACCAAATATCTCCATTTGCAACCCCCAATTTGAATGATAACTTTAAGTATAAAATCAACCCTTGTTTAATCAACTGTTTCCAGCTGGATGTAAAGGAGTTGGTGGCCAACTTGTTCATTTGCTGATGCAGTGAGGAATAACCAACCGTCGGTAAACTTCTCTCTCTTAAAGAATTTTGGCCAGATTTCTTAATTTAATGCTGAAATCAGGCATAAGAGAGATTTGCATCTGGTGTGGTGATGCTGTCATTGGTGAATTAATATTTTTGGGGTAAAGGGCAACTTTGGAAAGTTAAAGTTCAGCTGTTGCTGCCTTCCGCCACATCTAACCTGGTTTTTAAACTGGGCTTAATCAAAATGTCTGTTAAGATTAGTCATTTAGTATTGTTTCTTAGGCTCCACTTCAGGCTCTTCTTCAGACGACATGAACTCGGGACACTAATAATTCGAATGAGAGTATACTGAGAGGAAATAAAACAATTCCAATTGCCTCCTCTTGGACTTACTCCTAGAATGGCCTTCTACCCTTTCTAGACCTCTTTATTTCTAACTGCCGGCGTGACATCAACCGTCTCAACTTTCTCACCCCCCCTTAGCAATTCTAATCTCACCCCCTCTGAACGTACAGCCCTCCGCTCACTCTGCAGCAACCCTGACATTATAATCAAACCCACCGACAAGGGAGGTGCTCGTGGTAGTCTGGCGCACTGACCTCTACTGGGCTGAGGCCAGGCAACAACTCTCAGACACCTCCTCCTACTTATCCTTGGACCATGATCCCGCAGATGAGCAACAGGCCTTAATCTTATACACCATTTCTGATTTCATCACTTCTGGCTATCTGCCTTCCATAGCCTCCAACCTTATTGTTCCTCAGCCCTCCACAGCCCGTTTTTACCTTCTCCCCAAAATCCACAAACACTACTGCCCTGGCAGACCCATTGTTTCTGCCTGCTCCTGTCCCACGGAAATGATTTCCACATACCTCAACTCCATCCTATCCCCCCTGGTCCAATCTCTCCCGACCTATGTCCAAGATACCTCACATGCCCTTCGTCTCTTTAATGACTTCCGCTTTCTGAGCCCCCACTCCCTCATCTTTACTATGGATGTTCAGTCACTCTACACCTCCATCCCCCACCAGGAAAGCCTTAAAGCCCTCCGTTTCTTCCTCAACCGCAGAACCATCCAATTTCCCTCTACTAACACTCTCCCCTGCCTCGCGGAGCTGGTCCTCACCCTCAACAACTTTTCCTTTGACTCCTCCCACTTCCTCCAAGTCCAAGGCACAGCTATGGGCATCAGCATGGGCTCCAGCTATACCTGCCTCTTTGTAGGGTGCGTTGAACAATCCCTGTTCCAGGCGTACACTGGCCCTATCCCCAAACTCTATTTCCATTACATTGATGATTGCATCAATGCTACCTGCTGTACCCATGCAGAACTCATGGACTTCATCAAATTCACCACTAATTTTCATCCTGCACTCAAATTTATTTGGACCATCTCTGACACCTCCCTCCCCTTTCTTCATCTCACAGTCTCCATCACAGGAAATAGACTATTAACTGATGTCTATTACAAACCCACTGACTCCCACAACTATCTCCACTAAACTTCTTCCCACCCTGCTCCTGCAAAGACTCTATCCCCTACTCCCAATTCCTCCGTCTACGCCGCATCTGCACCCAAGATCAGGTGTTCCAGACTAGGACATCCGAGATGTCATTCTTTAGGGAACTGGGGTTCCCCTCTCCCATCATAGATGAGTCCCTCACTCGTGTCTCCTCGGTACCGTGCAGCTCCGCCCTTGCTCCCCTTCCCCCAAGTCGCAATAAAGACAGAGTCCCCCTAGTCCTTGCCTTCCACTCCATCAGCCGTCGCATACAACACATAATCCTCCGAAATTTCCGCCACCTCTAACGGAATCCCACCACCAGTCACATTTTCCCATCTCCACCACCTTCTGCAGAGACCATTCCCTCTGCAGCTCCCTGGTTAACTCATCCCTTCCCACCCAAACCACCCCCTCGCGTGGTATCTTCTCCTGTAACGGCAGAAGATGCAACACCCTTCGCTATACCTCCTCCCTGGACTCTGTCCAGGGACCCCAACAGTCCTTTCAGGTTAGGCAGAGGTTCACTTGCACCTTCTCCAACCTCATCTAATGTATCCATTGTTCAAGATGTGGACTTTTATACATCGGCAAAACCAAACGCAGACTGGGCAATTGTTTTGCGGAAGACCTTCACCCGGCCTCCTGAACCTACCTGATCTCCCGGTTGCTGGACACTTTAATTCTCCTTCCCATTCCTCCACAGACCTCTCGGTCCTAGGTCTCCTCCATTGTCAGAGTGAGGCTAAATGCAAATTGGAGGAACAGCATCTCATGTTTCGCTTGGGCAGCTTACAGCCAGTGGTATGACTATTGATTTCTCTCACTTCAGGCAAGACCGGCATTCCCACTCTCTCTATCCCTCCCCCACCCAAGTCGTACTAGCTTCTCATTTTCACTCCACAAACAGCTAACAATGACCTGTTTCCTTTATCATTGTTACTTTTTTGCATATCTTTCATTCATTGTTCTTTATCTCTCCACATCACTGTCTATATCTTTCGTTTCCCTTATCCCTAACCAGTCTGAAGAAGGGTCTCGACCCAAAGCATCACCCATTCCTTCTTTCCAGAGATGCTGCCTGCCCCGCTGAGTTACTCCAGCCTATCTTCGGTTTAAACCAGCATCTGCAGGTCCTTCTTAGACAGATTCCAATTGCTATTCCGTTAAGTAAAAGGTAACATTTTTTTTTGCTGTGCATTATGGTGCAGGGCACTGTATCAAATACTACATAATTGTATGATAAAATTGCCCCTGCTTTTCGATTGATTGCCACGTTGTTGCTGGGCAAGGCGAATGAGTTGACTTAGATGCTGGATGTTCACCATGTTGAAATTTGTCCTCAGTTTGTATCTTTAAGCCATGCAATGATGTTCCATCCATGTATTAAACTCTGATTCTGAATTCAGTTCTAATGATTTCAGTGGACCTGCATTTCAGAAATGAAGTTTAACATAAACGGATAATACATAAAATTATGGGACACATGGATAGGGTAGATAATCTGACTCTTTTTCCCCAAGATAGAATGTCAATTACCAGAGGATTTGAGTTTAAAGTGAGAGGAAGATATTTTAAAGGAGATATGTGGGGCAAGTATTTTACAGATCGTGGTAGTTACCTGGAAAACACTGATTAGAGGAGGTGATAAAAGCAAATACATTAGTGAGCTCTATGAGGAATTCAGACTGTCCCCATAACAGGCAGGGTACAGAGGGATACAGACTGCATGCAGGCAGATGAGATTGGTCAGATAGCATCATGTTTGGTGCAGACATGGTGGACTGAAGACCTGTTCCTGTGCCATGCTGTTCTATGTCCTATTTAAATGTGTACCATGCATTTTGTATGTACAACAAAGGATGAACTTCTAAAATATAACAGAAAATATTTCAGGTCAGAAGACTGAACATCAGAACGGCTTTTGTTTGAGCAGAAATGATCAAATGCCTTCAACACAAAAGGATAACTGTTCCTCTTTCCACACATGCTGCCTGAGCTGTTGAGTATTTTCAGCACTCTTTTTCTTTCATATTTCCAGCATCTGCAGTGTTGTTGATTCTTAATTTAAAGAAACATAGAAAATAGGTGCAGGAGGAGGCCATTTGGCCCTACGAGCCAGCACCACCATTCAATGTGATCATGGCTGATTATCCACAATCAGTAATCCGTGCCTGCCTTCTCCCCATATCCCTTGATTCCACTGGCTCCTAGAGCTCTATCTAACTCTCTTTTAAATTCATCCAGTGAATTGGCCTCCACTGCCTTCTGTGGCAGAGAATTCCACAAATTCACAACTCTCTGGGTGAAAATGTTTCTTCTCACCTCAGTTTTAAATGGCCTCCTCTTTATTCTTAGACTGTGGCCCCTGGTTCTGGACTCCCCCAACTTTGGGAACATTTTTCCTGCATCTAGCTTGTCCAGTCCTTTTATAATTTTATACGTCTCTAAAAGATCCCCTCTCATCCTTCTAAACTCAGTGAATACAAGCCCAGTCTTTCCAATCTTTCCTCATATGACAGTCCCGCCATCCCAGGGACTAACCTTGTGAACCTACGCTGCACTGCCTCAATAGCAAGGATGTCCTTCTTCAAATTAGGAGACAAAAACAGCACACAATACTCCAGATGTGGTCTCACCAGGGCCCTATACAACTGCAGAAGATCTCTTTGCTCCTATACTCAAATCCTCTCGTTATGAAGGCCAACATGCCATTAGCTTTCTTCACTGCCTACTGTATTGTTCCTCCATGTACCAGACAAGCTAGGGACAATCCTTATCAACAAATAGAGGCAGTGTCACATCTGCTGTCTCTTATTGCACGTACTCTGGGCCAGAAATTTCTAACACTTGGTATTCGTGCTTGGTATTCCCGCCATCCGATTAGCCCTTCGGCGGATTATGCCATCCAACGAGCCTTCGAGCGGGCCCAGACAAGCCTTCGAGAAGGTCCCTGGTCCCGTCAACTGTCGAGCCTTTGGGCGAGGTCTCGCCAACCAACAAACTTTTTGAGTAGGGCTCCGCCTTGCGGCACCTCAGAAAGACCTTCGCACGTCAATATGATTTGCTCCACAACAGGCTGGTTGGTAACATTAACATCAAGGAACTTGAAGCTCTCAATCATTTCAAAGAAAATGATTTCTAAGGAAAGCAAGGATGTCTCAGTCTCTGACTTCACTCCCAATATACTCATGGCTATATGGCCCGGATTGGCTCTAACTCCGGCTACAAGTTTGCAGATGACACCACTATGGTGGACCAGATCATGAGCAATACAAGATAGAGTAGAGGATAGAGACAGTGAACCCAGTAACATGGTATCAGTACAATGACCTCTCCCTCAACGTCAGCAAGACAAAGGAACTAGTTATCGACTTCAGGAATCAAGGCATGCACCAAAATGCATCAATGGTGCCAAAGTGGTAATGATTGCGAGCTTCAAGTTCATCGATGTTAATATTACCAACAAGCTTTTGTGGACCAACCACATTGATGCGACATCCAAGAAGGCACACTGATTTCCTGAAGAAATTCGGCATGTCTCCAATGACTATGACAAACATCTGCAGATGCACCAAAGAAAGCACATTGTTGGGTTGCATTCTAGCTTGGTTTTTGGTACAGTTCTGTCCAAGACCACAAGAAATTGCAGAGAGATGGGAATGTTGCCCTGCCCATCACGCAGACCAGACTTCCATCATTGACTCAATTTACACTTCGCTCTGCATCAGAAATTCAGGCAACGTAATCAAAGACTTGTCCCACCCTGGTCATTCCTCTTCTCCCTGCTCCAGAGTGGCAGAAGCAATGGAAGAAATAAACTGTGTATCGCCAGACTTAGGAACATCTTCTTCCCCACTATTATCATGCCTCTGAACAGTCCTTCCCAGGGTACCGTCCGATTCACCTCTTCCCCAATGTGGACATTGGACTTTGTCTATAAACTGACGCACTACAATGTTGAGAACTATAGTCTGCACTCTGTATTTTCCGCTTTGCTCTATTTATTATGCTCACTTTGTTTGACTTGATAGGATTTATGTATATTATATTTGATTTGTCTGGATAGCATGCAAAACAACAGTACCTAAACCTATATTTATTGTTTATTTGGCACAGCTTCTCATAGATATCCTTGCATGTATTTCTACTGATGGGGCGTATATTTACTTGCTATGGAAGATACAGTATCTCCTATTTCCATTCTACTACACGGTGGCCTCCTAGTCATGGCCTCTTCAATGAGCAAGGATCAGAGCTATAATTTTCTTTGAATGGCTCTAGCTGTGTAATTCCAGTTCAGTGAGCACTGAATGCTATGGTGGCACAGAGGAGAGCTGTTAGATTTAGTTCTGGCCTTGGGTTCAGCGTCTGTGTAGTTTGTATGTTCTCCATGTGACTAGCGGAAGGTAGAACTTGCACGAAGTTTCCAGAGCAGCAGAAAAAACATTTCTCAGTCTTGCCTCGAACCACTCCTCCCCACCCACAGGGTTTGTTTACATTCTGTCTGACTATTAGCCTCTATCAATAATTCCATTGACTTTTTAATGAAAATTCTGAGCAATCTGTCCGATTGCTGTTTTTTCTCAGTGAATACTATTTACTAAATGCTCGTGCGCATGAGACAAAGATAAAAGAAAACTGTAGGGAGATTATGTTAACGCTTTTTGTTCCGATGCATCTCATTATACTTCCAAGATGTACAAATTAATCATCTGCTGTCCAATCTGCCTGAGTTATTGACTTGCTGATGTCTCCGGCTACTGATTCATGACAGTGATGCACAAAGCAAGGCCGTCACTGGGAATTTGGATGCCTGGCAGAGAAGCCTTTTCATTTGAGCTGCCGAGCAAGAGGAGTGTGAGGTGTTCCCATTAGTAAAACACTCCTAATATGTTGCTGTGATTCCCTGTGTATGGCATGTGGCTGCAAAAGGCTCTCAGCTTTCTGGCAGCTTTCTGCAAGCCTACAAAACTAATTTGCCACTCATCTGAAAAGAAGCTCGAATGGAATAGAACAAGATGTGAGGAGCAGGCCATCCAAAACATCTATCTTTAGTAAGATAGAATTACTAGTTATAGGGCTATACTGCATGAAAATAGGCTCTTCGGCCTAAATCATTTATACCGACCAAGATGCCCCATCCAATTTAGTGCCATTTGCCTGCACCTGGCCCATATCCCTCTAAACCTTTCCTATCTATGTCCCTATCCAAATGTCTTTTAAATGTTATTATTGTTACTGCCTCAACTACTTCACCTGGCAGTTCCTTCCCATATACCCACCACCCTTTGTGTGAAACGGTTGCCTTTCAGGTTCCTACTAAATCTTTCCCTTCTCATCTTAAACCTCTGGTCTCGAGATCTTGATTCCCCTACCCTGGGAGAAATATTGTGTCAACCCCCGCCCCTCCCCCCCAGCCTCCTGCAGCTCTATGAATAAAGTCCTAGCCTGCACAATGTCTCTCTATAGCTCTGGCCCATGGGTCATGGCAACATCCTCTTAAATCTTCTCTGCACTCTTTATATCTTAATCATAAAATAAGATCATGGCCAATTTTCTGTCTGATTCGGGACCCTTCTTCAGACTCGGGTCTATGCTCCTAGCAAAGCAATGCCATCAGTCCCAACACTCCACTCTTTCCCCAGTGCTGAACATCATCCTTCCTTATGCCTATCTCACTCCCTTTGGAAGGTACTGAGCAAAGATACTAGAGGAGCAAGATGAACCACTCCGTCGAAATCGCCTGCACTGAAGTGTAGTACGCAAAGGAGCGTAACAATCGCCATTTTAGTAAGCAAACCCCGCCGTTCGCTATGCCTCTCGCAGTGTAATCAGTGTTTTGCGGGAACAGTATGTGTGATGATACCATAAAAATGCAGAAAATATCTCATCTATCAATTCACACATTTTTGTTATTTTTCTTTTAAAATGTTTCTGCGAGTTGCTACCTACTAAAATGGCACCATGGCATACTATGGTTTTTAGGGTCCAGTGGTCTATCTTGCTCTGCTCTATTATCTTTGGTACTGAGTGACTGTGTGCACCACTCCTGGAGGGATATGAGATTTAGAGAGGATCTGAGGGGGATCTTTTCACCCAGAGTGAGGAATATGTGGAATGCACTCCCCGAGTGAGTGCTGGAAGCGGTCCCTTACAGCATTTAAATGTCAAAATAAGCAATTAAATCATCTAGGCAAAGTGGTCTACAGGTTAAGTGCTGGGAAGTGGGATTAATACAGAGGAAAGTCCACTGGTCGGCATGAACATGGTGGGCTGAATGGCCTGTTTTCATGCTGCATGACTCAATGCGGACCATGAGTTCCAGATCCCAACCATTACCCGAGAGAAAAACATTTCATCAAATTCCCCCTCAACTTTCTGCATAAAAGTTTAAATCGATGCTCCCAATCTGCTAGTTGGAACAAATTCCCTCTATTTATCCTCTTTGCACCTGTAGCACTTTTTAAAATGTCCACCAAGTTTTATTTCATGCCTAAACACTCACAATTTCCAAAAATCAATCAATCTCCACATTTGTTTGGTACAATGTCAACATTTAAAAGATACTTTGACACGTACATGGATAGGAAATTTAGAGGGATAAATGCAGGCAAATGGGACTAGAGTAGATGAGACATATTGGTCAGCATGGTCGAATGTGATTTCTGTTTCAGATGTACTTCAAATTTTTAGGCTCCATATGTGAACTTTCATTAGGAGCATTGCAGGGAAGATCAGACCATACAGAAGCAATCAATTTTTGACATTCCTGTGACCCCAGGTCATAGAGTCATTCAGCATGGAAACAGGCCCCTCAGACCAACTGGTCAATAGACAATAGACAATAGGTGCAGGAGGAGGCCATTCGGCCCTTCGAGCCAGCACCGCCATTCAATGTGATCATGGCTGATCATTCTCATTCAGTACCCCATTCCTGCCTTCTCCCCATACCCCCTGACTCCACTATCCTTAAGAGCTCTATCCAGCTCTCTCTTGAATGCATTCAGAGAATTGGCCTCCACTGCCTTCTGAGGCAGAGAATTCCACAGATTCACAACTCTGACTGAAAAAGTTTTCCCTCATCTCAGTTCTAAATGGCCTACCCCTTATTCTTAAACTGTGGCCCCTTGTTCTGGACTCCCCCAACATTGGGAACATGTTTCCTGCCTCTAACGTGTACAACCCCTTAATAATCTTATACGTTTCGATAAGATCTCCTCTCATCCTTCTAAATTCCAGTGTATACAAGCCTAGTCGCTCCAGTCTTTCAACATATGATAGTCCCGCCATTCCGGGAATTAACCTAGTAAACCTACGCTGCACGCCCTCAATAGCAAGAATATCCTTCCTCAAATTTGGAGACCAAAACTGCACACAGTACTCCAGGTGCGGTCTCACTAGGGCCCTGTAAAACTGCAGAAGGACCTCTTTGCTCCCATACTCAACTCCTCTTGTTATGAAGGCCAACATTCCATTGGCTTTCTTCACTGCCTGCTGTACCTGCATGCTTCCTTTCAGTGATTGATGCACTAGGACACCCAGATCTCGTTGTACGTCTCCTGTTCCTAACTTGACACCATTCAGATAATACTCTGCCTTCCTATTCTTACCACCAAAGTGGATAACCTCACACTTATCCACATTAAACTGCATCTTCCATGCATCCGCCCACTCACACAACCTGTCCAAGTCACCCTGCAACCTCATAGCATCTTCCTCACAGTTCACACTACCACCCAGCTTTGTATCATCTGCAAATTTGCTAATGGTACTTTTAATCCCTTCATCCAAGTCATTAATGTATATTGTAAATAGCTGCGGTCCCAGCACCGAACCTTGCGGTACCCCACTAGTTACTGCCTGCCATTCTGAAAGGGACCCATTTATCCCCATATCTTTCATTCATTGTTCTTTATCTCTCCACATCACTGTCTATATCTTTCGTTTCCCTTATCCCTAACCAGTCTGAAGAAGGGTCTCGACCCGAAGCGTCACCCATTCCTTCTTTCCAGAGATGCTGCCACCCCGCTGAATTACTCCAGCCTATCTTCGGTTTAAACCAGCATCTGCAGTGATTGTGTTGCTTGGTCCATGTTGTGAAATGTTCTTGATTAAATGGCTGCTATTGTATGTACGAAGTATGTATTAGTCAAAGTCTACCCCTGAACAGGAGGGATGGAAACACACCCGATGGTTAAAAAACAGTGAAAATATCTCGGACAAATTCAAGATTTATAATGCCACACGATGCGTTTTCAGTATTATAGCCATTTGGAAGAATGCCTGGAAAAACATCAAGGATGTCCTGGAAAATGTGTGGTTGATCAAACAAATGTTCCTGGAACACTGGGATGAGAACACATCACCTAGACAAAGTTGTAAGACAACTTCCAATTCATAAATTGTTTATAAAAGAATCCTTTGTATTTAATATGAAGCAAAGCTGCTGTGTTGCGACATTTTGTGGAAAGATAGAGGCATTTCTGTATCTTACCCTTAATGGAAACGGGGGCTCACCTTAATTGGTTCAGAACTAAAATGGAGTAGAGAACTGCAGGGCCCTTGGCATTGATCTGTTTGGGTAGAAATGTCAGAAGATAGCCCACGGAAAGTTTGAAAATATCTTTGGCTTTAAATCTAGAATATGAAAGCAAAGATAATATTTCATAAAAGGATAACCTATTTTTGCCAGCGGTCCTGGATAGAACAAATGAGGATGATCTATTTTTCTTGTACTGATCAATAGTCTGAGTAAATATTAATTAGAAGAGGAATTTAATAGAAGATGGGAAGAAACTGTTTCATTTAGATGGTAGCGTACGACTGAGATCCATTGCCTGAGAAGGTGTCAGAGGAAGAAATCCTCCATGCATTAAAAAAATATTGGAATAGACATTTGCAATGCAATCATGAACTAGGAAAAGAGCCAAGAGAGGGGAAGTGGGATTGATGTAGGATAACTCTTCCTCATTCAGTAAGGAAAGGTTGGCAGCATGGTCACCATTTTGTCCCATTAACGTCCATGCAGACAGTAGTTACAGGATTTTGCGGTATTTTGCAGAGAACAACAGAAACCAGTAATGCAGAGATTCACTCGGGTGCTGCCAGAGACAGATGATGTTTAGGAGGAGAGTTGAAAAATCAAAGCTCTTATTTATGACAACAAAGGAGATTCATGCGTAACTGATAAACAGTCTTCAAGTTCTGAGAATGTAAATAGCAAATGACTATTTTGACCAGTTGTCAAGACGTTAATGCAAGGGCATGAATTGAAGGTAATCATAAAAGAAAGAAAACAGAGGATGGAAGTAAATTCTTTGAATTTAAGACAGTTAGAAGATATGATATTCTGTCACAAAACTTCATTCATCCAGATGTTATAAATTCATAAGTTAGTTCATAAGTTCATATCATAGGTGCAGAATTAGGCCATTCAGCCCATCAAGTCTACTCCGCCATTCAATCATGGCTACTCTATCTTTCCCTTTCAATCCCATTCTCCTGCCTTCTCCCCATAGCCTCTGACACCCGTTCTAATCAATAATCTATCAATCTCTGCCTTAAAAATATCTATTGAAAGCCTCCACAGCCTTCTGTGGTAATGAATTCCACAGATTCGCCACCCTCTGACTAAAGAAATTCCTCCTCATCTCCTTTCTAAAGGTACGTCCTTTTATTCTGAGGCTATGGCCTCTGGTTCTAGACTCTATCATTCTCTCCACATCCACTCTATCCACTCTATCTGCTTAGGAGAGTGAAACCTTGCTGTTGGCACAGCTTGGATGAGATGGGGAAAGTTAATTAAAGCCTTGTCATCCCTCTCAGAAGGACATTAGAAATAGGAGCAAAGGCAGGAGAAGGCTATCGGGACCCTGGACCCAATTCCACCAACTAACAAGCTCATGGTTGATGTGCAGGAAGGAACTGTAGATGCTGGTTTAAACTGAAAATAGGCACAAAATGCTGGAGTAACTCAGCGGGACAGGCAGCATCTTTGGATAGAAGGAATGGGTGACGTTTTGGGTCGAGACCCTTCTTCAGACTGAGTCAGGGGAGAGGAAGATACAGAGATAAGGAAGTGTAGAACAATGGAGGACCGGGCGTGGGGGGACCGCCGTGAAGAACAATGGGGAGCCGGCATGGGGGGATCGCTGTGAGGGACGGGGGGAGAACAAAGGGGGACCCGGTGTGGAGGAGGGGGGGCACTCTAGTTTAGAATCCTCTGCCTAGGGGATAAGTCTGCATTCATCTGTTTGTTCGTTCGTTCCGGTTTAAGCACTATGCACATGGCAGCCAGCCAACAGTCGCTTGCCTTCTTCTTTTTTGTTTTCACTTTTCATTTGAAGTTTTCGTGTACCTTGTGTGTTGTGACAATTGGCAGACCAATTTCCCTCTGGGGATGGGGTTTTATTGTATCACTAGACCAAGTGGACCCATTGGGCCAAAATCCCTCCTGCATTGGTGCAGCACCATCTCCTCCCCCATCTCCTCAACAAGCTCAAAAGTGTTGGATTTGGTCCCCTCAGAATATTGGTCCCCTCAGAATATTGCGGCACGGTAGCGCAGCGGTAGAGTTGCTGCTTTACAGCGAATGCAGCGCCGGAGACTCAGGTTCGATCCTGACTACGGGTGCTGCACTGTAAGGAGTTTGTACGTTCTCCCCGTGACCTGCGTGGGTTTTCTCCGAGATCTTCGGTTTCCTCCCACACTCCAAAGACGTACAGGTATGTAGGTTAATTGGCTGGGTAAATGTAAATATTGTCCCTAGTGGGTGTAGGATAGTGTTAATGTACGGGGATCGCTGGGCGGCACGGACTTGGTGGGCCGAAAAGGCCTGTTTCCGGCTGTATATATATGATATGATATGATTGGTGAACTGGACTATGAATGGCTGAGGCCCAGGTAC
This sequence comes from Rhinoraja longicauda, assembly GCF_053455715.1. Lineage (NCBI taxonomy): Eukaryota > Metazoa > Chordata > Chondrichthyes > Rajiformes > Arhynchobatidae > Rhinoraja > Rhinoraja longicauda. The sequence goes on along the minus strand of NC_135959.1, from coordinate 26,271,252 downwards.
TGATCACTATGGTACCACATATGGCACAACCTGTCAACCAGAGAAGGATCCATTTATTCCTACCCTTTGTATTTTGTCTGTTAACTAACTCTTGATTCATGCCAGTATACTATCTACAATGCTATATGCTCTACCCTGGTTCACCAACTTCCTGAATGGGATCTTATTGAATGGTTTCCTAACAGTTAAATACACAACACCCACTGGTTGTCCCCTCACCTGCTCCATTAGATAGATCCTCAAAAACTCCAATAGACTGGTTAATCATGATTTCTCTTTTATAAATCCATGTGGAATCTGCCCAGTCATGTTATTATATTCTAATATCACATCTTTTATTATAAATGTTAGCACATTCCTTCCACTGACGGCTAACTAAAGGTTTACCCGCTCCCTGTGTCAACTCTCTCCCTCCTTTTTTAATTAGCGGAGTTGCATTTGACAACGACCATTCAGCAGGGACTATTTCAAGATCTTCAGTTTAGAAGATGATAACCAAAGCATTCACTCTCTCTATAGCCACCACTTTTAAAACTCTGGGATAGAGTTTATCAGTTCCTGGGATTTATCAACTTTTAGGCTCATTAATTCATTGCAATATTATTCTATTAATATTAATTTCCTTCGTTGCATTGGAGCCTTGCTTGTCAGTTCAGTTTAGTTTATCGTCACTGTTGTGATATTGCTGGGACTACTTTGTGTATCCAAGAACTACTTTGTATGGCTGTGTATATAAGTGATGGGTGTGATTAGGCGGTCACTCTGGATGCAGGTGGCCACGGAATAAACAGCCTGGAGTTGAGCTCCAGCAATGTAACCTTTTATACACGTGTACTTGTGGTCCTTCCAGAGTCACTAAAGGTACAACAGGTACCAGACCACGAAGTACAACATGGTGGCAGCGGTTTGGTGTTTCGCCTAGGGAGAGAATGAAGCATGCCCGAGCAGAAAAGGTTAAAAAGAAGAAAAAAAAGAAACAAAAAAAAAAGCCCTGAAGGGAAACAAAACAAAAGAAAAGTTTCCAGCTCGGTACGGGACGTTTGGAGTGCATCCCGACAGGGCCAGTGTGAGTTGGTATAGTTACCTGCTCAGTAGTCGGCGCCGAGTTGCCGACGTGACGCTGCAAGCTGCTGGGGGAGGTGCGTGTAGGCCCACGTCGCGCCCCAGCACCTGTGTAGGCCCAAAATTAGAAGCCTGCGACTGCTTCGCGGGGGAGAGACCGGGAGACCCGACACACACGGAGATGTGCGGTGACCGGGGAAGACCGACCCCCATGGAGGTGTGCGGCGACCGGGAGAGCCCCGGAGGAGACCGACACCCACGGAGGTGTGCGGTGACCGGGGAAGACCGACACCCATGGAGGTGTGCGGCGAACGGGGGAGGCTGACACCCAAGGAGGTGTGCGGCGACCGGGAGAGCCCTGGAGGAGACCGACACCCACGGAGGTGTTCGGCGACCGGGAGAGCCCCGGGGGAGGCTGACACCCACGGAGGTGTGCGGCGACCGGGAGACCCGACACCCACGGAGGTGTGCGGTGACCGGAAAGACCGGGAGACCCGACACCCATGGAGGTGTGCGGTGACCGGGGAAGACCGACACCCACGGAGGTGTGCGGCGACCGGTAAGACCGACACCCACGGAGGTGTGCGGCGACCGGGGGAGGCTGACACCCACGGAGGTGTGCAGCGACCAGGAGAGCCCTGGAGGAGACCGACACCCACGGAGGTGTGCGGCAACCGGGAGAGCACCGGAGGAGACCGACACCTACGGAGGTGTGCGGCGACCTGAGGGGGTCGGCGACCGGAGGGACCGACCACCCGCGGAGGTGCAGCGGCCGGTAAGGCCGAGGCACTGAGTACTTACCCAGGCGCGTCGACCATAGAGTTGGGACGGCCCTGGGCCCGAGGCAGCGGCAGCGCGTTCGAATTTGAGCGGCAGCTGCCGGGAGCACCTGTGGGCGGGGCCGGGAGCACCTGTGGGCGGGGCCAGAGGCAGCGCGTTCGAAAAGTTGAACGGCAGCTGCCGGGGAGCACTTTTGGGCGGGGCCAGCGCACCGCGATTACAGCAGTGCCAGCCCAGCAGTGGGAGCCCAGCAGTGCCAGCCCAGCAGTGAGAGCCCAGCAGTGCCAACCCAGCAGTGCCAACCCAGCAGTGGGAGCCCAGCAGTGCCAACCCAGCAGTGGGAGTCCAGCAGTGCCAGCCCAGCAGTGGGAGCCCAGCAGTGCCAACCCAGCAGTGGGAGCCCAGCAGTGGGAGCCCAGCAGTGCCAACCCAGCAGTGGGAGCCCAGCAGTGGGAGGCCAGCAGTGGCAGGCAAATCATGGTGGTGGAGCATCTAGAGCCTACCCTACGTTTGATCTACACAGCCCGTTTTCTTGAGGGGAAGATATGGAACAAAATGAATATTTTGTGTTTAATGACCTGTGTAGTGATCTGTGTAATGAAAGCTTAATGTATTATATTTGATGCTTTTGTATAAATGTATATATCTGTGGAGTGACCACACGGAGTGAGTGACCACACGGAGTGAGTGACCACACGGAGTGAGTGACCACCCGGAGATGAGTGACCAGCCGGAGATGAGTGACCACACGAGATGAGTGACCACCCGGCGATGAGTGAAATTCCGCAGAGGAGTGACCACCATGACGGCGAAAAGAAGCAATTGTGTTTAATTGTGTTTAATTGTGTTTAGTTGTGCTATTGGTTTTGTTTGCAAATAGCAATGGTGTTTTGGTTTTGTTTGTTAAATATATTTTAGCCCTCGAATGGTAAAGAAAACAATTTTATATAAGACAAGGGGGATGTTGTAATATATAAGACAAGGGGGATGTTGTGATATTGCTGGGACTACTTTGTGTATCCAAGAACTACTTTGTATGGCTGTGTATATAAGTGACTAGGCGGTCACTCTGGATGCAGGTGGCCACGGAATAAACAGCCTGGAGTTGAGCTCCAGCAATGTAACCTTTTATACACGTGTACTTGTGGTCCTTCCAGAGTCACTAAAGGTACAACAGGTACCGGACCACGAAGTACAACAGTCACGTGTACCAAGGTCCAGTGAAAAAGCTTTTGTTGCATGCTATCCAGTCAGCAGAAGGACAATACATGATTACAATCGAACAATTTACAGTGTATCTACATGATAAGGGAATAACGTTTAGTGCAAGTTAAAGCCAGCAAAGACTGATGAAGGATAGTCCGAGGGTCACCAGTATTTTGATCAGTATTTTGGGGAGGTTTTGGAGTACCTTTTCTGTGAAGACAGACACAAAACATTTGTCTAATTCCTCTGCCATTTCTTTATTCCCCATCATAAATTCTCCTGTATTTATTTATAGGGGAGCTGAACTTGCTCTTGTTGGCCTTCTTTTTACATACCTGCAGAAGCTGAACATGGTGCTGCTTGAAGGGAAATAGCAAAGCTCCCCGTCGTGATTTGGACGTTATTTTTTAAAAATTCCTTGCTAGTTTTCTTACCTTGCCTCAGGAGTCACACTTCAAAAGGGCTATCATGACAACATAAAACATACAAAGCTTGTTCTTTAGTACCTCATGGAGAAATGTATAAGCTCAGACTTGATTGGCTTCCCATCAACCAGCAGGCTTTTGAACTACCCTGCAAAACTCTAACCACAATCCTACCTCAGCACCAAACTACTACGAAGGACTTTACCAACTAAGTTTGCACCATGTACTGTGGCTTGCATCACCATGGTCTGAATAATTGATAATTGATTGTATATTTACTTGTTGTGCTATTGTGTTTAATGTGATTGTAAAGCTGCAGCAAGTAAAAATGTCACAGTTCCAGTCCCGGTACACATGATAACATAACACTCATGGCTCCTGAATTAGGCATTAATACAAAAGCTATCCGTTCAGGCATTTGACTCATCGTAACCTGTTGGTCTATTGTTATAAAATGTGAAATGTTGGAAATCCAAAACTGAAACAGAAAATACTGGAAACACTCAGCAAGTCAGGCAGTTAACTATTATTCTGTCACTTACCATTGCTCTTTATGGTCTTTATTTCTGCAAGTATGCCATATGTAACCATATATTCACAGAGCAATTTATCATAAATCCTAATGAGTTGGTGTCACTGAAAATTATACTTTGGCATAATTATTATTTTTGCAAGGTCAAAGGCAGTCATGTGCGAGAACACAATCCCTAGTTTATGTAAATTTGTTTACTTAAATTGTGTATTTGACTAGATTTTAACTTTGTATCCGCCTAAATTGATAATTCAACAAGCAAAGTATGTCGTTTCTCTGCATTCACATCTGCTCATAAAGTTAAACAACTCCAGCCGTCAGACTCCTGATTGGGAACAAACCAAAAAATTCCTAAGTGCCGACTTACATTCTGCTTGGTATTTTTCTCTGAGCTGAGCTAAAATATTACAGTCAACAAACAATGGAAATTCTGAATTCATGGTACTATTTTTACCAAGCAGTAAATTGTTGCAGCTAAAGGATTTTTTTTTTACACTGGTGAATGCTTTTATGTTCCAAATTCATGACAGTGTTTTCATACACATTAGACGGTTCAGTGCATTTCTTCCATTATGTTACCTTTCTCTTGTATTTTCTTCTGATTAAGGGTTCTAACTTATAATCAGAAGTATGAACTCTGGGTAGGAATGATAAATAATTAATCTTTAAGGTTGGATTTTTTTTTGAAATATCTTTGGATATGTCAGCTGCTGCAAGATATTGTTCAACTCTGAGTATTGAATTATCTATAACAAAGCAACCCTGACAGTGCAGCATTTTCTCAGTACTGCATTGCACAGCACAGGAATAGATTGGATCTCAAGGTCCAGGTATAAGATTTGAACATACGATTTTCAGAGTCTCAGAGATGGGAGTCATATCAACTTCATCAGAGTCGCAGTAAACTCCTAAATTCCTGGTTGTGTTCCTACTGAAACACTGATTCAAAACATTTATTAGAGTACGATGATAAGAAACACGATGGGATTTCAATTTAAATGTGTTCCTGCAGCACTATTTATAATAGTAAACACATATCCATATGGGCAATAAAATTATAAAATTAATGTACAATTATTTTACTATTAGTATTCCTTGTTTCATTTCCTGGAACTATCAACGATTGCCTTAAAGCACAAGGAAGAGAGAGTTAATGAGTGGGAAGTGTTAGGGATGTGATGCTGTGCTTTATGCAACAAGAAACTCAGTCTAACAGGACTACAATATTTAGTAGTGTAAGAAAATAACTGCAGATGCTGGTACAAATCAAAGGTATTTATTCACAAAAATGCTGGAGTAACTCAGTAGGTCAGGCAGCATCTCAGGAGAGAAGGAAAGGGCGACTTTTAGGGTCGAGACCCTTCTTCAGACTGATGTCAGGGGGGCACGACAAAGGAAGGATATAGGTGGAGACAGGAAGACAGTGGGAGATCTGGGAAGGGGGAGGGGAAGAGAGGGACAGAGGAACTATCTAAAGTTGGATAAGTCAATGTTCATACCACCGGGCTGCAAGCTGCCCAGGCGAAATATGAGGTGCTGTTCCTCCAATTTCCGGTGGGCCTCACTATGGCACTGGAGGAGGCCCATGACAGAAAGGTCAGACTAGGAATGGGGAGGGGGAGTTGAAGTGCTCAGCCACCGGGAGATCAGTTTGGCCAACGCGGACCGAGCGCAGGTGTTAAGCGAAGCGATCGCCGAGCCTGCGTTGGTTTCGCCGATGTAAATAAGTTGACATCTGGAGCAACGGATGCAATAGATGAGGTTGGAGGAGGTGCAGGTGAACCTCTGTCTCACCTGGAAAAACTGTTTGGGTCCTTGGATGGAGTTGAGGGGGAAGGTAAAGGGATAGGTGTTGCATCTCCTGCGTTTGCAGGGGAAAGTGCCTGGGGATGGGGTGTTTTGGGTAGGAAGGGACGAGTGGACCAGGGAGTTATGGACGGAACGGTCTCTGCGGAACGCAGAAAGGGGAGGGGATGGATCGATATGGCCAGTGGTGGCTAACGGAAATGTTGGTGGATGATTTGTTGGATCCGCTGGCTGGTGGGGTGGAAGGTGAGAACGAGGGGGATTCTGTCCTTGATATGAATGGGGGGAGGGGGAGCAAGAGCGGAGCTGCAGGATGTAGAAGAGACCCTAGTGAGAGCCTCATCTATAATGGAAGAAGGGAAGCCCAGTTTCCTGAAGAATGAGGACATCTCTGATGCCCTAGTGTGAAACACTTCATCCTGGGCGCAGATGCGGCGTAGACGGAGGTATTGGGAGTAGGGGATAGACTTTTTGCAGGAGACCAGGTGGGAAGAAGTGTAGTCCAGATAGCTGTGCGAGTCAGTGGGTTTATAGTAGATGTCCGTCACTAGTCTGTCTCCTGTGATGGAGATGGTGAGGTCCATAAATGGGAGGGAGATGTCGGAGATAGTCCAGGTATATTTAAGGGCAGGATGGAAATTGGAAGTGAAGTGTATGAAGTCAGTCAATGTTTAGTAGGATGTTCATAGCTTTTCTTTTCAGCAATCATTCATCAATTTATAACATCTTGGCATAACTGACAACATCAGCATTCAATGCCTTTCCTTAACTCCCCTGGGACTGATGAATTTGGCAAGACGTTATAGTGGGCAGTTCAGCTTCCACCAAATGTTGACTTTCTGAGTCACACATTGGCCTAGTCAGGTCAGCAGATATTTATCTGTTAGGCTCTTTGGAAATCCTTTGGTATTTCTAAGAAAAAAATAGCAGTGTTCTGGCCGCTGTTATATTTTAATTCCAGAATTTATTTCACCTTTTGCTTTGAAATCCCCCAACTGTTGGAGTGAAGGGGAACCTGAAGATCATCAATCCATTCCTCTGGGTTGCCAATGCAATAATCCAAGCAGTATGCGACCAGCGTCTGAAGATCATGCCAGTAAACTAAGCAAAATATTTCCATCAGCAATTGGTTGAGTTTTTGTTTGAAGTCTGCAAACAATATTCCGTGTCCAGAAAGTATATTAATATTATGACTATTCCAAAAATATTTATTGTCGAATACACCTTTAACTCCCTCGTGATTATTCTATCATCAATTATTCTACAATCCATAGATCAACTGGGCCCGAGAAAACAGGTTGATAATTTTTATGAGACAAGTCTGTTAAGAGTAATGGAGCCAAAGTGGCTATTTGGAATGAAGAGGCATGCAATGCCTAGGGTAGATAATAAACGAGGTATTATCTAGGGTAGATAATAAACGAGGTATCCCGATGACAGAGGTATCTAAAACACTCTGGTATGGATTCAGGATAATAAGTCAGCTGTGCAGAAGCGTTGAACCTATTACTTCTAAAGGGCCTCAACTAATATATCAGACAAAGAGAGTCTCAATCTAAAGTTTAGTATAACTTAGTCTTTCTTTGTTTCGATGCCGCAATAACACACTCACAAAAGCTCTTCATTGTGCCTCGGTACACGTGACAATAATGAACTGAACTAAACTAACCTAAACGTTACTTCAACATGCCATCGTACAATTAATTTCCAATAATTCTACGTTTAATTCACCATTGTAACTTATCACTTCATTATACTAAATCACAAGAGTTACGACTTGGCCATAAATACCATGCATGCAAGGTAACCTGATAAGTCTTACTCCAATGGGAGTTACAATCTTCCCTGAATTCCAGACTAGGGATTATCCTACGATGGTTGTTCCTGGATTATCATTACTGATATCCTCCATTGGTTCTTCCCATCGATCAACAGGCTCTTGAACCATCCTGCACCACTATAAAAACAACCCTACCTCAGCACTGAACTACTGGGGTCTTTTCCCCACTAAGGTTGTACTGCTCATTGAGGTTTGCACTATCACAGTCTGGTTTACCTAGAAAAATCGATAATTTATTGTATGATTATTTGTTGTATTGTTGTGTTAATATGCCTGTAAAGCTGCAGCAAGTAAGGGTTTCAGTGTTCAATGGCAATTAAACACTCTTGATTTTTGACTCAATGGTCATAAAAATGAAGGTCACTTATTTCTGAAGTAGGATCTGATGGTATCCATCTCTGGATCTAAGCATTGTAATCTGGAAATCCATCCAGGCACGTTCATTTTCTTTGGAGAGTTGCTGGGGATATTACGTAGATAGCATTGTTCTAACCCTTTGATAATATTCCCATGTCCTGAATGACGTTGCCACAGCAAAATTGTTATTTAAAGGCACTTCTCCTCACCCTTTGCCCCTTTCTCCACGTATCTAGCCATCCCAGAACTTTGATCTCTAAATCACAATTAAGTTTGCAACTGCAGGCCCCATCTCCCCTTACATTTCCCAGATCCTGTCCCAAACTCACGGTGCTTACACAATCTACAACATGAAGTGAGTTGTGTCTGACACCATGGGTCTCAATCATTGCAGAACTTGGCAGTGGGTCCCATAATTTAAATGCCTCTTTAGCACCCATTTAGCGACACCCATCAATAATCTCCCTCTTGAAAACTGGGTAACCATTTTCTCAGCGCAAGGGGAGTAAAATGGCAAATCATTGATGAGAACAGGAGCTGAACCGTTGATTTTTGTTCTGCTTATATTTTCAATCAGTGCAGAATGTCAACGTGAGAATCCCCAATTCTATCAGAACGCTGGGAGGACAGGAGCGCATTGCATATGACACAAAACCAATATCTTTTAAAATCACTCAATTCAGTCATGAAACAGCAGCTTGGAAATGCACAGTTCCTGTAACGAAAGCTAACCATTAAACAGGCCAGTACACTTCATTTCCATTGCAATTGCACAAAGCTTCCACATGAGGGAGCTTAAATAGTCACTGAAGAAGAATTCATTTTTTTACTCAAACACTCCCAAATTCAATTCCATTATGGCGAGTCTGGAAACTTGTTCTTTGTTGAAGAAGTTTATTGCGACAGCAATATTCCATTACAAAGTTTTCTTAACAAGATTACAGACAACCATTAAAACTAACCGTTCTCTTCGAAGACGTCTCCCAACTGACTCTTTTTGGGCGCCAAAAGCGCACATGACCACGCCGTCCAATCAGCGGTGTCGCTCTCTGGACCAATCCCTACGGTCGCACCCACACGTGACCTTGCTGGCCAATCTGAGGGTTCGACAACTAGGACCACTTTCTATGGTCGCTACATGACCCCACCCAGAACCCGAGGTACGGAACCTAGCAGGGAGCCGGATTTTGTGACCAGAACGAGTAAGGAGAGGGGCAGCCTGAACCACAGGAGCAGGGGATTCCGGACCTGGTGGAACTACCGGAGCGGGGGGTCCTGGACTAAGCGGAACTGCAGGAGGCCGACCTCGCCGAGGTGGCTGGCCGACCAGGACCGGGCGGTCCGGATGCAAGTGCGCAGGTTTAAGCCTGGACACCGAGACGAGCTCACTCCTGCCGCCCACGTCTAAGGTGAAGGTGACCGTCCCCTTACGCAAAACCCGGAACGGCCCTTCATAGACCCTCTGCAACGGGAAACGATGGGCATCCTTACGCAGAAATACAAACTCGCAGTCCTGCGGGGCAGGCGGTTCGTGTACCATGGGACACCCATGACGTGAAGTCGGAACCGGGGCCAGGGAACCCACGCGTGCCCGGAGAGATGCTAAGACTGACTGAACTGGAGGCAGCTGGCCGGAGGAGTCCGGAAGCAAATCCCCGGGTACTCGAAGTGGCGAGCCATATACTAGTTCCGCGGATGAAGCACCGAGATCCTGCTTAGGAGCAGTCCGGATGCCCAGAAGGACCCAGGGAAGTTGGTCTATCCAGTCTGGGCCTTCCAGCCTCGCACCAAGGGCCGCCTTGAGTTGTCGGTGGAACCTCTCCACAAGCCCATTAACCTGGGGTTGGTACGCTGTGCGCTAAGAAATCGAGAGAAGGGAGGCCGAATTGACACTTGGAGGGTTGTATGACGAGCCCGTGTGCCTGGAGCCGCTCGAATACGTCCCGCAAGTGGGCCCGGTGTTCCTGCACTGAGGGGCTGGCGACCAGGATATCATCTAAATAAATAAACACAAAAGGCAAATCCCGACCCACACGGTCCATCAGTCGCTGGAAAGCCTGTGCCGCGTTCTTTAAACCGAAAGGCATGCGCAGCCATTCGAACAACCCGAACGGAGTGATCGTGGCAGTTTTTGGTATGTCCTGCGGCCGCACAGGAATCTGGTGGTATTCCCGCACCAAATCGATCTTGGAGAACACCACCGCACCTTCCAGCCCAGACGAGAAGTCCTGCAGGTGCGGTATGGGGTAGCGATCAGCCGTGGTGACAGCGTTGAGACGCCGATAATCGCCACATGGTCTCCACCCCCCAGATGCTTTGGAGACCATATGCAACGGCGAGGCCCACGGGCTGTCGGACTGACGGACAATACCCATTTCCTCCATCTTCCTAAATTCCGCCCGCGCCACCACCAGCTTGTCGGGCGGTAACCTCCGGGTCCGAGCGAAAACGGGGGGGCCCTCGGTGCGGATGTGGTGCCGTGCTTGGCCGAGGGGGCGTCGAAACGCTGGATGAGCAGCTCTGGAAACTCCGCCAGGACCTCAGCATACGAGTCGGGGGCCGCGACGACGGCCTGGACAGTCGGGCTGGGCAGGGTGGCGGTTGTCGGAGCGGCGGGCTCATCGTTGCTGGCGGAGGGTCGGAGGTCGTTACCGCGGACGTCGGGGACTAGTGAAAAGGCCCAGAGGAAATCTGCACCTAGGATCGCCTGGCTGACGTATGCTATAATGAATGGCCATTCATACGTGCGGAGGCCTAAAACCAGGGACATTATCCGCGTACCATACGTGCGGATGGGGCTGCCATTAACCGCGATGAGGGTAGGACATGCCTTACCCGATCTGGTCTCAAGGTCGGTCGGCGGTACGATACTGACAATGGCTCCCGTGTCCACCAAAAATTCTGTGTCCGTGAATCGGTCTCAGACGTAGAGGCGTCGGTTCTGGCCAATCGCAACTGCCTCTATGTACGATTGGCCGAGGCATTTCCCGAGAAGGTACAAGGCGAGCGGCAGTTGTGGGATTCTCCACCCCATCGTAGATGGTAATAGCACCAGCCGCGCTTGTGCGGATCCTTTTGGCGGGCTTTTGGAGAAATGGCGGAAGACGCGGCGTCATCTTGATGTCGCTGTGGCGCGGCCGCTGATGTCGAGACCTTGTTGATCGAACCTCTTTCTTTCGATTTGGACGCCATGAGCGCATCAGCTTTTTCTGCATATGCCACGGGGTCCTTAAAAGAACAATCCGTGAGCATAAGTTTGACATCTTCGGGAAGCTTCTCTCGGAATGCCTGCTCGAACATGAGGCAATCCGTATGTTCACCTGCTAGCGTTAACATTTCAGCCATGAGAACGGATGGCAGCCGATCTCCAAGATCCGGTAGGTGCATAAGACGCTTAGCTCGGTCCTGCCTGCTGAACCCGAAGGTCCGTAACAACAGTGCCTTCATGGCCTCGTACTTGTTTTCTGCCGGAGGATTGACGATGAACCGCATCACCCGCGCAGTCGTCTCCGGCGGTAGAGCGCTGACGAGGTAGTAATACCTTGTTGCGTCTGCTGAGATGTTTCTTAAGTGAAACTAGGCTTCGGTATGGACAAACCAAGATTGTGGTTGATGTATCCAAAACGACGGAAGGTGAACGCTGACCGCGCTTAGCTCCGGTGTGCTTGGCGTAGGAACCAACAACGAGGCGTTTGATTCACTCATGGTAAGTGATCGGCTGGATCACGTCGGGGTCACCAATATGGCGAGTCTGGAAACTTGTTCTTTGTTGAAGAAGTTTATTGCGACAGCAATATTCGATTACAAAGTTTTCTTAACAAGATTACAGACAACCATTAAAACTAACTGTTCTCTTCGAAGACGTCTCCCAACTGACTCTTTTTGGGCGCCAAAAGCGCACATGACCACGCTGTCCAATCAGCGGTGTCGCTCTCTGGACCAATCCCTACGGTCGCACCCACACGTGACCTTGCTGGCCAATCTGAGGGTTCGACAACTAGGACCACTTTCTATGGTCGCTATACCATTCTATTTTAATATATTTCTATTTTTTATGCATTATTCTGCTCACTATGTTCAATTAACCATAATAAGGGAGATCATTTTTCAACCACATATTAATTTTGTTTGGGTAAGTACAACTTCTCGACCCGAAACGTCACCCATTCCTTCTCTCCTGAGATGCTGCCAGACCTGCTGAGTTACTCCAGCTTTTTGTGAATAAATACCTTCAATTTGTACCAGCATCTGCAGTTATTTTCTTATACTTCTCCATGGAATGTCACCTTGTCGTGGTGGAGAAGCTTGTGTGGTCCTGAGATCCTGAGAGTGATGCCGTCTGGAGCTATGCTCCTGGTAGGGTCACCCATGGTGGTAATGTCGAGGGGGAGGTCCCTGACAAAGAGCAATCCAACCAAGACCTCGACGGTAAAACAGGTGGAGGATGATGGCTGACTTTAATGGAGCGTCACAACGGCTGGGAAGGCGGATGAAGGCTGCAGTGGGCAGGTGCTACAGACGGGAAGGTAGACGCTCCCGCCCCCACGAGTCTCGGGCAGATGAGGCTCGTCAGCCTGGGAAGGCAGTCCATCTAGGAGAGGGAAAACTCTGATCTAAAACCTCCACTGCCTTGTGGCCATATCCAATCATGGAATAGGCTCCAGGAGTAAACCTCAAGAAAAATCTGGAGTCGGAGTCCCTAAGACAGTTCGTCGTTGTCTACAACCTCGTTCTGGCAGCTCCTGCGACGGCGCTGGTGCCAAACTGTAACGGTCCTGCTGTTCCTTTGGATCGATCAGCGACATGGAGAGGGGGGACGTGCTGCCTGGACAACAGCCTGTCCTTCACATGACATCGCCCAGGCTTGCATCCCACCACACATCACCGCTGCTCTAGTCGAGGTTTGAAGCAAGCAGCCAACAACAAGGATGCATCACCCATGGTCAGCCATGACCGAGGGGGGCTTTAGACGTAAAGCACAACTTTTGTGGCATTCTCTGCTGCGGAAGGCGGTGGAGGCCAATTCACTGGATGTTTTCAAGAGAGAGTTAGATTTAGCTCTTCGAGCTGAAGGAATCAAGGGATATAGGGAAAAAGCACAGACCAGGTACTGATTTTAGATGATCAGCCATGATCATATTGAATGGCGGTGCTGACTCGAAGGGCCAAATAGCCTACTGCTCCTATCTTTCCATATTTCTATGTTTCTATTTTGTTTTTGTTTGGAAGGTGCATTTGAAGATCTGTAGTGAGATCTCAGATCATTTTATCTCCCAGGCCTTAATTCCGTCATCTGGGACAGTGAATCTTCCTTCGAATATTGGTAGGGGTCCCACACTTGTTAACTCCTTCAGTTTTGTTCACACAACAAAACTTGGCTTGTAGGAACTATTTTACTGCCTAATGTGACCCAGGGGTTGGTCCGAAGTTCTCCAAGGACAAATAAAACATAGAGGCTCCAGATCAAGTAAGTTCCCAGTTATGACAGGCTGAGAGAAATCAGGCCAGAGCCCTAGAATGCTAGCTGTTCAGAGGATTACTTATGGTCATTGAAACACACAGTACAGAAACTTTGGCCTTTTGGCCTTCCACATTGACCGTACTGGACTGATGTACACCAATCCCATTTTTAAATCTCCTCACTTCCCCTCAAAGCTTTTCCTTAACACTCGCATAACAAAGTAGTGGCAAGTTAGAGAGGCCAATTTAATCTACCATCCAGATGTTTTTGGGATACCAGAAACTCACATGGTCACAGGGAGAATGTACAAACTCCACAGGGACAACATCGGAGTTCAGAATCGAACCCAAACCACTTGATCTATGGGGCAGCAGCTCTACTAGCTGTACCATTGTTCTGCCAGCCACCCTCCTCCACCACCCCCCCCCCCACCCCGCCCCCCTCACCCACCTCCTCACCTCATGCCACTGTGCCCGAGGAGAAAATGCCTCTTCCATGCAGGACAAAGTATTTGGCCGATGGTGCCAGTGCGGAGAATGGCTTGAATGGCAAGAGACTCTTTGTCTGATCTGTGGTAGTCACCCCTACTCTGGCCTGGAAACTGACCAGGAGTTCTTATGGCCAGTCAAATCTTATTTGTAGTATGATCCTTGGAAAATTCAAAGCTGGTAAAGGTAGAACCTAGAATTTAGTTCAGTTTAGTTTAGAGATAGAGCATGGAATTAGGTCCTTTGGCTGACCGATTCCATGCTGATCAATGATCACCCATACACCAGATTTGTTTAGTTCTTGGTTCTTGGTCCTCCAAAATATTCCAAATGGAATTTAAACTGGAGGAGTTTAGAGATACAGCATGGAAACAGGCCCTTTGGCCCACCGATCCCGAACCGACCAGTCATCACCCATATAGTAGTTCTATCCCACACACGAGGGGCAATCTTACAGAAGCCAATTAACATACAAACCTGTATGTCTTTAGAGTGTGGGAGGAACCAGAGTAACTGGAGAAACCCCCCGTGGTCACAGGAAGAACATAAAACTCCATACAGACAGCACCCATGGTCAGGATCAAACCTGGGACTCTGGCACTGCAAGGCTGCAGCTCTACCACTGTGCAGCTGCTGGTCATAGGGAGAACATACAAACTCCACACAGACAGCACCTGTAGTCAGGAAAATAACTGCAAATGCTGGTACAAATCGAAGGTATCACAAAATGCTGGAGTAACTCTGCAGGTCAGGCAACATCTCAGGAGAGAAGGAATGGGTGACGTTTCAGGTCGAGACAACTGAAAGAAAGATTTGGGGGCTTGTGTGCAAACAAGGGGGCCATGGGAATGGGGGAGCTACTGGTCTGACCACTGTGCTCTAACAATGGACTCATTTTGGAGTCCAGTTGTGGAGCACAGCCCTCCAGCTGATTTCTAGCAGGAAGAATAAGAAAATAACTGCAGATGCTGGTACAAATCAAAGGTATTTATTCACAAAAAGCTGGAGTAACTCAGCAGGTCAGGCAGCATCTCAGGAGAGAAGGAATGGGCGACGTTTCGGGTCGAGACCCTTCTTCAGACTGGAGAAGTCTGACAGGTCGAGACCCTTCTTCAGATTTTGTGGCACCTGTAGTCAGGATTGAACTACCCGTTTCACCACTGTGGTGCCCAAATATGCCATTAGAATACTCTGATAACTTGTTGTCAGGGGGGCGGGACAAAGGAAGGATATAGGTGGAGACAGGAAGACAGTGGGAGATCTGGGAATGGGGAGGGGAAGAGAGGGACAGAGGAACTATCTAAAGTTGGAGAAGTCAATGTTCATACCACTGGGCTGCAAGCTGCCCAGGTGAAATATGAGGTGCTGTTCCTCCAATTTCCGGTGGGCCTCACTATGGCACTGGAGGAGGCCCATGACAGAAAGGTCAGACTAAGAATGGGAGGGGGATTGAAGTGCTCAGCCACCGGGAGATCAGATTGGTTAACGCAGACCGAGCGCAGGTGTTGAGCGAAACGAACGCCGAGCCTGCGTTTGGTTTCGCTGATGTAAATAAGTTGACATCTGGAGCAGCGGATGCAATAGACAAGGTTGGAGGAGGTGCAGGTGAACCTCTGTCTCACCTGGAAAGACTAGCAGGAAGAAAATACCCATTCAATTGATTGGCAAATGATGACCATTAGGACGATAGGCAAATAACAAGATGATTTATTCTTTTTTCATTCACTTTAGTTAGTGCAAGTAGTTAATTGCTTCATTAAAAAAAATATTTTCTCAATTTCAATTTTTTGTTTGATAGAAGCTGATTGTTTGTAATTGTCAGAGACATTTAAAATATTCAAAAACAAAATACACGTTACTTTGGTTCAAAGCCTTTGTTAAATGCTTCACTACAACTGTTTTAATGGCAAAATGTGCTCAGCTATTTAAGATTTTCTGCCAGGTGGGTAGGATCTGTTTTTAGCAGTGTGTGTGAAATGGTATCTTCTTCTATGTTGTAATAAGGTTTGTTATTTTTTAGAATCAATACACATGACACTCCTCGATATTAAATAGCATTTTCCATTCATCTCTTCAGTTGTTAATCTCCTGCTGACTTTCACTGTAATCCTCATTGGTTCCCCTTAACTCAGCACGATCTGAAACCTTAAACATTTTATTATCAGTAAGGTAATCTACAGAGCAAATTCTCAGGACAGACTGCAGCTACCACATTAGAAACACTACCACTGAACTCCATTCTTTGTAACCGACAACCTATCTTTGTAAGGCGGCAAGGTGGAGCAGCAGTAGAATTGATGCCTTGCAGTGCTGGAGACCCACGTTCAATCTTGACTATGGGTGCTGTCTGTATGGAGTTTGTATGTTCTCCCTGTGACCTGTGTGGGTTTTCTCCGGGAGCTCCGGTTTCATCTCACACTCCAAAGACATACAGGTTTGTAGGTTAATTGGCTTGGTAAAATTGTAAATTGTCCCCAGCGTGTGTCGGATAGTGTCAGTGTGCGGGGATTGCTGGTTGGTGTGGACTCGGTGGGCCAAAGTGCCTGATTCCGCGTTGTATCTCTAACCTAATCTAAAATAAACGAAAAAAACAATGATGCATAAAATCAGGGGTTGCATATTACCAATAATAAATAATTAACCAATTTATTTAATGTGTCAAAAACATGTTAAAGTTCATAGCAATAAACCCAATAAACATTAGGTGTTAAGTAGGTTTCCTTTTTATTAGGAAAGAACATTTTGTCCAACAGAAGATGTCAAGGGTTGAATTTTGCCCAATATTGGAGACTTCTCTCCATCTCCCGGTGCTCAGTGATGAGTGAAACAATTTCTGTTACAAGGCTTCTACTTCTGCTCTCATTTCTTGAAGTGCTTTTGGATGCATTCCATCTGGTCCTGATACTTTAAGGATATCCAAGTACTTTTTAATGACCGTTTCATTACCAAATTTTCTAGTTTCACCTTCCAAATGCCTGTCAGTTCCTTATGAAGGTGGAGAAGAATAGACTGCGCATTCTTGTGGAACCAGCCAGCAATCAGGTGCAGTCATTTGTGAAGGAGAAGGACAGTCTCTCAGTTGATTTATCTCAATAGTCTTGGTTGCCAAATAGCGAGCAAAATGTCAAGGAGGCATTTGTTCCACCAATCTCTTACAGTCTGCTGGAGAAAGTATAACTTTGATGATTTTTGGCTTCAAATTGTCCTCTAAAAGACATCCAAAAGTGGAAAAACATTTATAATGGGAGTAATGCGACAAAAACTGTTTTACAAAATGCGGATTCTCTTAAATTACATTTACTCTCACTTACAGGAATGAAACAATAAGCGCAACTCCTTTATTGAAAGTGAACTTGAAGTATTTTTAAAGCACTTTGACCTCCAAATACCTTTTGAGCATTTTACAGGATTTTAAAACTGCATGATCTGATTAAACCAAAAACTGAAGGTACAAATCAAAAATAAGCGCTGGCTAAACATGATCCTAAAAGAATTCCAATCCTCTTGGGTTTATTCAGATTCGGTCATCAATAAGGAATCCATGGTCCATTGCTGACCGCTGGTGCTGGTAGTATGAATACATTGAATGTTTTATTTTGGGAACCCATTTATCCAAGAATAAGTGATGCTGTCAGAATGTGGAACCCAAATTTTGAAATGTGTCCAAAGTTACAAAAGGATTTATTCGGTTTAAAGAAATTAAATTAAACTTTGATATAAATGCAATTTGAAGGAAGCAGACTCACCATTTGGACTGTAGTCCTTGTTCTTTCCAATCAACATTTTAATTTATCCAACAGCAACTGAGCAGATTAAATTTAAATCCCGTTAACAGCTAATGAGGAAGGTTATCAAGGCCCCAATATTCTGGCACTGGGTTTGTGGAGGAGTCAATGCAAACCTTTATTTTTGTCACCAATCTGTTATTTTTTGCATGATGGTGAGATTTGGGGTAAAGCAATGTTGTGCAGTGGCATTGTTTCGATAATCGTCACTGATTAGTTCTTGGATTGCAGAAGACATTAGATTGTAATGGGAACTGGAGGTAGAAATACTCTTTCCTACTATGCACATCCACATCCGCGCAAAATTTCACCAAATAGATTCCAATACTGGGGGGTGAATTGTCCTCTGAAGAGAGGTGAGGCAGACTGGCGTTAGACTCTCTGAAGTTTTGAAAATATAATGGGTTCGGCAGAGATGATGTTTCCTCTGACTGTGTAGGAAAATAACTGCAGATGCTGGTACAAATCGAAGGTATTTATTCACAAAATGCTGGAGTCAGAGCTTTATATTAGGGGTTGGTCATTCAGTTCTGGAATTCTAATCCCAAAATGGATATGGAAGCTTCATTTGCTGAGTACATTCAAGCAGAGATCAATAATTATTTGGATGTTAAAACAAATAAGACTTGGGGTTAGCATAGAAAAATGGCGCCGAGATGAAAACAGCTGTGAGCTTGTTCAATATAAAGCAAGCATGAGGAGCTGACTGCCTTAGTCTGCTTCCTTTTCTTACATTTTAATGATACTTCCAGGCTTGGTCAGTGACTCCTAATGACAAATCATGGTCACCGCTGTCGTGTATGCAAAATGAGAAGGTGCAGACAAAACATGCAAATAGTGCTGAGTGGTGAGGTAACAGATTGAAATGGAATACAATTCTGCATTCAAAGCTTCATTGATGCTCCGCTAAACTTGGTCTATCTCATTTAGCAGAATGATAATGCCACTGGAAGGGCTGAGACAGAACCTTTCTCCAAGGATAGCGGAGTAATCACTTTTACCAGTATTGTCATGGACAAGAGCATCTGCAAAATGTAGTCTGGTGGGGATGAGGTCGGTTTGGTTTGTTATCCATGTTGGTGTAACCATCACTTGGTGCAAACCAAATCTGACTACTATGGTCTTCAGGACTTGGTTATCCCAGTCAGTGATGTTGCTGCTGAGCCACTGTGGTGATGGGCATTGTTCTTCTGAATGTTATTGAACCTGGAGCCATACAGATTCTTTGGCTAAAAGAGAATAGTCGGAGATAATTCCCTATCTTGTCATTAGCCTGAAGCAATGCAGCCTCATGGGCTTTGGAGACAGTTTAAAAAACTTTCAGAGCCACTCCGTCCTGTTTACTCACCACTCGATTACTACAATTGCTGGGTCAGTCCTTCTGGTGGGATGGTGTTGATAGAGTTTGGGACATTGGTTGGAAGGTATGAATCTGTCAATGTCAGTCAGTCATCACTCCCTATTTAAGTACCAGTCTCAGGATAGTCACACAAAGGGCATTAGAAGCTCAACTGAACAGAGATTGACACATTATGTCTGAAATGAGTGCTGTGAATGATCATCATCAACTCATCCATTTGTTTTTCTTATTATTGTGTTGCAAAGCACGGTTTTATTAAATCTGAATGTCTTTTGGAAAGATAGTAGACCAGTTAGGTTTTACTGATATCTGGTAATTTTTATAGATTTAAGTTTCACAATTATTGAAATCAGTTTTTAATTTTATAATTTTATATCAATTATATTTGTACAACTACTATGCCAAACTTCAGGAATTGCAAACAAAATGAATAATAAACTTTTCAGCATAGCAATATGAAAAGATCCACGTGCAGCAAACATTTGCTGCTGTCTGCAAACTAATCCAAGCTCGTTCATATTCATGATATCAAACTTCTAGGACAGGAAATTAGTCTCAAAACTAAGAGCTACAATCAACTTTTTGAAAAATAAACCCATAGAGTGATTACACCCACTGCAGAGAATGACAAGCATTATCAACAAAAATTAATCTGGCACATCTCTTAGTGAACTCAATTAATAATGCGCAACAACAGGGCTCCTTTCTTAGATGAAAATTAATTAGTGGAGGTAAGGTCACTTGGAGACACTGACATCACTCATCAGAAGACTCTGGCAGGTCTAATTATTTGTCTTCCAGGCTTGAGTGATCAAAAATTATTGCAATACCTGGGCAACATTTTGAAAAAGCTTTGTGCAAATCTTTTTTTTAATCAGAGTTGGTATTTGATTAATATCAAAGAGGCATTTGGAGCAACCTCTTATCATGAGTGACTGATACATTTTGAGTAATCTTACAGTGAAAGATAGGTCACTGACACACCACTCAGCTCTCTCTATCTCTGTTTTTTTATCTTCTTCCCCATTTCTTTCTTTCATCTTTATCATGTGGTTTCTCATCAGCATTTTGTTCATGTTTCTGGAATGTCAGGACAGTTTTGCTGTTTGCTACAACATTACCTTGAAATAAATCAACCACATGATAGCAGATAATAATGTCAGCAAGATGAACCAATCCTTAGACTTTCACTTTTAACTAGACATTTGTAAGTTCTTGCTTGAGTTGAACTGAAATGTGCAATTCATGCAGAATTTTCAAGCTGAGACAATTTTTTAGATTATATAATGATGTAAAACATTTTTGATTTGGGAATAGAAATGAAATATTTCACTAGTACAGTTTAGTTTATTATTGTCACATGTGCCAAGGTACATGACAAGCATTTTGTTGCATGCCATCCAGTCAAAGAAAAGACTGTACGTGATTACAATCAAGCCATCCACAATGTGCAGATAAAGAATAAAGGGTACAGCATTTAGTGTAAGATAAAGTCAGATTAAAAATAGTTTGAAGGTCTCCAATGAAGTAGATGAGAGGTCAGAATCTGGAGGCATGTGCTTTCAAACTTTTGTACCATTTGCCTGATGGGAGATGGGGGAAGAAGGAGTGGCCAGGGTGAGACTAGACCTTGATTATGTTGGTGGCCTTGCCGAGGCAGTGTGAAGTGCAGATGAAGTCAATGGAAGTGAGGTTGGGCTGCGTGATGGTCTTGGGCTATGTCCTCAACTCTATGTAATTTATTGCGGTCTTGGATGGAACTGTGTGTGGTGGTGGAGATTGACTTGGTGGAGATGAGGAGCTGGATATCATCGGCGAAGCAGTGGAACTGTTCGCACACTAGGCTGCGATGCATCCTGCTAAAATGGTTTCTATGGCACATCTGTAGAAGTTGATGTGGGTTGTTGGGGACATGCCAAACTTCCTATGCTTTCTAAGGAAGTAGAGGTGTTGGTGTGCTTTCTTGGCCATAGCTTTATATTACTAGGCCACTATACGTCACTTTGTATTATATTATGCAATAGGTCTGTTAATATTCCTGGAGACAATGAAAGACTTGCATTTATCTGCTATCTGCTATCAGATTATTTGGAATATCAATCATTCAACAGCTAGTTCATCTGTCCCCATTTCTCATTCTCCTTTTAACCCCAGTCCTCTCTCTGCTCCCCTCAATCTTGCTTATTTCAATGCTCTATTTAAACACACAAGGGCTCTGTTTTCTTGTCCATTTAAACTTACAAGGGTCCCTTTTCCATGCTTTTTATAAATGAACTAGGGGCCCACATCCTTGCCATTTCTATACCTACTGGGACCTAACAGGAGCATGGGAACATGCTCCTTTTAACCACATGGGGATTTTTTTTAGTGCTGCCTTTAAACCTGCCTGGTTCACTGGAAAAAAACAATCATACTCTACTGTGTAAAACAATTGAATTAAATGGGTGTTGGGGTATGAATAGGAGTAAAATTCAATAGTTCAGAAAACTTGCCATTGTTCCACTGCCAAATTCTGGAGGGTGCCAGATTACCCTTTCTGTCCAAAGTTTTGGAACGTGCTGTAGCTTCCCAACTCAAATACCACCTCTCTACCAATAACCTGTATGAAACTTTCCAATCCGGATTCCGCTCCAACCACTGTACTGAAACTGCGCTCCTCAAAATCACAAACGACCTTTTCCTCTCCTCCGACGCTGGCAACCTCAACATCCTCATCCTACTTGACCTCAGCGCCGCCTTTGACACCATAAATCACTCCATTCTCCTCACCCGACTTGAAACCTCCTTTAACATCACCGGCACAGCCCTATCCTGGTTCAAATCTTACTTCTCTGACAGGCACCAGTTCATCTCCATTAACAACTGTAAATCCCCCACCGCTCCCCTCCCCCAAGGTGTCCCCCAAGGCTCAGTCCTTGGCCCCCTCCTCTTCATCCTCTACCTGTTCCCCCTTGGTCAATTAATCCGCCGTCATGGTCTCAACTTCCACTGCTTCGCCGATGATATCCAGCTCCTCATCTCCACCAAGTCAATCTCCACCACCACACACTCTACACTGACAAACTGCATCACTGAAATAAAATCTTGGCTTCAATCAAATTTCCTCAAACTCAACTGCAACAAATCTGAAATCATCATCATTGGTCCAAAAACGCTCACCAAATCCACCCAAAACTTCACCCTCAATATTGATGGTCTCCCAGTATCCACCTCCCCTCACATCCGGAATCTTGGAATCATCTTTGATCAAACCCTCTCCTTCGACAAACACATCAAACACATCACAAAGACAGCCTTCTTCCACCTCAAAAACATTACCCGTCTCCGTCCATCCCTCTCCTCCACAGCTGCAGAAACCCTCATCCACGCCTTCATCACCTCCCGTCTGGACTACTGCAACAGCCTCCTCTATGGCGCACCTTCAAAAATCATCAGTAAACTTCAATACATTCAAAACTCCGCTGCCCGTCTACTCACCCACACCCCGATCCGTGACCATATCACCCCCGTCCTTTACAAACTCCACTGGCTCCCCATCCCCCAGAGAATCCAGTACAAAATCCTCCTCATGACCTACAAAGCCCTCCATAACCTGGCCCCATCCTACCTGACTGACCTCCTCCACAGGCACACTCCCACCTGCACCCTCCGCTTTGCTGCTGCCAATCTCCTATCCCCCCCCTCCGGACCAAACTCAGATCCTGGGGGGACAGGGCTTTCTCCATCGCTGCTCCCACCCTATGGAACTCACTACCCCAAACCGTCAGAGACTCCTCCTCACTCACCACATTCAAAACATCACTGAAGTCTCACCTGTTCAGTACTGCCTTCAACCACTGAAGGTCACATCACCTTCTGTCTCCTTTCTCTGTTCGTTTACTTATTTATCTATTTATTCACTTCCCTATGTTCTTTAAATCCCTGTAAAGCGTCTTTGAGTGTATGAAAGGCGCTATATAAATGTAATGCATTATTATTATTATTATTATTATTATTATTGGGGTTTATTGTAATGGATTTAATGACTCTGGGACGTTGCACAGCTGATGAAGCCCCGTAACTGTTGTAAAATGGTAAACACAGCATCTAATCTGTGCAGTGCAAGGTACCGCAAACAACAATGTGATATTGGTCAGATAATCATCTACACTTGATGTTGATTGATGGATATATAATTGTCAGGACAATAGGGTCTTCATCAACATGACATCTTGGAATCCTTAATGTCTTCTGAGCCCAGGGCCTCTGAGTTAACATCTATTTCTGCTCTAACAGTGCAGCACTCCCTTAGCACTGTACTGGCTTAACCAACTGTGCATATAGACTACTGGATTGAAAGTTTGCAAGTATTTATATGTGCTATGATTGATTTAGCAAGTTAGTGGTAATGTTCAGTGATTCTTTCAATGACTATCCAAAAAGCATTTGGAAGCTTCCCATGAACAGAGACCTCGGTTCGGCACCTGCAGGATAATGGTCTCAGCTGCACTGTCTCCAAGCCTAACGGCATCAATTCAAATTACTTGAAAATTAACAGGGCAACACTTTCAACCCGAGAGCAGATTTGATCCAAATAGTCTTTAAATGCCATTTCTGTTCCTATTAACCTAGAGATCTGTGTGGCGGAAATTTAAATGCAGCTGCTCAGAAATACAGGGTGTTAATGGCTGAATTGTGACAGCACAATTCATGATGATTTATGATTCTGTGTATAACTTGATTACTCCTCTGCTGACTCTGAATACTATTTCAATTAGTACATTGAAGGTCACTTCTGAAATATTCCTCTATAATCTATTCCTATTAATACTAATACATGGACTATCCAAATGTATTCACCCTTGTTGATTCAAATCATCTGCAGCTCTAACAATAGACATGTTTACAGATTTACCAGTTTAGACATCTTCACAGATGTTTGTGTTGAAGCACTTAAGTTTCATTATTGGCAGCAGAAAGACACTGAAAGCATTCTTAAAGGTACCACAAAAAATAGGTTAAATTTGACTTGCATTCTGTATTATAAACGGAAAGATATTATGTTGTTTCACGTGTCATTTACAACACCAAATAAGTCTTCAAAATGTTCATCAGTAAGTCTCCCGGTGCCTGTTCATAGGTATCTCCTAAGACCCTATTCCCTGTCTATAAGGTGCAGGCCCTGTGTGTCTTCCTGCCAACAAGGGGCAATCAATTCAGTATGTCTGGCTGCACAATCATTCTGTCCCAATATTTGTACACATTCAAAAAAAAACTATTCTGTGGTGGAATACCTTTATTTCAGGTTGAGAGATTAGAGATTTTATTAAAACAGCTGAGAATGGGGCCCTTTTCTTTCTTCCTATTCCTCTTCATTTATATACATTTATCTATTGTACGTTTATGTGTGATTCATGTATAATTTCTATTTGTAAGTGTTGAACTAATGTGCAAGACTTTCATTGTAACTGTACCTGATTGTACTTGTAATAAACTTACAACTTACTACTGTTCTAGGGATCAATCTGCCAACAGTGTTGAAACGTGATTCCCAGTAACTGATCAAGTCATGTTCCTTAAACCATAGATCATGAATGAGAGGCATTTCTTTTCATATATATCTCCACTGTCAGAAACAACAAAGACTGCAGCTTCTGTTTTGATCTAACACCTAATTCTTCCCACATCCTTCCCTCTTACGCTCCCTTTCCATTTCCTACCTAGCTTTTGTGACAACATTTTGACAGATCACAACTATGATTTCTAGTTCAGATGATTAAACACAACTTCAGCTATTACAATAGTAAGACTATACTCCGTAAATGATCCTGGGTGCTAAGGCAGTTCACAGGAATTACACATTCACAATAGGATTCATTTTATCTGCGGGAACAAAATAAAATCTAAAAATGTCCCAGCACCTGTGCAGTGTTGTTGGATCATGCAAACCCCAAGCTATGCTTAAACAGACAGCTTCTGCCTGCTAATATTTCAAGGCACAAGAGACTGCAGATGCTGGAAACTGTAGCAAAAAGAAAGGAGAGCAGCTGGTGGAACACGACTGGTCAGGCAGCATTTTTGAAGGGGAATGGACGTTTTGGGTCGAGACCCATCAATTAGACTGAAAGTGGTCTCAAGGAGCAGTATAAGGAGTTGGGGAGAAGGGGTGAGTAGGAGTACGCAACCATTACTCGGATACAGGTGATAAGAGGTTAATTGGCAGATAACAAGTCAGGTGCGGGAGGGAAGTGTGGAGATAGCAATAGAGCCTAGGAGCAGGAGATTCGCAGAGGACAAATGGCTGCAGAAGAAGCTGAAGAATGAAACTGAATGAGGAGGGGTGTTGGCAGATGGGAACAACAGAGGGAGGGGAGGCGAGGCGAGGGGAGGGGAGAAGAGGGGAGAGGATCCAGTGGAAGGAATGTGTGGGGGAGGAAGGAAAAGAAAGGGGACCATTAGTCTGAAGAAGGGTCTCGACATGAAACGTCACGCATTCCTTCTCTCCAGAGATACTGCCTGTCCCGCTGAGTTACTCCAGCGTTTTGTATCTACCTTTGATTTAAATCAGTATCTTTTCTACCCAGGGAAATGAAAGAGGTTGATAGGGGGCTGAGTTGTTAGGTGGGAAGACAGTTCCGTGTGACAGGATCAGGGTAGATAGCAGAAGAGAGAAAGGGACAGATGGGATGCGGTTTACCTGAAATTGGAAAATTCAATGTTTATGCTGTTGGAATTTAAACTACCCAGATCGAAATATGAGATGGTGCTCCTCTAGTTTGTCTTTTTATTACCCTGGCACTGAAGGTTGAGAATGGACAGGTCAATGTGGGAACCTGGAGGGGAATTGAAATAGTTGGTAACCAGGAAATTCAGATGGCCGGTTGCCTAGTCTGCGTTCATAAGTTCATAATTATATTAAAAATAGGAGCAGAATTAGGCCATTCGGCTCATCAGGTCCACTCCACCATTTAATCATGACTGACCTTTCTCTCCCTCCTAACCCCATTCTTTCGCCTTCTCTCCATAACCCCTGATACCCATACTGATCAAGAATCTCTCTATCTCTGCATTTGGTCTCACTAATATAGATGAAGGCACATCGAATGCAATAGACGAGGTTGGAGAAAGTGCAGGTGAAGCTCTGTCTCACCTGGAAGAGTTGGTTAGGTACTTGGATGGATGTGGGGGAGTAGTTGTTGAAACAGTTGTCTGAAGAAGCATCTCCATTCCTTCTCTCCAGAGATGCTGCCTGTCCCACTGAGTTACTCCAGCTTTTTGTGTCTATCTTCAGATTAAACCAGCATCTGCAGTTCCTTCTTACACATTACAAGCAAAGATTGAATCATTTCAAACCCAAGTACCTGTATGAGTATGACATCTTCATCTCATTATAACCCGCTGTGGTTGTAAATAGCACATTCTTATTTACACAAGTTAATTCTAAGAATTAGTTAGTTTCCACATTACTTCAATAACTTATTTACCTTCACTTATATTGAGCATGCCTGTAATTTAAGTTCCTTTAACTTTCACAATAAAATGCACTGAATCCAGGAACCATTCAGTTTCTGTTTTGGTACCATAAATCATCGATGGCCATTGTAGCGAAAGTGACCAGAATTAGATGCATATTTTAAATGGCATTTACATTTTTAAGTCATGACTTATTGAATGTTGCTATAACATGTACTGAGAATTGTTTTGTTTAAAGATAGGTGTGAATACCACTGAGTATGACACTTTTGAATGCATAGACTATTGAAATGATAGACACTGAGAGAGAATGAAGGGTTTTTGCAATATTTTATGTTTATTATTTTTAAATTTGAATAAAGTTTTTGTTTGAAAATAGTAACTTGAGCAGAGGTTCTGAATTGGGAATTGAGTCCCTTGAACACTTCCTTTCACTTCAAGTCCATGCCTTGGTCTGTAAAGTTTAATGATGTCATCAAGCACCATGCAAATATTTTTCTTCAATCGCTGTTAGAACAGTTTCAGAACTGTACACTTGCTTGCTGTTTGGTTTGATGGTAAGGGGGATCTTGCCAGAACAAGTGGCAAGAGCAAATAATCTCAGAGATGCAAGAACAACAAAGAAGAGTGAAGATCCAAGTTATAATGAACACAATGTTCCCAACACTGGACATCTTTCTTGTCCACTGAATCATGTGGCAATGGATCTTCACCTTCACAACCAAACCCACCCAGTTAATAAAATATACAGGGTAGAAACAAAATCCTGGAGTAACTCAGAGGGATAGGTAACATCTCTAGAGAGAAGGAATGGGTAACGTTTCGGGTCAAGACCCTTCTTCAGATTGATGTCGGGGGAGTGGGTGGTACAGAGGTAAAATGTAGTCAGACTGGTAGGAGAACGGGGAAGGGGAAGGGGATGGAGAGAGAGATAAATCAAAGGCTTTACTAACTTCAAGTAGCCCTTGCTTTCCCTCCCTTTCCCTCTCTCTCCATCTCCTCCCCCTTCCCAGTTCTCCTACCACTTACTGTCTCCAACTGCATTTTATTTCTGTCCGCCCACTCCCCCGACATCAGTCTGAAGAAGGGTCTCGACCCGAAACGTCTCCCATTCCTTCTCTCCAGAGATGCTGCCTGTCCCGCTGAGTTACTCCAGCATTTTGTATCTACCTTCGATTTAAACCAGCATCTGCAGTTCTTTCCTACACAATAAAATATACACGTTCACCCTGAAACTAAACCTACCCGTAGAGAGAAGCTTTTCATCTCAAGTGCTAGTTGGAAAACATTCTTGGCCTCAAAGTCAATCTCTCCTCATCAGAGAATTAACACTGAGATCAGGCCTTATTTGGGTAGGGAATAGGCTTTACTTTTGAACTTCATGTCAAGGAGCTTGTTCAATGTCAATGAAGCATATGGATAGATTCTAGGTTTAAGTTTATTATGGTCACATGTATCCAGACACAGTGAAAAGTTTTGGTTTGCATACTATCCCATCAATTCTGATAATACTATGCATTAATACGATGAAGTCAAACTGAAGTACAATAGATAGAGCAAAGAGCAAGATACAGAGTGCAGAATATAGTTTCCAGCATTGTGGCGCATTATTTCCATAGTCAAAGTCCAACGTCCACAATCGGGAATATTTGCAAGCAAAGTAACTGTCTTATTTGCTTTGGTGACCACACCTCAAAAACATTTTGTTGCCTATAAAGCTGTTGGGTTCATCAGGAAAGATCTAATATTTATGTACCAAACTTCTAAAAATAAATCCCTCTGCATGTTTAGAGGTAAGACCAGAAGGCCCCTGATATTTTCCCGCTAGCAACTAAAGACTAAAGCGTTTGACAGCACTGGGGCTCTACTCACTGGAGTTTAGGTTGAGGGGGACCTCATTGAAACGTACAGAATTATGAAAGGCATAGATAGAGTGGATGTAGAAAGGATTTTACCACTGGTGGGAGAGTCTAGGACCAGAGGTCGTAGTCTCAGAATTAAAGGGCGCTCTTTTACAAAGGAGGTGAGGAGGAACTTCTTTAGTCAGAGGGTAGTTAATCTGTGGAACTCATAGCCACAGAGGGCTGTGAAGGCAAAGTCAGTGGATATTTTTAAGGTAGAGATAGACAAGATCTTGATTAGAATGGGTGTCAAGGATTATGGGGAGAAGGCATGAAAATGGGATTAAAAGGCAGAGTTCGATGGGCTGAATGGCCAAATTCTACTCCTACAGCTTGTGAACTAAATTTCCCCTCACATGTCCAGGAGAAATGTCTTAATTTATGTTCCGATTAAATGTTCGCGTGAACTCAAATTTCAATGAGAATGTTGACAGCCACGAGTAATATTTAAGCACTGTTAACAACCATTGCTCGGTCTAGAAAGTTAAATATTTTACAGTTATCAGAAATATTTACGGAGACTGGAAGAGGTGCGCTGCAAGCAGTTGTAAGATCTATCTTATTTGAAAAGTGCAGCTTCACATCTAACTGTGCTGAAGGTTATTTGTAGACTGAAGGTCTTTTCTTGTCAAGACATGATGAATACCGTGTGCATAGACAGAAGAGCATTGGGCCCTGTATTAACCGGAAAAGCCACTGATCTGTGAATAACTTAAAAAAGAAAACCTGAAGATTAGCAGTGTTGCTTTTTAAAATGATCCATCAAATTCAACCAGCACATCCACAGAGATGAATCATCTGCAGCCTTTGATTTGTACCCATAAGCAGGTCTTATTTCTTTTCTTAGTTAAGAAAATAAAAACACAAATAATAATAAAAGCAAGGACTTCTCCCTGCTTTTTGGAACTTCTTTAAGGATCATTTTTCACAAGTATATCATTTCTCCTGAATTATAGGTTTCTGCCTGTCTGAAAAGAGCTTGATTGTGGAATCAATCTTCGTACAGAAGTTTGTCCCATATTTAGGAATTCTCCTGTTGTTTAGCTTTATAATGATACTTCTACCCCGTTTGCCACTTCTAAAATAAGATAATGTTGTTCTTCATCACAATATAGCGACTGACTCACTTGAGCACAGCAATAAGATGGTTGTAAATTTTGCTGACAATTAGAAGCCTTTGCAATTCCAACAGGTGGAATGAGGTAATTCCCTATCCGAGTTTTTGGTTTCATACTTTCATTGACTAACATCTTTGCTGGCTCCAAAGCAAGGTTCGGCAAACAAAAGAAACTAGCTTGGCAGTTGTCAACATCCTCTCTCTCAGTACAAAATTGATCATTGCTATGATAAAAATAAAATGAATGGGATGCTGAAGGTCTTCTGCTTAAATAACTGAAAGGAAATGAGGGAGAGACCTGCTGTGGGGCTAACTTCCATGGCCACCAAAGATTGAGACAGGGATTGTGGTAAGTGAATAATTTGCTGAATGTATCGAGAGCATATTGGGGCTGTACAATAGTGCAACAGTAGTGTTGCAATTTTACAGCGTCATAGAGCTGGGTTTGATCCTGACTATGGGTACTGTCTGTATGGGATTTGTGCATTTTCCCTGTGACCACGTGGGTTTTCTTAGGGTGCTCCGGTTTCCTCCCACACTCCAAAGGCGCACAGTTTGTAGGTTAATTGGCTTCATTAAAAATTGTAAATTGTTCCCAGTGTGTAGGATAATGATAGTGTACAGTGGACTCAGTGGGCCGAAGGGACTGTTTCCAATCTGTATAGCTAAAGTCTAAAGGCAGAGTGACTGTTTGGTGCAGACTGCTCAATTTGATAATTTCAGCTTGCAGCCAGTCCATCCCTGCTGATAATGGCTTCACAAGTCAACAAGAAGCTATCCAAACTCCATTACTCTGAAAGGGATGTGTCGGAACTTTCATACTGTTCTGAAAGGGGAATGATAGTAGTTTAGTTTAGAGACATAGTGTGGAAACAGGCCCTTCGGCCCACCAAATCTGCACCGACCAGCGATCCATGCACATTAACGTTATCCTACATACACTAGGGGCAATTTACAATTTAACCAAGCCAATTAACCTACAGACCTGTACGTCTTTGGAATGTGGGAGGAGACTGGAGCTCCCAGGGAAAGCCCATGCTGGTCATGGGGAGAACATACAAATTCAGGACAAACAAGCACCCATAGTCAGGATCGAACCTGGGTCTCTGGCACCATAAGGCAGCAACTCTACCGCTGTGTTGCTACCGCTATGCTGCTCTAATCAGTAGTCAGAGAACATACGGGTAGTTACCCAGGATGTCGGTCGAATCTGTGGAATGCTGAAGAGATTGAGGTAGAGGAAATATGGACACAGACTTGGAGGAGGGGGATAGAAAATAGTAGGGAGCTCAGGTATCTGCAGGAAGTTCAATAACCTCACCCAAATGGCATGTTTATTTGTTCTATGCAACGTGACTGAGATCTTTGTTGAATTCATTCTGCTACTTGGATCATTCATTTCTGAGGCAGCAAGATTAGTTCCTGGTATTCCCCCCTGAAGTCTCACTTGTAATCTACGAGACTCAACCGTGCATGTCTGAACTCATGGTCCTTTCTGCAACCCACCTTTATCCTTTCTACTTTCAGATGCCCGAGGAGGGAGGGCTGGTTGAGCAGTGAGAGAGCAGTGGGAGGACAGCCATAATGAAGACATGCGATCACTTGATTTCATTGCAGCCAACTGCTCAACATATCTTTTTGAGACAAGTGGCGCAGTGGTAGAGTTGCTGCCTTACAGCGCTTACAGCGCCAGAGACCCGGGTTCGATCCCGACTACAGGTGCTGTCTGTACGGAGTTTGTACATTCTGCCTGTGACCTGCGTGGGTTTTCTCCGAGATCTTTGGTTTCATCCCACACTCCAAAGACGTACAGGTTTGTAGGTTAATTGGCTTGGTATAAGTGTAAAATAAAATTGTCCCTAGTGTGTGTAGGATAGTGTTGATGTGCAGGGATCACTGGTCGGTGCAGACTCAGTGGGCCAAAGGGCCCGTTTCTGCACTGTATCTCTAAACTAAACTAAAGGAAAAGGCAGGATGTGCATGTGCTGAGGCTCAGGACACCAGTGGCCTGCAGGCAACGCAAGTGTCAAGCTGCTGATACCAGCTGGGTGCAGGATTAGGATGTGCATGGGTTCTGCTGTCTGGGACTCACAATGAAGCTCTTGTGAGGCAATGTGGAGAAGATGGCCAATGGTCATGTAAAGTGCTTGGCGTACTGATAGCCTCTATCCCACAGACCCGTGTTGAATGTTAAGGAACTTGGTCCAGCAGCACATTGCCACCCTATACTTTCCAGCAAGGAAGAGATGGCCAAGTGTGTAGGTGAGTGATGGATTCTGTGGGGAGCTGATGGGAATGTGGGGTGAATGTAAAAATGGGATAAAAGTAGGATTACTGCAAATAGATAGTGCGGACTGCAACACAGTCCACTCCTTGGTGTGTTGCAAGATCAGGCTGCAACCAAAGAGGTTCTACCATACCAAGAAGCAGGGGAAACCCCGCATCGATGTCAGCAAGATGCCCCATCCAGACCTCGTGCAACAGTTTGCAGAGGCTTTTGAGAGAGAACTTGGCACCTCGTGTCCTGGAGACTCTGCAACAGAGAAGTGGGAAACTCTGCGGGACACCATGCACCGCACAGCCTTGGCTAGCTTTGGGAAGAAGACCTCAAAGACACACGACTGGTTTGAGGCCAAGTCGACCGAGATGACTCCCGTCATCGAAGCCAAGCATGCCGCCCTAGCCGAGTACAAGCGGCCAGCCAACGAGAAGAACCTGCAGATCCTCAGGGCTGCCAGGAGCAAGGCTCAGCAGACTGCCAGGCATTGCGCCAATGAATACTGGACACAGCTTAGTGAGGACATCCAGACGGCCGCCATAACAGGGAACATCAGGGAATGTACAATGGCGTTAAGAAGGCACGAGGGCCAGTCCAGAACAAGACAGCCCCCCTCAAATCCTCCACTGGGGAAGTAATCACAGACAAATGCCAGCAGATGGAGAGATGGGTGGAACACTACTCCGACCTCGACTCGAGACAGCTTTGGAGTGGGCCCTTTGGCCCACTGAGTCTGCACCGACCAGTGATCCCTGCACATCTACTCTGCCTCTTCCCCTCAGCCCTTGACGCCATCGAGTGCCTGCCGACCATGGATGAGTTAGATGGAGAGCCGACGGTAGAAGAGCTCAGCAAGGCCATTGACAGCCTGGCCTCAGGCAAGGCCCTAGGCAGCGACGGGATTCCCCCTGACCTGATCAAGCACTGCAAGACTACCTTACTGCTTCCTTTGCATGAAGTTGTGTCCCACACCCAGCAGGAACTACAGTCATTGATGGACCGCTTCTATCGGGTTTGCAAGGACTTTGGGCTGACCATCAGCCTGAAGAAGACGAATGACCTGGGACAGGATACAGAGGCACCGCCTGTCATCACCATCGACGACTACGAACTCGATGCCGTCCATCAGTTCACGTACCTCGGCTCCACCATCACCGACAACCTCTCCTTGGACACAGAGATTGACAAGAGGATCGGGAAGGCAGCTACAACTCTCGCTCGCCTCACAACTAAGTGTGGACCAATCCAAAGCTGACAGTGAAGACAAAGATAGCAGTCTACAACTCCTGTGTCAACAGCATGCTGCTGTACGGCAGTGAGACATGGACTACATATGCCAGACTGGAGAGAAGACTCAACACCTTCCACCTTAGAAGCATCCGCCATATCCTGGGTATATCCTGGCAAGACAGAGTGTCCAACGCCAAGATTCTGTCTCGCGCTGGCCTTCCGAGTATGTACACTCTACTCAGGCAGAGCAGGCTGCGGTGGCTGGGCCATGTCCACCGCATGGAGGATGGCCGTATTCCAAAAGACATCCTCTATGGAGAGCTAACATCTGGGAGGAGAACCATTGGCCGCCCCCAGCTACGTTACAAGGATGTCTGCAAGAGAGATTTGAAGGTGCTCGACATCGATGTGGAGTCCTGGGAGAGCTTTGCAGCTGACCGTACAAGGTGGAGAGGTACCCTGAACCAACGTCTCAAAACGGGGGAAGAGAAACTGATGAACGCAGCGGCAGAAAAGCGGGCACGCAGAAAGGAGCGCAGCAACTTCAACAGATCAGAGTCCACACACAAATGTGACCTTTGCGACAGAGACTGTCACTCCCGCATTGGTCTCTTCAACCACAAGCGACGCTGCTCTAGCCGAGGTGTGGAGCAAGCAGCCAACTAGGATGCATCACCCATGGTCAGCCATGACCGAGGGGGCCTAAGAAGAAGACTGCAAATAGATGGTTGATAGCTGGCATCAGTGGGCTGAAGGGGCTGTTTCCATGCTGCATCTCTCTGTGACTGAGTGAAGCCCAAGAGGTGCTTGGACCAGCCATTATCTATTGATTCTTCCTTATCTATTTCTACCAGTTACATCCTCAAATGATTCCATATCAGATCCCCTTTCAGATCAAATGATTCCATATCAGATCCCCTGGCTGATTGATTATTTTTAACGATTATTTATTTTAATCCATGTTTGACACTTCAAAAGCTGTTTCAACTTCTGAAACAGGGAATGCGGCAGTGGGTTCTTCAGGATTTTTTTGAGAATTTAAATCTCTCTGCAACAACCAGAGATGGATGGATAGATGTATTTCCCCCATGTAATACATCTTTGCAGGAGAATGAGGAAAGCATCAGGTAGAGCGCAGAATGCTAGAATACGCAGAAGGAAGAGGGAGAGAGGAAATGAAATATTATTGATGTATAGTCACAGCTACAATGTTGGAAACACTCCAGCCAAATGGTAGAGCAAGATCCCACAAACCACAGTGCAATAATGCAGATAACCTATGGCTGGTTGAGGTGCACACATGGGGCAGAATTTGTAATAATCACATCTGCAGATCCTGAAATATCTTTAGCTGTAATTTGAACCAAAGGGAATCACTTGCCACAACAAGAAAATTATGAAGGGCCCACTGATTTTCTTCAAGCTTTCCTTTAAAGCACATCTAATGTCTTGCATCTATAAGGTCTACTGGTTATGATTAGCTTGAAATTAACTCCACTGGGCGACGAGCCTGATGCTGAGCTTTAATTAGCACTGAGTTTTAGTAAGCGTTTGGCATTAATGGCACACTAACCTTTGAACATTAAAAGACCGCAGTCGTTTGTTCCTGCTGTCGTAGCTATTTCTACATTCATTTTCTTTTCATGAAGTAGGTTTGAATTCAAGCCTCAAGGGCATTTCTACATAAAATGCCGTGTTATCAATGATACCTTCCTGTTCCTGTCTTTCTTCCATTTACATGATATATCCTTGAGTAGAACAAGTCATCAAAATGAAAACAATAAGAGCAATAGCAATTTTAATTGTACTTATCACTTGTGGTAAACACTTAAACTGACATGACCTTCACACAACAATATTATTTTTAATTCTAAAACAATAATGGAATGCCTTCCATTCATATAATTCGCACATGAAGCACAAATTCAATTTACCGAACTCATCCAATGAATACAAAACCCATCAATTACTTTGGCAGAATTTTATCAACAAAATGTCTGAGCAAACTGTAGGGTTTATGTATTGGTTTCTTCAAAACACTTCAAATAGAGACGGTTAGAGAGTCTGAGTTTAAATTTTTTTTCAGGTGCTAAAGAACCCTGGAGTGACAAAGAAGGGGTCTTCAGCAGGGGAGCAGTGTTGCCAGAGCTCACCGGAGCACCGCTCCGGCACCTCTGTAAAAAAAAGCCAAAATAAACAGCGGGGAATTTTAACTTGCGGGGAATTTAGATTTTTTGTTAGATTTAGAGGTACAGCGCAGAAACAGGCCCTTTGGCCCACCGGGTCCGCGCCGCCCAACGATCCCCGCACATTAACACTATCCCACACCCACTAGGGACAATTTTTTTAACATTTGCCCAGCCAATTAACCTACAAACCTGTACGTCTTTGGAGTTTGGGAGGAACCCGAAGATCTTGGAGAAAACCCACGCAAGTCACGGGGAGAACGTATAAACTCCGTACAGTACAGCACCCGTGGTCAGGATCGAACCTGAGTCTCCGGCGCTGCATTCGCTGAAAGGCAGCAACTCTACCGCTGCGCCACCGTGCCGCCTAAAATTGAACAGCGGCCGCTCCGGCACCAGTGACAGCTCTGGGACCTAAACAATTAGCACTGCAATACTGGTCTTGAGATAGAATGCAGAAGTGACTCACATTTAACATGAGACATGGTGAGGAAGCTGACTCTTGTGCTGGGACAACTGTTCAGAAGCTGTGAAAGAGTAAAAGCAATTTGAGTTTGTATTCTGTTCCTGGCAGCTAGTGAATTAATTAACTGGAAAAAATATTCTACGATGAAAAAAGCAAATCATAGTTACCAGGATACCATTGGACTATTGTAAATCCACTTATTGTTTATGAATGTCTTGAAGGATTAAGAATCCAGAAGGGATTCGACCTGAAACGCCACCTATTCCTTTTTTCCAGAGATGCTGTCTGACCGGCTGAGGTACTCCAGCTTTTTGTATCTATCTTTGGTTTAAACCAGTATCTTCAGTTCCTTCCTACACAATAATCTACCAGGCTTGTTCAGTTAAGCCTATGTTTGACTCTTAGACTTTAGAACGTAAAGATACAGCACGTAAACAGGCCCTTCTGACCAATGAGTCCGCGTCGACCAGCGATCACCCTTTACACACCAGGGACAATTTACAATTTTACCGAAGCCAATCAACCTACAAACCTGTACATCTCTGGTGTGTGGGAGGTAACTGGAACATCCAGAGAAAACCCATGCAATGACAGGGAGATAGTACAAACTCCATACAGACAGCATTCATAGTCAGGATTGAACCAGGGTCCTTGGCTCTGTAAGGCAGCAACTGCACTGCTGCACTATTGTGCCACACAAAACTCCAGACTCATCGATGTGATTCACACTTAAACATTTAGGAGCTACTCGGAATAGGTAATAAATACACCAATGTCCACGTTACGTGGAGCACATTAATAAACATCACCTGTTGCTCTTTGCAAGACGCATCGACACGCATATAGTGGAGCCACTGCCTCACAGTGCCAACACCTGCAGTTTGGTATTTATTCACAAAATGCTGGAGTAACTCAGCAGGTCAGGCAGCATCTCGGGAGAGAAGGAATGGGTGACGTTTCGGGTCGAGACCCTTCTTCAGAGACCCAACTTGCAGCTTGGTAAGTTAATTGGCCATTTTATCTTGATTACTGCTCCTCTCACAATAATGTCTACCCAAGTATTGCAGCTGTACTTTCACGATCCACACCTTCTCATCAAAACATGTTGTCGGTACACCAGCAATGATCTTTCTCCCATGTAATTGAACGAAACAGCATGGAAGCAGAAGTCCATCAATCATTCCGTTCATACTAATTCCATGTTATCCCACTTTCATACCGAATCACTTCACACTTGGGGCAATTTACAGAGTCCAATTAACCAACAAACCCACAAGTCTTTGGGATGTGGGAGGAAACCAGAACACTCAGAGGAACCCATATGGTCAGAAGGAGAACGTGCTAACTCCACACAGACAGCACCCAAAGTCAGGATTGAACTCTGGAGCTGTGTGGCAGCAGTTCTACCAGTTGCCCCACTGTGCAGCCCCTACAGTGTATCTTGAAGTGGTTTCACAGCCCATATCCGAATGAAACTACTGATGTTGCACTCTTTGGTGAAGTCACAAATCAGGCAAAGGGAGTAGAATAATAACTGCAATCTAGGGTTTTCATGATTACTATTTCTGGTGCTTGTTTTTATTTGTTTTGATAATTCAAGAATTTGCTAAGTTAAAATGCATTTAAATTTGACAGCCATCATGCTGAGAACCTGGCTTATTCAGTCTCGACTTTCTAATTTCCTATCCCAGTTATATTGCTAGAATGCTTTTATAACCATATTCATGGTGCTCTGGACAATTCTACAAGGTACGTCTCTCGCATAGCAACATTGTTCCTTCCTTCCTGCCACATAATGATTTGCGTAGTGACAATGGTCTTGGGCTCTTAATGCCAACCTTTCTTCTGATGTTTTCTTGATAACAAGCTCCACATCTTACAGTGAGACCCCTGTCTGTGCAATTTCTCCTTACAAATAAACCCTGGGAGGCTGATAAATTTATGGCAACAGTAAGATTCATTTTGGTATCTTCCTTTTGGCTTGAGGTCAACATTCTTTGTTATTTAGCAGTTTGGATTATTTTTTTTATAAATTGGAGGTTCACAAAAAGAAAAGTTGTTATTGTTTGCAGTTATAATCAGAAAATTGAATTGTTCTACTAAGTTTGCATCTTCGTTGCATCATGCATTTTCTACAAACGTGTTAGTTAACCCATTCAATCTATTATATCTCGTCAACATGGTAATGTAGAAAATATGAGTGTTATAATGCTGCAAGCCTAAAATGTAATGCATGCTAATATTTCTTGATTGCTCACTGACTTCATTGCCTGTTAAGTTTGTAAAGGGAAAGAGTTTTATGAGACTGTGTAAATTGTAATTTATACTCACAGGTGTGAAAACAGATCAATATGCAATGTTATTTAAATATATTATTTTAACTTTGTAATTTTTCCAATTTTCATTCCCCATTCTCTGGTAACCTTGCATAAATCAGTGCATTTACAAACTGCCCATAACCCGAGGACAATACGTGGAAGCAGAGTTGCAAGTATCGAGATTGCACTGATAGGGAAGTCCAACATCTGTTCTTCTCATGCTTTGCTACCTTATGTTAGATTCTTCCCCCAGTTCAACATAGTTTGTCCATCACTTTAGTGCCTTTTTATTTTACATGCGTAATAACCAAGATTTCCTTGGGGCAGGATTAGGGGTAAAGGGGACCAAGTATATACTTGGTGGCCAAGGTTTCATTGATAATGGAGACCCCAGTATTTTTCTTTCTTTAAAAAATGGTTGCAGTGATCTCAATTTACCAAAACTAATTATTCCACATATATTGCAATATCATCATGAAATATAGAGCTTCAATTTTCATTTGCATAACATCAGGACCATCCCTCTCAGGAATTTATTTTTCTGCTCAGTGAATTGATTGCAAATGCGATCATTATCCTAAAAAGTCACAAAGTGCTGGAGTAACTCAGTGGGTCAGGCAGCATCTCTGGAGAACATGGATAGGTGACGTTTCAGGTCGGTACTCTTCTTCAGACAGTTTACAGTGGAGAGAAAAATGAAAGCGTGTTGGGGGCAGAACAAAACCTGGCAAGTGCTGGGCGGACCCCTTCCTCCCCACCTGAATCCACCCATCATTTTCCAGGCGTTGTCCCACCCTACCTCTCTTCCAGCTTTCTCTATCCCCCCCCCCCCCCCCCCACTAATTAGGAAGAAGTAGGTCATTTGGCCCATTTTGCCTGCTCTGCTCTTGATCTTGTACCTTATTACCTCTTTCCTGCACTCATTCTATACCCCAAGATAGACACAAAAAGCTGGAATAACTCAGAGTGAGAGGCAGCATCTCTGGAGAGAAGGAATAGGTGACGTTTCAGGTCGAAACCCTTCTTCAGACTGAAAGTCACAGGAAAATGAAATGAGAGATATAGACAATGATGTCGAGAGATAAAGAACAATGAATGAATGATATGTAAAAAAGTAACAATGATAAAGGAAACAGGCCATTGTTAGCTGTTTGTTGGGTGAAAAAGAGAAGCTGGTGCGACTTGGATGGGGGAGGGATAGAGAGAGAGGGAATGCCGGGGTTACTTGAAGTTAGAGAAATCAATAATCATACCATTGGGCTGTAAGCTGCCCATGCAAAATATGAGATGCTGTCCTTCCAATTTGTGTTTAGCCTCACTCTGACAATAGAAGAGACCTAGGATAGAAAGGTTAGTGTGGGAATTAAAGTGTTAAGCAACCGGGAGATCAGGTAGGTTCAGGTGGACGGAACAAAGGTGTTCAGTGAAACCATCGTCCAGTCTACGTTTGGTATCACCGATGTATGAGTCCACATAGAAACATAAAGAAATACGTGCAGGAGTAGGCCATTTGGCCCTTCGAGCCAACACCGCCATTCAATATGATCATGGCTGATCATCTAAATTCAGTACCCCGTCCTGCTTTTTCCCCATATCTGTTGATTCCTTTAGCCCTAAGAGCTAGATCCAACTCTCTCTTGGAAACACCCAGTGAATTGGTCTCCACTGCCTTCTGTGGCAGAGAATTCCACAGTTTCATAACTCTCTGGGTGAAGGTTTTTCCTCCTCTCAGTCCTAAATGGCCTACCCCTTATTCTTAAACTGTGACCCCTGGTCCTGGACTCCCCCAACATCGGGAACATTTTTCCTGCATTTAGCCTGTCCAATCCTTCAAGGATTTTATGTTTCCAAAAGATCCCCTCTCATCGTTCTAAATTCCAGTGAATACAAGCCCAGTCGACCCACTCTTTCATCATATGTCAGTCCCACCATCCCGGGAATTAACCTGATGAACTTACGCTGCACTCCCTCAATAGCAATAATGTCCTGCCTCAAATTAGGAGACCAAAATTGCACACAATACTCCAGGTGCGGTCTCACCAGGGCCCTGTACAACACCAGTGGGACCTCCTTACTCCTAAACGCAAATCCTTTCTCAATGAAGGCCAACATGCCATTAGCTTTCTTCACTGCCTGCTGTACCTGCATGAATACTTTCAGTGACTGATGTACAAGCACACCCAGGTCTCGATGCACCTCCTCTTTTCTTAATCTGACACATTCAGATAATAATCTGCCTTCCTGTTCTTGCCACCAAAGTGGATAACCTCACATTTATCCACATTATACTGCATTTGCCATGCATCTGCCCACTCACCCAACCTATCCAAGTCACCCTGCAGCCTCATAGCATCCTCATCGCAGCTCACATTGCCACCCAGCTTTGTCATCCGCAAACTTGGAGATGTTACATTTAATTCCCTCATCTAAGTCGTTATTATATATTGTAAATAACTGGGATCCCAGCACCGAGCCTTGCGGCACCCCACTAGTCACTACATCTTGAACAACGGATACAATACAGGTAGGAGGAGGTTTCAAGTGAACCTCTGTCTAACCTGAAAGGACTGTCAGGGTCCCTGGACAGAGTCGAGGGAGGAGGTATAGGGACATGTGCTGGATCTTCTGCAGTTACAGGGGAAGGTTCCTTCCTACTCATTCTCCATTCCTTGATTCCCGATCAATCTCCAACTTGCATCAATCTCCAACTTGCATTTACTAAACAGCTGAATCTCCGCAGTGCTTGGTAGAGAATGCCAATGATTCACCACTCTGAAGATGTTTTTCCTTGTCTTTGCAATAAAATTAACCTACATGACACAAGCGGACACCCTGTCAGAGAGAGGGGAAGAACTTCAAGGTGGACATTCCTAGAGGAAACAAAAGAGTGATTTAATCAATGATCCAAAATTGTATTGTTCTAAACTTTCTCTCCATTCTCTGGTCTAATGATATTTCTGGTATTTTCAGAAATGGAAATCAGATTTCCTGCTGCTTCATTGCTAATGCAACTCAATGACATTTAGTTTGGAAGCAGGATCTGTGGCCCACTAAGTGCATGCTGGCCTCAAGCATCCATTTTACCTGCCCACATTCCCATCAACTATCTCCACTCATCAATGCCCCATTTGCAACAGCCCAGCTAGATCTGTTAAGTTGGAAAAGGCCTTCTGGTCTGTTCCTCCAATACATATTGCTGTTTCCAATAACTCAACAGTGCACTGAAATCTTTGACATTTAGAGGTTTGACTTCAAGTGACTAATATAGTACTGTTGACTCTGGTCATGCTCCTGAACTAAATCAAATTAGGGTTTATAATATTGGGTTAGATGTGCTTGCGTCAAGCTAGACAATAAAGGAAATGGCCCTCGGAGGACATTTCTTGCTGTAAAGAAACTGATAATGAGACAAAATTCAAATTGTGTCTCTCTTCAGTTACGCAGGATTTATTTTAATTGATGTGACACTTCCATAAGATGAACAGACTGAAACTACCTACCAGTAGGCAGACATGAGGCAACCTTCCTCCTCTTGTCATAGTTGATTGGCAATTAGTTACTTGCTTCCATCTTTCCAGCTTGCATATAATTTTTTTAATTTTATTTCTCTGCTATTTATAATTGATAGTAATATTTTAATATTTTTATGCTCTGTTATTGATAATTATAAACCCCCTTGTATTTGCTGTTTCATTTCTAAGCTTTCTTTCTTTGAATGAATGATGGGAAA
The DNA here is from genome assembly GCF_053455715.1 of Rhinoraja longicauda. Classification (NCBI taxonomy): domain Eukaryota; kingdom Metazoa; phylum Chordata; class Chondrichthyes; order Rajiformes; family Arhynchobatidae; genus Rhinoraja; species Rhinoraja longicauda. The sequence continues at coordinate 26,229,472 of NC_135959.1, read as the reverse complement.
TCTCAAGATAATAAGATTTTTCACGGTTTTCAGAGGTCCCATTTGAAGAGGTCCCATCCTTTATATGATTGCTGCTCTTAACTTATTTGACGATTTTCATAACTAACTTACTCCCAGTTAAACTACACATTATAAATATTGCTTTAAATACCAGGTTGCTGCTTGTACTCCTGTGCAAGGAGTGTGTTCTTAACTCAACTTGGACCTTCTGAGGTAGAAATATACCTCATATAAATATAAAGGTAATTCTATGTGAATGGTGATAGTAGGGTCAATAGAATCACCTCCAAGGTTGGTACATGGATGCCGTCTCTGCGGCTTCTAAAAATGATTGAAGTCACACGAGCGTTTCCTCTGGACACGATGGGAGACAACATTGTTGCTGCAACCTCCTGGTGGAAATTGTGACAAGTGTGACTTGTAGCCCTTGCAGTAGGGAAGGTCTTTTGTATTAGGGCAACTGAGCTGCTTCCTGCGGGGTGAGAGTAGAAATGGGCCACTTAGATGTCCTTAAACCACTTCTGTAGTTAATCCGACCGGTCAAGGGCTACCATGATGATATGGGGCTATCTTCGAATCCCTGAAACCTGCGATTACGATGAGAGAAAAACCATGCAACCGATTCCGATCTGCTCATTGCCTAGGAATCTTATCAGGATTAACTGATTAGTTTTAATCTCCAATTTGAGAGGGAGAAGGTTAAACCAGGAATGTCAGTGTTGCAGTTGAACAAAGGGGACAATGAAGGCATGAGAGGGGAGCTGGTCAAGGTCGAATGGAAAAGGATCCTAACAGGAATGACGGTGGAACAGCAATGGCAGGAATTTCTGGGCATAATCGAGAAGATGCAGGATCATTTCATTCCAAAGAGGAAGAAAGATTCTAAGGGGAGTAAGAGGCAACCTTGGCTGACAAGAGAAGTTAGAGATGGAATAAAACTTAAAGAAAAGATGTATAACATAGCAAAGAGTAGTAGGAAGCGAGAGGATTGGGCAACTTTCAAAGGACAACAGAAGGTAACAAAAAGGGCAATACGGGCTGAAATGAGGAGGTACGAAGTGAATCTGGCCAAGAATATAAAGAAGGACAGTAAAAGCTTCTTTAGGTATGCTAAGAGAAAAAGATTAGTAAAGACAAATGTGGGTCCCTTGAAGGCAGAAACGGGTGAAATTATTATGGGTAACAAGAAAATGGCGGAAGAGTTGAACAGGTACTTCAGATCTGTCTTCACTGAGGAAGCCACAAACAATCTCCCAGATGTACTAGAGGACAGAGGATCTAGGGAGACAGAGGAAAGAAATTTGCATTAGGCGAGAAATAGTATTGGGTAGACTGATGGGACTGAAGGCCGATAAATCCCCAGAGCCTGATGGTCTGCATCCCAGGGTACTCAAGGAGGTGGTTTTAGAAATTGTGGAAGCATTGGTAATCATTTTCCAATGTTCAATAGATTCAGGATCAGTTCCTGTGGATTGGAGGGTAGCTAGTGTTATCCCATTTTTCAAGAAAGGAGCGAGAGAGAAAACGGGGAATTATAGACCAATTAGCCTGGCATCGGTGGTGGGGAAGATGCTGGAGTCAATTATTAAAGAGGTAATAACGGCACAATTGGATAGCAGTAAAAGGATCGGTCCCAGTCAGCATGGATTTCTGAAGGGGAAATCCTGCTTGACTAATCTTCTATAATTTTTTGAGGATGTGACAAGTAAAATGGATGAAGGAGAGCCAGTGGATGTAACGTATCTAGATTTTCAGAAAGCCTTTGATAAGGCCCCACATGGGAGGTTGGTGAGCAAAATTAAAGCACACGGTATTGGGGGTAAGGTATTGACATGGGTAGAGAATTGGTTGGCAGACAGGAAGCAAAGTAGGAATAAATGGGTCTTTTTCAGAATGGCTGGCAGTGGTGAGTGGAGTGCCGCAAGGCTCGGTGCTGGGGCCACAACTATTTACAATATATATTAATGATTTGGATGATAGAATTAGAAGTAACACTAGCAACTTTGCAGATGACACAAAGCTGGGTGGCAGTGTGAACTGCGAAGAGGATGTTAGAAGTTTGTAGGGTGACTTGGAATGTTGAGTGAGTGGGCAGATGCACGGCAGATGCAGTATAATGTAGATAAATGTGAGGTTATCCACTGGCTGCAAAAACAAGGAGGCAGATTATTATCTCAATGGTGTCAGATTAGGTAAAGGGGAAGTGCAACGAGACCTTGGTGTCCTTATACACCAGTCACTGAAAGTAAGCGTGCATGCACAGCAGGCAGTGAAGAAAGCTAATGGCATGTTGGCCTTCATAACGAGAGGATTTGAGTACAGGAGCAAAGAAGTCATTCTGCAGTTGTATAGGGCCCTGGTGAGACCACATCTGGAGTAGTGTGTGCAGTTTTGGTCTCCTAATTTGAGGAAGGACATCCTTGCTATTGAGGCAGTGCAGCGTAGGTTCACAAGGTCAATCCCTGGGATGGGGGTACTGTCATATGAGGAAAGATTGGAAAGACTGGGCTTGTATTCACTGGAATTTAGAAGGATGAGAGGGGATCTTTTAGAGACAGATAAAATTATAAAAGGACGGGGGTAGGGTACTGACATGGATAGAAAATTGGTTGACAGACAGAAAGCAAAGAGTGGGGATAAATGGGTCCCTTTCGGAATGGCAGGCAGTGACCAGTGGGGTACCGCAAGGTTCGGTGCTGGGACCCCAGCTATTTACGATATACATTAATGACTTAGACGAAGGGATTAAAAGTACCATTAGCAAATTTGCAGATGATACTAAGCTGGGGGGTAGTGTGAATTGTGAGGAAGATGCAATAAGGCTGCAGGGTGACTTGGACAGGTTGTGTGAGTGGGCGGATATATGGCAGATGCAGTTTAATGTAGATAAGTGTGAGGTTATTCACTTTGGAAGTAAGAATAGAAAGGCAGATTATTATCTGAATGGTGTCAAGTTAGGAGGAGGGGGGGTTCAACGAGATCTGGGTGTCCTAGTGCATCAGTCAATGAAAGGAAGCATGCAGGTTCAGCAGGCAGTGAAGAAAGCCAATGGAATGTTGGCCTTCGTAACAAGAGGAGTTGAGTATAGGAGCAAAGAGGTCCTTCTACAGTTGTACCGGGCCCTGGTGAGACCGCACCTGGAGTACTGTGTGCAGTTTTGGTCCCCAAATTTGAGGAAGGATATTCTTGCTATGGAGGGCGTGCAGCGTAGGTTCACTAGGTTAATTCCCGGAATGGCGGGACTGTCATATGTTGAAAGGCTGGAGCGATTAGGCTTGTATACACTGGAATTTAGAAGGATGAGGGGGGATCTTATTGAAACATATAAGATAATTAGGGGATTGGACACATTAGAGGCAGGAAACATGTTCCCAATGTTGGGGGAGTCCAGAACAAGGGGCCACAGTTTAAGAATAAGGGGTAGGCCATTTAGAACGGAGATGAGGAAGAACTTTTTCAGTCAGAGAGTGGTGAAGGTGTGGAATTCTCTGCCTCAGAAGGCAGTGGAGGCCAGTTCGTTGGATGCTTTCAAGAGAGAGCTGGATAGAGCTCTTAAGGATAGCGGAGTGAGGGGGTATGGGGAGAAGGCAGGAACGGGGTACTGATTGAGAGTGATCAGCCATGATCGCATTGAATGGCGGTGCTGGCTCGAAGGGCTGAATGGCCTACTCCTGCACCTATTGTCTATTGTCTATTGTCTATTGACTGGACAAGCTAGATGCAGGAAAAATGTTCCCAATGTTGGGGGAGTCCAGAACTAGGGGACACAGTCTAAGAATAAAGGGGAAGCCATTTAAAACTGAGGTGAGAAGAAACTTTTTTCACCCAGAGAGTTGTGAATTTGTGGATTTCTCTGCCACAGAAGGCTGTGGAGGCCAATTCACTGGATGAATTTAAAAGAGAGTTAGATAGAGCTCCAGGGGCTAGTGGAATCAAGGGATATGGGGAGAAGGCAGGCACAGGTTACTGATTGTGGAAAGTCAGCCATGGTCACAATGAATAGCGGTGCTGGCTCGAAGGGCCAAATGGCCTCCTCCTGCACCTATTTTCTATGTTTCTATGTAACTCATAATTACTGTTTTGTCAAGAGTGTTTTATTGTCAGATGTCCTGAAATGGAACAAGGGAAATTCTTACTAGAAGCAGTACAACAGTTATGTGAATATAGTACTCTGTAAACAGAATGATAAACCTGTCAATGGAAAGATCAATAACTTTGGTTGATGAAGATTTGCTATTTTTGCAGTCCAGTTTGCAAATTGATACATTGAATATGCATGTTGTCTTCACTGAAGAGGTTAACTGGAAATAGTTACTCCTAAAGATGTGACACTAGTTAAATGTGAAGTGTCTCTTGATAGAAATGATAAAGAATCTTGTTAATTCAATATAGCAAAAGACAGCTAGAAATTTGGACAGCATGATGCATTTACAGTGTAAAATGAAGTCTCCATGTGACTGAAAATGAGTTACTGGAATAATGATAAAATACAATGAATTAGTGCTGAAGAGAAAATTTAATGGCACAGCAATGCGCCTTCTTGACTTCTTAGGATGCCAGTGTCGGCACAGTTTATGATACCATGGCTGCTGCTGTTCAGGAACATATTTACTGTAAACCGTGTTCACCACATTGCAGTACATCAGCACAAATTGTTATTCCTAATTTCATCAGTGTCTGTAAATGAAAAATAATGATGCTGACACACATGATTAACAATGAAAAATGTAGATTGTCGCAATTACTTTTCTAAAAAAAACAAGGGACTATGTTCAAGGTAGCCTTCCTGTTATTTGGAACCACGGTTTAAAAAAAAAAGAAACAGGATTGTTTTTATATTTTGGTCAGATGTAGAAGAGAAGTTAAAATCTTTTGTGATAATGTTTTGCTCAGCTGGGAATTTATTGCTCTGCATAATTATGCAAATGTGATTGCAATTAAGCATGAGATCTGTTGTAGGCTTCTATAAATTTATTGCAAAGCTGGCATCTGCATTACTTGTGATGAATTTTGGCAGTACTTATTTGGAAGCGCAATGACATTCAGAAATGGTCAAAGAGCTAAAAAAAAATATTCCGCACATCAATTAATTTTCTTTATAAACACTAGGTATGAAATCATTATAGAAAAAGAATTGTAGCAATCTGAAACTCAATGTCATTTATATAATGGCAATCCTTTATCAAAAGCTTCATTTTAATAAAATGGTTCTTGCACATTTGATGCTTTTTTTTTTGCAACCAGGGTTTAAAATGTCACATTGAAAGAGATAGAGGGTTATCAACCCTTTTGTGTTGGAGTATGTTGTCCAGAACAAGAAGTATAATACATGAATGATGCAGTCACGTTTGAGTGAAGCTGTTCTGGGTCAGGAGTGAAAAATGTTCTGCATTCAGAGCCGCTTCTATTTATACTTAATTCTTTTAAAGCCACAGCATCATTATCCTGGTGTTGTCTATGGCTGCATAATACAATGTGATCTTGCACCTGCGGTATATCACCTCAACGAAAATAAGGATCAATAGAAAGATATGGAATATGATCATGCAACACCGCATGTGGCTAGGTGTTCTAAATATTATTTAATTATTTTTTATTGATTCTATAACTGAGCCACACAGAGGATGTCCTTTAATGGATAGCTGTGATATCCCACGTGTGTTATCCAGTGCCTCTGTAGACCACACACATAGTATAAATAGAAATACCCATTATCATGCAATAAATGGGCACTTCATTACATAGTAATTGACTGTGAGCTGCATTGAATGATGTCTTTCAGATCAAATGTTATCTTTGGAAGCAATGGGTGGGGGGGGGGGGGGGGTGGGGAGGGAGAGAGAGAATCAGTCACAGGTTTTGCTTATCTGTGCACTGAAAAAATTGAAGGTGGCCCCTTTCTCCCTGTGCCACTTGGGTATATGTCTCCCAAAATAATGACAACCTAAAACATTCAAAGCATAGGAAGTTTAAAATGAAACAAAAGACCAGAATCTCTCAGTAAGTCAGCAGGTCCCTAGGGAAAAAAGAAATGTTAACATTTTCAAGCTACATTTTCTTTTATCAGGGCTATCAAATTATTCATTCACTTTTATTTTCAAAGAAGCAATTCTTCTGCCGCAACTTTATAAAGTTCTAGACCAAGTGTTGGGCCCATTCCTCGTTGGGTTCCCATCGTGATATGGGAAAATCGTGTTTGTTCTTTGAAATAAATGGTGGTTTTTTTCTTAAACATAAAATAAATCCTATCTGAAATGTTTTTGCTTTTTATGGTTAAAATCCCTTCTTGGGGATCCTCGAAACTGTGCCCTCATTCAGCAGCAGCATCAGCTCGACACGACGGTAGTTGCTTTGAGCGGGAAGAAACCGCTCCCCCCACATGGGACCCGGACCAATTGGAAGTCAAGCGGGAGGTTGTAGCCAATCAGTGGACTGCATGTGGGGGTCAATGGCAGGAGCAAATCAGGACTTGCCGGCAAGCAATCAGAGCAGGGATCGTTGGCGTTCCCCCCACGTGCAGGGGCAATTAGGGGGAGGGGGACTATAAATGGTGCTCTTGTCAAGGAGGCCCAGATCCATGAATGGATACACTTTATAAAAGAATAGCTGGGTCAATTATAACTGCTGAACAATATTTACTGTTAATGAACTCATCAAATTAATTCTGGTCATGTACTTCTGCGTTTTCTGTGCCTTTAACTACTTCTGTTTAACACCGACAATATTTCTAGCCAAACAAATCACCAAACTGATTTGGACTTCGTCCTAGCTGGTTTGATTTGTAGTGTTGGACTGGGTAGCCTGGGTTGAGAGTGATCTTGTAAATAACCTCTTCTCACCTCCTGTCAAGTGATGGGAAGGCACAGAGCAAATGTTCAAATAATGTCTTTGAGTGCCAGTGATTGGGGCAAATACACAACAATGGGAGAGAGAATATGAACGGCAACAGGAAGGCTGAATTAGAAGTGAAAACAAAGGAAACTAGACGATAAAAAATAATAAAATAGTCTGGTGTGAAGCTGATCTAATCAGCCTTGCAATATGGAAGATATTAAAAAACCTCTGGTTTGCCATACAACGGACATGAACTAAACATATTGTCATGCACTTAACAGATACACTCACCTATTATGCAAAAATCAGTTAAAAAATTAAGCTGGCAATTACTGTGAATGTGTCAAGTATAATTAAAGGTTTTTAGAACTTGCTCTCTCATCACAAGCAGACTGACCTGCAGTGAATATTGAGAGAGGTAATTTATTTTACAAAGTAATATCTCTTTCATGGATCAATCCCACATTAAATTTGTGCTTGCTATTGAAGAAACAGTGCAGGGGAAAGTAAAATAAAAACACGGTGTCTGATGGAGGTTTATATACATACATTCCTACACAAGCAGATGGATATTTAAGACATTAATCTGTTAAAATATTATTATTATTAATTATTATTATTAATTATTAAATTTATTAAGCAGACTCATGGTCCATTAGAATACACATACAGCACACTGTATATACATATAAAATTAAATTAAATTAGAAAAGGCAACACTACCAATGTTTCCACATAGGTGACAGGTATCTCACGGCACTGAAACCAGGATTTACCAGCAGCACAATGATGGAATTCTGAGAACCATTCAATCGGCATATAAATTTAAACATGAGATTCCTCAACAGGGCATGAAACGTATTGACTCCTGCACTACAAAACAGTTCACTTGCACTGCACCACCACATATGCGCATGCAGTCATTATAGGCAACCTTAAGTTTATGGATGCTTGACTTATTAAACTTTATCCACAAAGGAGCAGTGTAAAGAGGAGTACAGTACGCTCTAAACAGGTTTATCTTGACATTTCCTGAGCACCAGTGGAATTTCCTAACCAACATGTTAGCTTGTGCATACAACATGCGGCGCTGTCTATACATGTCCTCATCATCAGACATTTGATCTGTGATGACATGTCCCAGATACTTAGCTTTACAGCAGACAGATAGAACCTGCCCTGACAGGTAAAATGATGGGAAGACTAGATCTTTGTCCCCTTTTACTTTACAAATCATGACAACGCTCTTTTTAGCATTGTATTTCATGTCAAATTGGACACCATACTCAGAGCATATATTCAACATCTGCTGAAACCCAGCACTGCTAGGAGAAAAAACCGCCAGATCATCGGCATACATAAGATGGTTTACCAGGGTGTTACCAATCATACATCCTGTTTTACAGCCTCTAAGCTGTTCAGATAAATCATTCATGTACACATTAAAGAGGGCTGGTGAGAGTAGCCCCCCCTGGCGAACCCCATTACCAACACCAAATGGTACAGAGACTGCATTACCCCATTTGACCTGCATGCTCTGGTTAGAATATGTTCTTCAATATATTCTGAAGTTACAGTATTAGAGTGAAGCTGTGCATTGACGTTGCAGACACTAACAGAACTCATGGACTTGATTACATAAAGCAAAGAAATGCCGAAAATACTCAGCAGGTTTAACACTCTAGGTTAATGTCCTTCATTTGGAATAAGAGTTCATTCCATGGACTGACTGGAACTCACAGCTGGATAATAAAAATCATGAGTGTAAATACTTTTCAAATATTGATCAGCACAGCCAAAGCTTTTACAGTGAAGCTGATGATTGTTTTATTTGGAGATGCCAAAGGACCAATGGCTTCCTCATATCTCTTTTCCATTAATCTTAACAATTTCTACAGTTGTGCCATAAAACGTATCCTGTTAGGATGCATCTCACATTGATTTGGCAACTGCTCTGCCTAAGTCCACATGAAACTGCAGAGAATTGTGAATGCAGCCCATCCCATCACCCATATCAGCCTCCCCCCCCCCCTTAAAATCTTAATCTACACTTCAAGCTACCATGGGAGCAGTCAACATTATGAAGGACCACTCACACCCTGGTCCTTCTTTCTTCTCTCCTCTCCCATCAGGAAGAAGATGCAAAGACCAGAAAGCACATACCACCAGGTTCAATGAAAGCTTCTTCCCTGCTGTTCTCAGACTCTTGAACCGATCTCTCATCTGTAGTCCTTAACTTCCAATCTACCTTGTTGCAGCCTTATACTTTATTTTTATCTGCACTCTCTCTGGATCTGCAGTCTAAAGCAAGCCTCTCGATTGATTTTAATTGCTTAAATTATAGCGAGGTTTGGACTTTCACCGATGTGCAGTAAAACTTGGAATCATATCATATCATATCATATATCTACAGCCGGAAACAGGCCTTTTTGGCCCTCCAAGTCCGTGCCGCCCAGTGATCCCCGTACATTAACACTATCCTACACCCACTAGGGACAATTTTTACATTTACCCAGCCAATTAACCTACATACCTGTACGTCTTTGGAGTGTGGGAGGAAACCGAAGATCTCGGAGAAAACCCACGCAGGTCACGGGGAGAACGTACAAACTCCTTACAGTGCAGCACCCGTAGTCAGGATCGAACCTGTGTCTCCGGCGCTGCATTCGCTGTAAAGCAGCAACTCTACCGCTGCGCTACCGTGCCGCCCTACGAATCCACGACTTACTGAAAAATTTGGATGCCGAGATAGAGCCATAGAGTGATACAGTGTGGAACCAGGCCCTTCAGCCCAACTTGCCCACACCGGTCAACATGTCCCAGCTACATTAGTCCCACCTACCTGCGCTTGGTCCATATCGCTCCAAACCTGTCCTATCCTCCTCTGGCAGCTTTTCCATACACCCACCATACTGTATCTGTCAATTCACTTCAGCACTAGAATCCAGTTGTCTCGAGTCTGAGGTTAGTCTCACTGAGATTCCCCAACACCAGGGAGTTGCCTTTTGAATCTGGATTTGGGACCACTGTGATTTCAACCCGGATCGGAGGGCTGTGCATTGTGAGACAAAGGAGAAGATACATTACTTTAAAAAATATATTTTGTTCTATTTTAATGTTTTTAATTATTTTAAATGTGCTTGGTACTTTTAATGAACATTTTAAAATGCTCTTTTTTTTCAGACACTAAAAATATTTAAATATACTTTAGCCACGGGTGATAAAGCGGGGCTTTATGGTGATATTTGGGGGTTTGGGTTGCCTCGTTACACACTTGAGACCCTGCCACTCCTCAGACACTGCTGTTGGAATCCATCACATGAAAGGCTGGTGACAATAGGCCTCTACATCCAGCTCTGGTCAGCACAAATGTGGGTGGTAATCAGTGGAAGTGCCAGTCCTGTCAAGCTTTAGCTACCACTGGATTTAAAGCACATACAACCAGATTCAATAATAATTTCTTGCTTGATGTTATCAGATCTTAAATGGACCTCTCATAAACCAAGGAAATATTCCCAATCTGCCAATCTACCTCATCGCACCCCTTGCACTTTTTTTTACTCTGTACTTTTTCTGGTTCCGTAACACTACATTCTGCATTACACTTTGTTCTCTTTTCCTTTTTGCACTAACTGTTGTACTTGTGCATGACTTGATTGTAATCATGTATGGATGATTTACCTGGATAGCATGCAAAACAATGCTTTTCACTGTATCTAGGTTTTGTGACAATAATAAATCAATCCCAAGATTCTGAGTTGAAATGGTTGCTGCTGCTTTCTGGGTTGCTTGGAGTATAAGGTTATCTTATGTAGGCCACATGGATATTGTTTGATGTGTTTCAGAAGTATTGTGATTTTTAGGTTCTTCATTCTTTGTCCAGTGTTAGGCACCAATTTTAGGAAAATTGTAAAGCCATTTAGAGGGTGTGGAAAAAAATTACTGAAATTATAGCATGAATATAGTAGGGACTTACTTTTGAAAATAGATTAGAGGAACTCGGGGCTTTCTGCCAGATAATATAAGCATATAAAATCATGAAGGATTTAAGCAGGAGAGGTTGGTTGGGCTCATAAACCAGAGATAACTGTGGAAGTATCAGAAATGTTGTGAAGCAAAGATGTTTTATGCAGAGGCTATGTAGGATCTGGAATGCGTTGCTGAGAGTTATGGAAATATTATGGATGGACTGAAGGGTGGTGATTAATTGCAGTGTTCAAAAGAGAAGTAAATCAAAGGAAGAACTCATTGCTGGGCTCTGGGGAGAAGGCAGGAGAGTGAGGCCAACTGGATTACTTCTGCATAACCACACCATGGACTCAATGGACCAAAAGGCCTCCTTCCACTTTGTAACCTTTATGTAATTCTATTTTGTTTGAGTTACTTTTGCATGGCAAGGCACAAATTTGCAGAAATATATATCAAGGAAGGAGTGGATGGAGAGGAAGCATAAAATAAATTGTACATGGTCCAGTGAAGTTTCATACTTCATGTATCATGCTCTTTCTCATTCAATATCTAATATTCCTCCAAGAGCAGTATCCATGTGCTTTAAAAAAAATATGTATAAGTGTTTTAGGAAAATTAAGGGAATAGTATATCATTACTTATTACATTTGAAGGAACAAATCATATTATTAAATCATAAGCAATTAAGACATTTATTAGCCAAGAATTAAAGAAATGAATGCTTTGTTTTGCTTTTCACAAAATAACCAGAATACAAATTAATACAATATACTGTCGGAGAAACATTCAATCTTATTTGTTTGTTCAAAGTTTTTGTGCAGCACAGTTTTTAAGAGTTGTATTTTCATTTAAGAGAAAAGAAAATTAGATTGGGATTAAACAAGACTTATAAAATCTTGAGAAATAATTATTTTTAATCTGCCCTGCTTCAAAATATTGACAAAATCTAGCCCAGAGGAGAAAAGAAGACAAGTTAATCAAACGTTCGTTTATTTAATTGCATGAGTATTATGTTTATTTTCCATTTAATTTTCCTTATTTCGTTCACCGTACATGTTCTTCCTGTTCACATAAAGAATAAAAATTATGTTGTAAGCCACAAATCTCCAAAAATCACAACAATCTCATAACGGATGCATAATACATGCACTGCAATTATTCACACAGGCTATTTGGACGGAAAGCCTGTGACTCCTACCACCAAAAACAATAAGGATATCAGGCCCAGAGGAACATCACTGCCTGCAGGTTACCCTCCAGGTAACATACCATCCTATATTCGAAATCTGTTACCGTTCCTTTGGATCACTAGGTTTAAATCCTGAAGCCTCCTATCCTGCAGCACTATGGGTGTGCCTTCACCAGAAGGTCTGCAGCAATCCAGGAAGGTAGCTTGCCACCATCTGTTTACACGCAGGCATCGCCATTGATGCCCGCATCCTGAAAATGAATTATATAAAAAATCTAAAAAAGTCAAATTCCACTTCTGATACTTTGTTCCATTGAAGTTAAAGTAATGTAATTTCAAAAGTAACATTTGACAATCTAGTAGCACCATCTTTTCCATTCAAGGCATGCAATAGAGAATGAATGACCACCCCAATGATCTTGTGCTTAGCAGGATTGCTCCTGGTTGATTTGGCTGTGGGCCTTTGGCTTGTGATCTGGAATCAGGTTGGGAATGGGATCAATAGAGCTGTATCCATTTCACCTGTAGGCAGTGATGTTCCTCAGGACCTGATGCCCTTATCCTTCTTGGTGGTAGGAGTTGCAGGCTTGCTGTCCAAGTAGTCATTGTGAATAATTGTAGTGAATACTTGTGAATAACATGTATTATGCATCCTTCATGAGATTGTTGTGACTTTGGAGATTTGTGGCTTATAACATGATTCTTTATTCTTTGCTCCACTCCACCATTACTTACTGCTATCACATTCAGTCCAAAACCTTGCCATGCGTTTCAACACAGCTATCTGGCAGAATCTCAACATAGAGGATATGAAAACATTTAGTGGATCATTTCAGCTGCTAGATGAGCTAAATATTTATCATAAAACATGTCAAATTAACTGCGTGAGAAGTACAAAAGTAGCATTTTTCAGATCATTCCTGAATAGCTGATATCCTTTCTCATACACAAATAGCTTTAGATTGAAAAAAAGACAAAGCAGCAAAATGGCACACACCTGGCATGGCCATTTGGGTAGGAAGGAACTGCAGGTGCTGTTTAAACTGAAGATGGACACAAAATGCTGGAGTAACTCAGCGGGACAGGCAGCATCTCTGGAAAGAAGGAAAGAAGGAATGGGTGATGTTTCCGGTCTGAAGAAGGGCCTCGACTCGAAACGTCACCCATCCTTCCCTCCAGACACCTGTGCCGCTGAATTACTCCAGCATTTTCTGTCTATCTTTGTAACCATTAGGGTTCCTGGTTTTCCATAAATTGGGAAAGAACCGTTCAGAATGTCATGAACATGTGGTATGTAGTCCTTCTATAAGCTAAGGTCCAATTCGCCTCTACCCAATTGTGGATATTGGACTTTGTCTCTTGAAATGGTCCGCTGCAATGCTGAAAACTAAATTATGCGCTCTGTATCTTTCCGTTTGCTCTACCTATTGTACATGAGTTTGGCTTGATTGTATTAATGGATCGTATTATCGGATTTGATTGGGTTATATGCAAAACAAAGCTATTCACTTTACTTCGGTACATGTGACAATAATAAACCTAAACCTAATCTTGGAATAGAATGGAATGGAATACTTTATTGTCACATGTGACAAGGCATAGTGAAACAGCGCTGACACAGTTACAAAGCACGCCGTAGGCGCCATTCTGTTCACCCCCCTTCACCCCCACAGCAGTTTCCCCACGTCGGGTCCCCATTGCCTTTTGTTCTCCTCCCTCACGCCCCTCCCTCCCCATTGTCCACTGTTCTTCCCCTCCCTCCCACGAAATGGGATCTCACAACTCTGACAAATCCGAAATAGAAAGAGAGTCTGTTAATGGGCAGCGTTTGTGGAAGGAGAAACATTGTTAAACATCAGGTATGAGTTTGTCAATTTTTGTCAACTTATTTTTTCTTTCTCTGCCTGGACTTGTGGGCAGCACGGTGGCGCAGCGGTAGAGTTGCTGCCTTACAGCGCCAGAGACCTGGGTCCTGGGTTTGATCCTGACTACGGGTGATGTCTGTGCTCAGTTTGTACATTCTCTCCGTGACCTGCGTGGGTTTTCGCTGAGATCTTCAGTCCTCCCAAACTCCAAAGACGTACAGGTTTGTAAGTTAATTGGCTTGGTATAAATGTAAAATTGTCCTTGTTGTGTGTAGGATAGTGTTAATGTGCGGGGATCGCTGGTTGTTGTGGACTCGGTGGTCCGAAAGGCCTGCTTCCATGCTGTATCTCTAAACTAAAAGATTGACGAATATTCCCAGGATTTAATTTTTTTTATTTTAGATTTCTGTTTTTTGCGGTATTTTTTTAATTCTCAGAAATATTTTTCCCCATAAAGATGAACGGCCATTTGATAAGAATGAGCTCAATTACTTCTGTACCAACATGACAAGAAACTGGGTTACAGAAGGACTGTCAATAAAAGGTTTTATACAATCAACAATGCTGACAGCACCATACTAAGAGTGGAAATTGGAGGTTAATGTTTGTAAATTGAATCTATTTCATATTATATATGAATGTTGCTAAATGTGCAATAAATTCTGGAAACGGGCAGAACTTGTGGGGAGATTTAAAATTTCTGGTCAAAGACTTTTCAATAGAACTGGAAAAGGTTAGCGATAAAAGCATAGTGGTATAACAAAAGGGTAATGGGGTAGAAAGCAGCGCGAGATTAAATTACATAAAGGTCAAGAGTATAAGATTCCTAAAGGCTATCTGGTAGGTGCAAACATCGAGTGAAAGCTCTCACAGTTCAGTTTTTTTCCATTTGTTGCCTTTGTATTTATGAAGCCATTTTGTTTGGCTGTGTCTAGTCCAGCTAGTAACTAGTTTAGCTCATGGAGTAATGGAACATACCCTTTGCCCTAACTTGTTCATGTTGACCATGAATCCCATCTCTGCTAGTCCCATTTGCCAGTCTTGACCCATATCCCTTAAACTTTCCCTGCCATGTACCTGTCTAAATATCTTTTAAATGTTATCATTGTACTCATCTCAACCACATCCTATGGCAACTTCATAGCTTCATGGAATTTTTATTCTATTTTTGCTGTTGAAAAGGTGCAAAGAATATTTAAAATATCTCTAAGAGAGAGCAGACTAAACTCTTTACTCTGTGTGGGAAGGAACTGCAGATGCTGGTTTAAATCGAAGATGGAACCAAATTCAGTCTGAAGAAGGGTCTTGAACCGAAATGTCACCCATTCCTTCTATATAAAGATGTTGCCTGTCCTGCTGAGTTACTCCAGCATTTTGTGTCTATCTTCGGTTTAAACCAGCATCTGCAGTTCCTTCCTGCAAACTCCCGTTTTAATACTGATGTTACAGAGGAACTAAGTGCTGGGGAATCTGTGAAAAGTGACTCAAGTCATAAACCACCAAAGCTTTGCCATCAATAAACTCAACAACATACAGGACAGTAATTGCTATGCAATGTACAAGCTTTTAAAATGGACCTTTCCACAATGTGGTTATGATATAAACCTTCTGCAGATTGCAGACCAGTAGCTTGCCTTTGACACCTGTAACATCTGTCACCCAAAAGTATAACAGGCTGAAATTAAAAGGGGAATGCAACAGCCTGTAAGAATCTGTCCCAATTCTGCAGCATCCTGATGTGGCAATATACCACTGATAATTTGTATCAGTAGGCCAAATGCACATTGGTAATATCTTCAATTCAGCAATCTGAAAAGTCAGCTCACCGACAATGACCATTTGGGAAAGGCAAGAAATGTGTTTTTGTTTTATCTTCCCATCCCATAGAGATATTTGCAACCCCCCTGTATGTTCAAATCTGAGATGGCACAGAGGTGCAGATAGTGGAGCCGCTGACTCACGGCACCAGAGATCTAGGTTCAATCCTGACCTCAGGTGTGACTGTGTGGAGTTTGCATGTTCTCCCTGTGATTGAGCATGCATTGCTCCAGCTGCCTCCCACATCTCAAAGGGTTGAGGGTGGGTAAATGGCCACTAAATTGCTGCAAGTATGAAACCCTGGTTGGAGTTGAGGGGAACATGGGGAGAATAAAATTGAATTTGGGTAAATGGTCGCTTGATGATCAGCAGGATCTCAATAGGTCGAAGGAACTTGTTCTCTGCTGTATGATCCCGGACTCTAACTCTGACTCAGTTTATTTTAATCTTAATAATCCTCTCTTTTCCTGACATTTGCAATTCTGGTCCTTTGGCACTAGAATAATGGTAGCCAGTAAAAACTGACCCATTATGAGCTGAGCCTTTGATATTTATACCTTTCTTCTTTCAGTAGCCAAGGGTTTCTTTTCATCTGACCCAAGGTTCATTAAAGCTAATCTTTTTGCAGATCATTTTATCTTGTTATAATCACCCTCATTGTTTTCATTGTAACCTTTTTGCTTCTTGTTTGAAAACAGATATAAAGTACACGGTGGCGCAACGGTAGAGTTGCTGCCTTACAGCGCTTGCAGCGCTGGAGGCCCGGGTTCGATCCCAACTACGGGTGCTGTCTGTACGGAGTTTATACGTTCTCCCCGTGACCGCGTGGGTTTTCTCCAAGATCTTCGGTTTCCTCCCACACTCCAAAGACCTACAGGTATGTAGGTTAATTGGCTTGGTGTATGTGTAAAAAATTGTCCCTAGTGTGTGTAGGATAGCGTTAATATGCAGGGATTGCTGGTCAGTGTGGACGGTGAGCCGAAGGGCCTGTTTCTGAGCTGTATCTCTAACTAAACATAGTAATTAAATGCATTTACTCCACTCAATATGAAGATTTTCTTTTGGAACCAGAATGAGTCCATCATGTTCCCTCGTGAGTCAGCTGCATTTCATTGGCAAATTAATATCAGAGCAACAGGGATTCAAGAATTGTCTACATCAAGCTTGCATTTTGATGTGCTTTGCATTCAGTCCAATATCAATATGCTTTAATGAAAATATCAGTAGCAAGGTTATGGGTCAGGTCGTTAAACTTTAAGTGATTATGCAAAGTGGAAGTAACCAGTGAATGACAACTGAATGAAGAATGTTCAGTTAAGTGGTGCCTTCTGTGTCCCCAAGGAACAACTATTGATTGTTGTGCCGGATTCTTTGCTTCTCTGTAAGCAAGCACAGCACTTTCTTGATCAGAGCATGGATCTACAATGAGATACAGTAAATGCCAGTTTGCCTGATTCAGTTGGTTGAGGAAAGCCATTGGGGACCACCTCTATTATTTGAAATTAATTCCAACTCATTTACAGGCAGTTGAGCAGCAGACAGAAGATTGGTTTATTATCTTACAAGTAATACACACTTTCAATGAAACAGCACTTTTTTTTTAATGAATGTCAAAACACCAGAGGCTGCATTTTGAAGAAGATGTTCTAGCTTTGGTGAGGGTACAGCAAAATTCACCAGAATGAAAGCAAGACTGCAAGGGTTAAATTGTGAGGGTATGGTACAGAGATGAGAGTTGTGATCCTTTGAGTATGGAAGATTAATTTATAATCTGTTTGAGCATTTAAAATGATTAAATGATTTTTTAGGGTTAAATAGAGTAGCCATATTGTCTGGTTGTGAAACCCAGATGTGACATGCATTCAATTGTCAAAATTGTGTTTAGGAGACCATTGGATAAACACATGGGTACATTAATGGAATGGAGAGATACAGTATGGATTATGTGCAGGCAGATTAGGGTTGGTTTTAGCATAGTGTTCGGTACACGCATTGTACTAAGGGGCTGTTCCCGCACTGCACTGTTCTATGTTCTCTGTTCTAACTGGCACAATGCACTAAAATTAGTATGGCTACCCAGTTAACTGTCTCCATGGCTACTTTGTTCAGTACATCAAACCACTCAGTAGGCAGAATTAGCTCAGCACTAAAACAGTCAGGCTCCACAAAGTAAAATATTGTCTCACATCTTGATAAGAATGAGCACAATTACTCAGAATTTCCTTGGAGGACCAGAATGCCAGATCAGCACTTATCTGGAATAGATCTCAGAAGGAATTTCTTATTGAAGTGGCACTGAGTTGAACGTCACCCATTCCTTCTCTCCAGAGATGCTGCCTGTCCTGCTGTTTCTCCAACATTTTGTGTCTATCTTCAATTTAAACCAGCATCTACAGTTCTTTCCTACACATCATCAATTCTATATGGATTCCCTCCAACCTATAGGGTCATACAGAAAACAAACAGGTTATTCGGCCCGCCACACCCATGCTGAACTTTCTGCACATTTATAATGATCCTATTTGGCTGCATTAGGTCCATACCCTCCTGTGCCTTACGTATAATGTCCATCAAACATAATAATTGTTTGTGATCCCACCATCTCCTCTGGAAGGATGTCATCAGGAAAAAAAGCATGCCCAAATTGTCCTGTTTTGAAAATCTGGATTTTTTTCATATCTCTCAATCACCAGCAGTGGGTTAAGAAAACTGAGAGAATATCAAAAGCTACATTTTAAAAAGAATCACGGATGGAGAGGCAGCTTCTGATATATGTTTTCGGTAAATGTTTTCATTCAGTGTTGAATAAGCATGCTAAAGGATCAGTTTCTTTGTAGAGTTCCATTGATGCTTACAGTTTTTCCATCTGCTGAAATCTTCAAAAACATTTCTTTATAAATGTGATAATGATCTACAGGCTTAATGTTTCCCTTTGCCATGTAACTATTCTGATATGTATTTGCTTGCCGGGCATTTATAATCATATTATTTCACACAAATTCAGTCAATTAAATACGATCAGAAGAAGGGTCTCAACCCAAAATGTCACCTATTCAATTCCTCTAGAGATGCTGCCTGACCTGCTGAGCTACTCCAGCAATTTGTGTCCCTTTGTGTATTAATTTCCTTATTTCTACAATCAAGTGCTGTTGTTTTTACTGGAACGCGGACAGGGAAAAATCTTAACATGGGTAAGGAAAGGGTTAAAACCTTGTTCTGTGGAAGGTGTCCCTAGTGAGAATGTCTAATTGTTGACTCTCATTTTAAGCACCCCTCTGCATATCTGCAAACACTTTGGGGACTGTGGGAATTAAACAAAAATAGCAAATGAAACCTATACTTTTCTGCCTCGGGCATTCCGTTAGTGTGTTGCAGTAAGTGATGTTTTTTGTTCTCCTAAAACTTCTCTGTATTGCCCCAGGCTTATCTCTGCACATCAAAGCAGCCTGGCCCAACCTGTTCAAACTGATGTGTCTCCGATATCCTTGGGAGATTTGAAATGCATTGCATCTATAATACTATTTATTGAAAGTCGCAGGCTACACCAAAAATATGATTATCAAGTGTAAAGTGTAAAATCATTTCAAAACACAGGAAATGGATGCCGCGTACTGATTTCACTGAACGATAATAAATTGCAGTAATCTTGGTGCTATACCTGTCTGACATGGACCTACACGTATGACTACTTTAAATCATGTAGGAAAATAACTGCAGATGCTGGTACAAATCGAAGGTATCACAAAATGCTGGAGTAACTCAGCAGGTCAGGCAGCATCTCTGGAGAGAAGGAATGGGTGACGTTTCGGGTCGAGACCCTTCTTCTCCCTGTGACCTGAAGAAGGGCCTCGACCTGAAACATCACCCATTCCTTCTCTCCAGAGATGCTGCCTGACCTGCTGAGTTACTCCAGCATTTTGTGATACCTTAAATCATGTGAGGCTCCACTTCCAAACTTATGAATTAGGAGCATGAATAGTTCCCTTACCCCTCAAGCCTACTTCACCATCTAATAGGATCATTGGTGATTAGCCTGTAACCTCAAATGCCCATTGTTGTCTGTCCGAAGTAACCTTTCATCCAGCGAAAACAAACTGCCAGAGGAACAGAGTAAATCAGGCAGCATCTGGAAATAGGATGTTTTGGGTTGGGAATCGCCTTTAGAAACATTTTCTGTCCAATTCCCTCCAGAGATTCTATCTGATCTGCTGAATTCCTCCAGCAGTCTTTTTTTCTGCTTGAGATTTTAACCTTTGTAGTCCCTTGTGTAATCTTTTATCCCCTTCCTTATTAATAATTTATCCTACGTCTGCCTGAAAAACATTTAAAGTCTTTGCTTCCTCCACCGTATAAGGAAGAGAGTGCTATGGACTATAACTCATTGAGAGGACAACTGGGCGGCTACGGTGGTGCAGCGGTAGAGTTGCTGCCTTAGAGCGCTTGCAGCGCCGGAGACTCGGGTTTCATCCCAACTATGGGTGCTGTCTGTACAGAGTTTATACGTTCTCCCCGTGACCGTGTGGGTTTTCCCAAGATCTTCAGTTTCCTCCCACGCTCCAAAGACGTACAGGTATGTAGGTTAATTGGCTTGGTGTTCTGGAATTTTTTGAGGATGTAACTAGGAAAATTGACAGGGGAGAGCAGGTGGAAGTGGTGTACATCAACTTTCAGAAAGTCTTCGACAAGGTCCCATATAGGAGATTAGTGGGCAAAATTAGAGCACATGGTATTGGGGGTAGGGTACTGACATGGATAGAAAATTGGTTGGCAGACAGAAAGCAAAGAGTGGGATAAATGGGTCCTTTTCAGAATAGCAGGCAGTGACTAGTGGGGTACCGCAAGGCTCGGTGCTGGGACCGCAGCTATTTACAATATACATTAATGAATTGGATGAAGGGATTAAAAGTAACATTAGCAAATTTGCAGATGACACAAAGCTGGGTGGTACTGTGAACTGTGAGGAAGATGCTATGAGGTTGCAGGGTGACTTGGACAGGTTGTGTGAGTGGGCGGATGCATGGCAGATGCAGTTTAATGTGGATAAGTGTGAGGTTATCCACTTTGGTGGTAAGAATAGGAAGGCAGATTATTATCTGAATAGTGTCAAGTTAGGAAAAGGGGACGTACAACGAGATCTGGGTGTCCGAGTGCATCAGTCACTGAAAGGAAGCATGCAGGTACAGCAGGCAGTGAAGAAAGCCAATGGAATGTTGGCCTTCATAACAAGAGGAGTTGAGTATAGGAGCAAAGTGGTCCTTCTGCAGTTGTACTGGGCGCTTTTGAGACCGCACCTGGAGTACTGTGTGCAGGTTTGGTCTCCAAATTTGGGGAAGGATATTCTTGCTATTGAGGGCATGGTTTTGAATCAGAATTCAGAATTACCTTTATTTGTCATCCAAAAAACAAGTCTTTTGGATGAGATTTCGTCACCCACAGTCTAGGTTAATTTACTAGGTTAATTCCCAGAATGGCGGGACTGTCATATGTTGAAAGACTGGAGCGACTAAGCTTGTATACACTGGAATTTAGAAGGTTGAGAGGGGATCTTATCGAAACATATAAGATTATTAAGAGGTTGGACACGTTAGAGGCAGGAAACATGTTCCCAATGTTGGGGGAGTCAAGAACTAGGGGCCACAGTTTAAGAATAAGGGGTAGGCCATTTAGAATGGAGATGAAGAAAAACTTTTTCAGTCAGAGAGTTGTGAATCTGTGGAATTTTCTGCCTCAGAAGGCAGTGGAGGCCAATTCTCTGAATGCATTCAAGAGAGAGATAGATAGAGCTCTTAAGGATAGCGAAGTCAGGGGGTATGGGGAGAAGGCAGGAACGGGGTACTGATTGACAATGATCAGCCATGATCACATTGAATGGTGGTGCTGGCTCGAAGGGCCGAATGGCCTACTCCTGCACCTATTGTCTATTGTCTATTGTGTATGTGGAAAATTGTCCCTAGTGTGTGTAGGATAGTGTTAATTGGTGGGTATTGCTGATTGGTGCAGACTCGGTGGGCTGAAGGGCCTGTTTCTCCACTGTATCTCTAAACCATAAGAAACTAAATGCTTCATCTCTGTGTTAAATAGGCAACCCTTATGTCTAGATTCTCCCACAATAGGAAACACCTGTTCCACATCTACACAAAAAGGACCCTTCAGGATTTTGCTTTTCAGTCAGGTTGAAAAACATCCCACTCTTCTAAACTCCAGCAGACCAAATCTGTAAGACAACCCACCGGGTATTAGTTTTGTAAAATGTCCCTCAAGCTTTATAATGCATCTGGTGGGATGATTCTAATATTTCCAGTGGCCTTTAAGAGGCTTTTAGTTAGGCACATGGATATGCAGGGATTGGAGGGATGTGAGTCACGTACAGGCAGTGGAGATTAGTGTAACTTGCATCGTGTTCGACACGGACATAGTCGGCTGGAGGTCCTATTACTGTGCTGTACTGTTCTATGTTTTATATTTAAATAAGAAATATTACAGAGTACTAAAAGGTGCTGTTTGAAGATTGCCCAAATTAATTACAGTAGGAATGGATTATAAAAGCAAGGAAATGTTGCCATAATGCACAGGATGTTATTAAGACCTGAATGTTGAATGCAGGCTTGGTTTTCTAATTTGAGGTGTAATATACTCTGTGCGGGAGGCTATTCAGTGGTGGTTATGCTGGTATAAGGCTTGTGCTTGCACTCATTGGAGTTTAGAAGAATAAGAAGTGATTTTAGTGAAAAATAATTAGATCACTATTGTTTTCTTTGAGGAAGAAAGGGAAATGCAGGACAAAGGTGGACAAAGGTGGATAATATTTCTAAATGATCAATGGGTCTTCAATAAATTTCTAGACTGTTGAATATTGAGCAAGATCAGATTGTACAGAGACAGGATTTAGCGCAACAAATAGCTAACTGAATGCTGGGACTAAAGCAGACATTTTTTTTTCAGGGTGCTCTCGTAAATAACAGTCCTGGGATGATTTTTGTTCACAATTTATATTAACAATTTGGACTTTTAGAAGACAGCAAACTAAGGCATAATAGTTACTATTGAGGGAGACTGCAACCATTACATCAACAAATTTGCAGAACAAATGTAAAATCGGCAGATAAACTTTATTGCAAACAATTGCAATGTATCACACTGTGATTGAAGTAATGAGATTGTACGTTGCATGGAAAATAAGACTCTAAATGGGGGAAGAGAATAAAAAGATAGAGTACAAATACACAAATCTCTTAAAGGCTATAAAAATAAAGCAATCTAAGCCTTAACATATAATTCCAGAGGAATAGAATTGAAATGTTTGAACGTTATACTAAATTTGATTCAAATCTTGGTTAAATTACTCTTGGAATTGAGTTTACAATTCTGATCACCATATTTGGAATCAGATACATAAAGTTACATCTATTATGAGAAAAATCAACAGCAGGGTTTATTTTCTATGAGATGTGGGTTACTGATGGTGAGCTAATGAGGTCTTTAAAATTATGGAAACGTTGGCAATTTAGACACAAAGTGAAAAGAACAAGTCCAGAGAACATAAATATCAAATGGTCATCAAGAAGATCAAACATTAAGAATTAAGAGGAAACTTACCATCATGGGAATTGAGATGTTGTGTCCTTTCTCCCAGCCAAGATCTTCAGTGGTAAAGCCTAATTACACTTAGTTGATTTTGTTCGGGCCACATGGTCTGCATGTTAAGCATCATACTCCTGAATGTGAGAATCTCTTCTGAACTTTGTCAAGGGAAATAATATTTCCCTTGACAAGGGAAAAGGGAAATAATTCATAAATGTTCTTAAAACCACCTTGCAACATCCCTTCTAACTACTCTGAATCATTAGTCTATGAACACTCGAAGTGGAGTTTGAACATTTGGAATAATAATAAGAACCTTGGGTCCATCCTATTGATCATCTGCTAATCCATCTACGGTAAAAACTGCAGATCATCACCCACCTCAGAACCCATAGAGAGAAGTGGAAATGAGTCACCCTCATTCCCAAAGAACTTCCTAAAAAGAGAAAGGTATTTAAGATGCAAAGGAATGTTGAATAGGGGTATGATGAAGAAGGAATGAGGGGAAAGCTGATAGATTGAGGTAAGGGAGAATGAAAGATTAATGATATAGCATTGTGGCTTGTATGGAATGTTAAGGCAGCTTGTGTTGCTTTACTGCAGTAATTCAAAACAATTCTTGCTATAAAAAGATGGTATGGCAGCAGTAGAGTTGCTGCCATACAGCGTCAGAGACCCCAGTTTAATCCTGACTACGGATGGTATCTGTATGGAGTATGAAGACTGGAGCGACTAGGCTTGTATACACTGGAATTTAGAAGGATGAGAGGGGATCTTATCGAAACGTATAAGATTATTAAGGGGTTGGACACGTTAGAGGCAGGAAACATGTTCCCAATGTTGGGGGAGTCCAGAACCAGGGGCCACAGTTTAAGAATAAGGGGTAGGCCATTTAGAACAGAGACGAGGAAAAACTTTTTCAGTCAGAGAGTTGTGAATCTGTGGAATTCTCTGCCTCAGAGGGCAGTGGAGGCCAATTCTCTGAATACATTCAAGAGAGAGCTAGATAGAGCTCTTAAGGATAGCGGAGTCAGGGGGTATGGGGAGAAAGCAGGAACGGGGTACTGATTGAGAATGATCAGCCATGATCACATTGAATGGCGGTATTGACTCGAAGGGCCGAATGGCCTACTCCTGCACCTATTGTCTATTGTCTATTGTCTATTGTACTTTCTCCCTGGGACCTGCGTGAATTTTCTCCAGGTGCTCTGGTTTCCTCCCACACTCAAAAAACGTACAGGTTTGTAGATTAGTTGGCTTTGGTAAAAAATTGTAAATTGTCTCAAGTGTGTGTGTAGGATTGTGTTAGTGTGCGGGGATCGCTGGTCAGCCTTGGTGGGCCGAAGGGCCAGTTTCCAGGCTGTATCTCAAAACAAAACTAAACTAAACATCATTAGGCTAAAGGATTTGTTTTATTTTATAAAGGAGGGAATACATTATAGGAATGAATGGAGTGAACATCCTCAGGAAAGAAGGAGGCCCAGAAAGTAAAGCACAAGCAGTAACAAAATAAGAGAAAATGCTGGATGTGATAAAAAAGACTTTTACCTCAAGGACCATGTAAATGTTTTAGCCACTTTCCAGCACAAAAAGCTGTCAAAGGTAGTTTAATGTCAGTTGGTCTGAAAGTAGGTCACACAATGTATTGAACTAAATCATTTTGATAGTACTTCACTTTGGCCCATTTTTACTGACACAAATGTCCCTGCAGGTTTACGTTTAACATGTACCCTTGTTAGTCTTGTACTCAAGCAAAATGCTTTACACTGGAGACTTAATACCAGTATAAATCTGGTGAAATTTCACAAGTCACTGAGAGTTTGAAATTGCGTAGAAATCCAACACAAAGCAGAGTGCAATCATTTATTCCCTTGACTGGGTGAAGAGGTTTGAAAGTGGAATTACTTCTGACAATTCCTCATGGTTAGAGTAAACATTATAAAAGCTTATTGCCTTGAAATTCATCCCTGGTCGGAAGCACTAAACATGCATTGCAGTTGTGGCAGTGAGTTGTACTCTTTCTCCAACATTCAGTGTCCAATCACACTGACAGTGTGTCGCACATTTATACACACCAGGCATCAGCTTCAGCTACATCTGATCTCTCGGTCTAACCCTGGATTTATCCTTAAGTCCAGGAACTAACTGTACCATGTGGCGGGATACATTTTGTACCCTGTCTCTAAACTCTGGCCCACAGTTGCAACCCCATTTACTTGAATATGGTACCAATTCTCATGAAAATTATATGTGAAAGTGATTACATTTTAACATTTAAATGAATAAAAAATGTTAACTAAAATAACTTCAGGAAAATGAATTTCTAGGTGAAACTTATTATATTTTAAAATGTTTTAATCACTTTCCATTGTTTCTAAATGTCTCTGATCATCAGAAATATAGAGCAAATGTAAAAAGGCCTTTGACAGTTGGAGGTTTCAGTAGTTCATCAGGATAGTCCCCGAGTGGGGCTCTTGTTTCAGCTGCCCTCTGCCCATCCAACACGAGCTGATCGCTTTGCTGCGTGACAAGACCAAGGATGTACTGTTGGAGGTAACCTGAGGCCAAAAAAGGTAAGCACAACCAGCTCTATGCTAACCTAGAGTTTAGCATTGTCTAACCTAGGGGCTAGCCTAGAGTAAAATGCAATCCAGCCCATCCTGTTGACTTCAAATCAGCTCAATGTCAAATTAGCTCAAGTGTCAACTCCACCCATTGGAATGAAGTTGGCAGCCCTATTGTAAGTTGTCATATTCTATTGTAACATATTTTGTTAACTTCATTGTATTTTAAGGTTTTCTAAGTTAAATTTAACTTTATATTAAATTCTTAGAAATTATTTGGATCAATTTGAATAGTTCATAAATAGCCCAGTATTTCATTTGGACATTCAGTGTGCTTGAAGCATATGCGCTGCTCTCGATCTGTTGTGATAGTGCTGTAGAGGAGTATGAGGTGTCCTGTTGTCTGTCCTTCCATATCCAGATGATGTAAGTATGGCAGTCAAGAATCCAGGCAGCCAGTGTATATATATGTGTGTGTGTGTGTGTGTGTGAACATGTAGCAAATCCATCCATGCATGTATAAATACACAGAAGCAGGAGGAGACTATTTGACAAGTTAGGCCCTCTCTGGCTGTCATTCAATAAAATCATTCATGACCTTGCCATGTTGCTGCACCTTTCTTTGATTCTCTCTTCTATCTAAGGTAGACAAAAAATGCTGGAGTAATTCAGCGGGCGAGGCAGCATCTCTGGAGAGAAGGAATAGGTGACGTTTCGGGTCAAGACCCTTCTTCAGACTGATGTCAGGGGGGCGGGACAAAGGAAGGATATAGGTGGAGACAGGAAGATAGAGGGAGATCTGGGAAGGGGGAGGGGAAGAGAGGAGCAATTCTGCTCCTGGAACTTATGAACTTATGAATGGTGCAGCTGGAAGGGCAGGTGATTTTGGGTTAGTGGGAGATCTGCTCCCATATTGTTGAGGTACAGAGGTAAAAATTAGCATGCTCTCGCAAGCTCTTCAATGTAATATGGTGCAGCAATAATTTAGAACTGGCAATTCCTTCCTTAAAGAAACTTGAAGGCATTGATGGTGATCATACAGCGATGGTAATATTAGAAATCACATAGAATCACCAGACCTACACATTTTACAGCCTGAAACCTGAACGACGCAGGCATACATTCCCATCAGAAATGGTGGCATGTGAAATTTCCACACTATTAACTTGTAATTGAAGAACTTGTCTTTGCCTTATTTTGCAGTTATTTGCTCATGTGTGTCACCAAGCCAATTATTAATACACTGTTATGAAATCTCTGCTCACATAAAAGCACATTTAAAACTTATTACCTGCAGTATTCCCCTTGATTTTTTTTAATATAGCAGTTATGTATTGATCCTGAAAGAATTATATCTAAAGTCTCATTAATTCAATATATTATTATCATTATATTATGTGTTCAGAAAAAGAACTTGGTGGTACATAAAACGGCCCAATTTTCAGATTAAGAGGCATAGATGAGATTAAAGAATTTATTTTAATGTTTATTTGGATCACTAAATATTATTCATTATTTAAGCTGAATGGTCTTAATTAGAATCAATGAATCCTGATCTCTGCTGATCCTTAGCTCCACATGGGAATTGGTAAATGTTTGATCTGAAGAATTCTTCTGTCAATTTTATTTTACTGCCATGTATATCATTTCCTGAGGGAAACCTGTCATTATATTATTTGTCATAAAAGTGTGTCTAAGAATCATTAAGGCTCAAACAGGAGCCTACAGCAGGTAGATTTGTTGACACAATCTCAGAATTTGATAGGAAATGAATAGGGAAATGATGCACTATGATGCACAAGCTTCTCAGTTTAGACATATTGAGAGGCAAAAAAAAAAAATTGATTGAAGCTGGAAGCAATCTTTTAACAACTATTTTAATATGCTTATCAAAGCAGATTGAAGGTGATAACTTAGGGAAATGGAGCTTAAAATGCACCTTTTAGAAATCTAACAGTTTTTACAACAGTAAGCACACCACAGTTATTCTGATCAACATTATGGCACATTGAAACTGTCAACAACTTTGTGCTTTCTGTGTATTTGTGGTCTAACGCAAAATTCTTTGGGTTGTTGTCAGCAATTCATTACTACCCCAAGATGGACATTGTTTTGCTGCTTTCTCTTAGTTAGCTGAGGAAGTTTCAGGAACTTATTGATTATTTTTGATGTAAGATGCCCTGAAGATATTAGAAAATGTCTCAGGATATTACCGGGATTGGAAGGTTTGGGTTATAAGGGCAGAACAGTAGTGCAACTGGTAGAGCAGCTGCCTCACAGTGCCAGAGACCCAGGTATGATCCTGACCTCAGGCACTGGCTGTATGGAGTTTGCACGTTCCACCTGGTGCTCTGATTTCCTCCCTCATCCCAGACATATGGGCTTGTAAGTTAATTGTCCTCTGTAAAATTGCCCCGGGTGTGTACAGAGTGGATGAACAAGTGGGATAACTGGTGAGAACGGGTGATCGATGGTCCGTAAGGACTCAATGAGCCAAAAGGCCTGTTTCCATGTTGTATCTCTAAACTATACTAAACTAAATAAGGAGA